>NW_028288760.1:1695833-2035000 GCF_059628265.1 Tinamus guttatus | reverse complement strand
AAAACGGGTGCTCGGCTCCTTTGCGAGGGAAACAAGCGGGTGCTTTTGTGTCACAGCCCATGGGATGAATCACAGCTGGGATGAATCAAATACACCCGGGTCCACGTGCGGCGCCGAGCACGGGGGCTGCCACCACACAGGAGGGCAGCGCTGGCTTGGGAGAGGAAGCAGGAGGATGTTTTGCAATGGTGGAAAAAAAAAAACCTTTTTTTTTTTTTAAAAAAGGCAGTTTTTGGCCAGCCCCTAGGAGTGGGGCGCGCGGCAGGAGCGGCAGCAGGCCTTGCTGTAGTACCAGTGGCTGCACAGGTTCACCTTGATGGCCAGAGCGCAGTTGGTCCCCGCCTGGTCCTGGCAGCTGTCGTCTAAGGAAGAGATGGGGAGAAAAATCAAATGACATGAAAACAAAAAAAAAAAAAACTAAAAGTTGCAAGTTCTTTAATGCATTTTTCCCTTTCCTCACTCACTCCTTTTCCATCCTTGTTTCTTTTTTTTCTTTTCTACCATGCGCTGTTTGTGTAAGTGGAGGACACCCACTTCACCCTTGCTCACAGCAGTGATGTCCCCAGGACATGCAGGGAGACCGTGGCCACATCCCAATTGCATAACACCTGCAGGCTACTGCCTTTTGAGCCATCTTTTGCATAAAAGTAGAGGATTTAAGCTTTTTTATTTTTATCTTTTTGCCCCAAACCCACGGGATGCCCCAAACCAGGCTGCTCCGAAGGCAGCACCTCGCAAGCATCCCTGCAAAAATCATCTCCTGCTTCTGGGCTCTTGTCCCCTCCTTATCCCCTGATCCTGTTAAGGAATTAGGGCCATGTGTTCACTAAAGATCAGCGGGACTTTGAGCCAGCAGCGGCCAAGGGAGATAATGAGATAGTTACAAATCCCATTGGATGCTCGGGAGACCAAAATCATTAAAATAACAGTATGGAAGAAACACCCTCAACATGAGCTGGATCTCGTGCCGATGGCCACTACCGGTACTGATGCTACTCAGTATTACCTTAAGGTCAGGGCTCGCTGCTCGGGGTGTCTCCCCTCAATTTAATACATTTGTCTCCCAAAATATCCCTGCACAGGGAGACGGATGGGGCAGGAGAGCTGCCCCCAGGGCATCCCGGCCACGAGGGCCGTATGGAGGCGGATGCGTTTGTAGGAGCGGGGCCGCTCCGCTCACCTGGGGGCTCGGTGGGGCAGGGCTGCAGGTCGCAGGTCTGCTTGCC
Organism: Tinamus guttatus; assembly: GCF_059628265.1. Classification (NCBI taxonomy): domain Eukaryota; kingdom Metazoa; phylum Chordata; class Aves; order Tinamiformes; family Tinamidae; genus Tinamus; species Tinamus guttatus. Next base: position 2,033,774 of record NW_028288760.1, on the reverse strand, counting down.
GACCGGCTTCACGAGCGGGTCGCAGCCCCGCACGATGTCTTTGCCCTGGTAGCACTTGACGTCCCGCATGCGCACGCCGATGCCGCACGTCTTGGTGCACTGCAGCGGGACAGAGCAAGGGGGGTCAGGACCGAGCTCGCTGGGGGCTTCAGCAAGGGATTGCAAGGAAAAGAGAGAGGTGGAGGGGGAAAAAAAGCCCCAAACACCCCAAGGGGGATGTCTGTGTTTGCAGCTTGGTGCAAGGAGCATCCCATGTGATTTCCCCCCGCAGCTCCCTACCTCCGACCAGGGCGTCGTGTACCACTTGAAGCAGGGCCGCTCGAAGCACGTGCTCTCCTCCACGGGCTTCTTGCTGGCGTCGCAGTCGGCGGTGGCGCGCGTCTTGATCTTCCCGTTGACGATCTCCAGGCACAGCACGATCCTCTTCTTGACGCCGCGACCGCACGTGGTGTTGCACTGTGGCGGGGGCAACAGGGATGCTTAGACTGCAGTCCCCTCACCCTGGGGGCATCGAGGGACAGGGATGCAGCTTCCTCCTGCATCCCGCAGCATCCATCCCGCTTACCCGCTCCCAGTCCTGCGCCAGCCAGGCCGGGGGGCAGTTCTTGTCGCCGCAGGGGTGGATGGCCAGGGGTTTGCTCTCCAGGCTGCACTGCGCCTCCGGCACCACGCGCCCGTCGCTCGTCTTGCAGTACACGTGCCGGATCATCCTGCCCTGCCCGCAGCCGCCGCTGCACTGCAAGGGCAAGGGGCAGCGGGGCGCTGAGCGGGGAGAAATCCCGCCGGGACCGCGAGCCTGGAGCATCCTCCCTCCAAACCCATCCGGGACGGGCAGCAACCCGGTTGGAGCATCCCCTTGGCTGGCAGGGGCTGCCCCGGGTGCACGGGCTGCCCTGGGGTCTTTGGTGGCCGCCAAGCAGAGAGGCTTGTATTTCCCATCCCAGCTGTTGCCATGGAAATTACTTATTTTTAGTCAATGCTAATGACTCAAAATATAGGTAAAAATAGCTGGAGAAGCAGGGTCTCCATGGCAGGAACGTGCAGGGAAGGAGCGGGGCGGGTTGGCGGTTTGGAGCATGCAGTGGAGGCATCGCCACATCAAGCTGGGAAGATGGGAAAACTTCAGGAACAGAGAGGAATCAGAGAGGTGCTTGGGATGGGCATCGTGTTGCAAGGAACCCAGCCCGGGCTCAGTGGAGCGCCTTGACCACTAACCTGATGACCAAAAGCCCCAAGGTTTGGGGCTGCTCCCAGATATAATAAAATAATGATGCATATATATATATACACACATATATATATAAAGAAAACAAAAAAATCCGCGCTCCCCCGTCCCGCGCGGGCGCTCACCGGCCCCCAGTCCGAGACGGTCCATTGGCGGTCGCAGGGCGGCCCCGTGCAGTTCTTCTCGGCCAGCGGGCGCGTGCCGGCGTCGCAGAGCCGCTCCTCCTCGGAGCAGCGGATGTCCCGGGTCACCACGCTCCGCTCTCCGCAGCGGGCCGAGCACTGCCGGGGCAGGGACACGGATGGGCCGGGGGGCCGCGCGGGCACCCCCAGCCCTCGCCCTGCGGCACCACGGGGATCATCTGGTTTAAGGCGCGATGCAAATTGGGGGCTGTTTCTTTTCTCTTTTCTTTCCTTTTTTTTTAAGTAAGCTTTTAATGTGAAACTAAACATGCACAATGAAAACACATTTATGTCTCTTGTCTTTAAAACAATCTGCAGCAAAACACCCCCCTCGCGCAGCCTGGAGCGGTTTGGGCAGACGAATTCACAGGGAGAGGAGGCGATCAATCCTGCCCCAGTGCTGAGCAAAGCCGGGATAAGCCCGGACAGCATCCACCAGCACATCCCCAGCTCTCCAAAACCTGCTCTTTTTATTTTAAATGCGCCTCTCCTGAGCCAAGTTGGCAGCGGGCTGCAGAGGGGATCCAAAGGGGATTCGCCACGCTGTCAAAACAGCGCCTGAGCCACAGGCACGGGGGGCTTGGCTCTATCCCACTGGGAATGGCAAAACGTCCTAAAAAAAATAGGAGGAGCTGATGTTTGAGTTGCAAACGAGGCATTTTGGGGAGCTTCCCAGCAGAGCTGGATGCTCTTGCAGAGTAAATGGGCCAGACTCAGGAAACGCTGGGCAAGGGCGAGCAGAACGAGACCACCCCAAAGGCAGCGCTGCAGCCCCTCGTCCAAGTGCTCGAGCTGCTCACACTGCGCTGCTGCTAAGGGGTTTGGATCTCCTTGGGGTGCAGGGAAACTGGAGGCGAGGAAGGGAATGCAGTTCTCATAGGAGGTGGGTGCTCCTGGTCACTCCTTGCAATGTTCTGAAGCTGCTGGGAACAAGCTCAGCCCCTGCGAAGGACGGGGCTGGATGAATATTCCAGGGCCAATTCCCTATCCGACCTTAGAGAGCAATTCTGCACCTTGCTTGTGCTCCTAGAGGATGAAAGCCCAGGAGGGAGCAATGGCAGCAGCCACATCCCCACAGAAGGGAACCAGGGGAGTCTTTTGGAGGAAGAAAAGTGTTGCTGGCTCACGCTGGACCAACGCAAAAGCTTCCAACCCAAAAAGGAGTCTCAAACCCCAAAGGGAGCAGCCAAGCGCACACGAGCTCACCCCGGTGCTGCCTTGGGCCCCAGGGCCGCACAGTGCCAGGGATTTACCTCCGACCACTCCGACATTTCCCACTGGGGCCCGCAGGCGGGATTCTTGCAGACTTTGCGCTCGTCGGGCCGGGTAATGTCGGCGGATTCGCAGAGATCGCTGTAGACGGAGCTGTCAAAACCAGGAGAGATCATCTTCCAGCATCGGACAATCCGAAACTGGTAGCCTTCCCCGCAGGTGCGGGAACACTCGCTCCAGCTGCTGGTCTCCCACCTGCGGGAAGAAGCAAGAGAGGCCGGCGCTGCAGCACGGGCGCCCGCGCCGCGGGGCCAGCGCTCACAGGGACACGGCGGCAACGGCAACAAGGTGACACCGCGCTGCAGAGCCAGCAGATGCTTTGTAGGGGATGGGGTATTTGATGGTGCATCCCCTCTCTGAGGGCCCAAGGATGCTAACATCACACTGCTAGCAGGAAAAACAAGCCAGTGCAATGACAAAGGGATCAGCCCTGGAAGAACATGAGCAGCCCCCTCCTGTCCCCCACCACCATTATCTTTCCTTACAAGTGGGATGAAGCTCCTGCATCCAGGGGAAGGACCAAAAAGGGGCTCTTATATTAGTCTAGACTTTTACAGCATGGAAACAGCACAATAATTCTGACCTAAGTAATAAAAACCATTGCTCCATCCCAGACCAGCTTTTTTTTTCTCCTTTACAGCACTAAAGCCACGCAGTGCAACCAGCCTGGCTATAAGGAACGGTTGCTGTTATAGGAGACCGGTGGGATAACGTGCACAAAAAGAGCCCTAAAACACTTGCACTAACACTATAAATTTAATGCAAACCCAGAGGAAGGTCCCCACGGGACAGGCGGGTTCCCAGCAGCAGTCGCCTGCCCACAGCTTTTCAGGCCCAAATTGCAGCATGGGGTCAGCCCCACAGTTTTGCTTCCCGGCCCTTGTTGTCCGTGCTCACCACGGTTACAACCAGAGGATCATCCAGCACCAGCCACGGGGCTGGAGAAGTAACATCCCAAGCCAAGAAACCTGCAGGGAGCAGCTCCTGGGGAGCCCCTCGCTCGCTCCAGCCGCATGACGAGGACCCACAGGAAGGAGCCGAGGGGGACGGCGCGAACACACTTGTTCCCACACGGGATGCAGAGATGTTAGCACGGACAGAGCCCCGTGCTCACCCCACTGCCCTCCCCAGCACATCCAAATGCCACTTGCGGTTATCCGAGAGGAGAGCAAGCGCGGCCCCGGCAGCCCTCGGCGCGCGGGATCGCTCACAAACAGCACTGAGTACTGCGGGATACGGACTTTGCAGGTTGGCTTCTCCCTTCCCTCGTCCCTGGGAACATCCGGATCCCTGGGAATGTCCTGGGCTTTTCCCCTTGGGCAGACGCTGCCGTCTTGCCCATAACTGCTATCGTGAGCCTCAAAGCGAGCAGGTTCCTGCGGCCAGACCCAGCAATGCACTCAAGCCACTTGGATAAGGTCTGGAGTGAAATCCAGCCATTCTCCCAATGGGAACATCAGCCAGATCAGGTTTTCTCAATAAAAACCTGCATCAGGAGGAAAACCACCCCGCGCCGGCACAGCAGACTGCTCCGGTCTGCTCATGGCCACGAGCGGAGGAAGCCCGGCCGCGTTGCGGAGCAGGAGCCACGGGGGCTCAGGGCTTTCTCCCCATCCCGGCTCCCCGCGCCGATCCCCCCGGCCGGGAAGCGCCGTGTACCTGGGCTGGCACTCTCTCCCCGCACAGAACTCATGGACCGGCTCGGGACGGGTCATGGCATCGCAGTACGTATCGTCCACTTCGATGCCGTCATAGCGCACGCACATGGCGTACGTGGACATCACGCCTGGTGTCGGAGAGAACACACACAGCAAAGGACGCTTGGCGAGTCTGACATCCCAAAACACCTTTTTTTCCACCACCCCCCCTTTTCTTTGAGCTGCATTTTCCAAAACGTGCTCGCAAAGGGGAGCAGCAGACCCAACTTGACAAGGGAGGACTGAGTGGCATCTCCTGGGCACTCAAAGAGCACAATTGCAAACAAAACGCTCAAATCGCAACCCAAAACGAGTCTCTCCAGCCGTCTGCTCAGCCCTGCAACCCAAAATGCACCCACATCACGCTCGGTCCAGGGCCTCCCCTCCTCCTCCTCGCAGCAGCACGCGAGACCGAGCATCATCATACCCAGACATTCCCCCTGCGTTTGCAAAGTCCAATCTGGGCCCTGGCTGGGGACCAGAGGCCGCTTCTGGCTACAGGTAACAAGAATTTCAGCTCTCAGGAACATATGGTTTGCATGAAGCTTAAAAAAAAAAAAAAAAAAAAAGGAGAGATCTATGGCTCTTGACATTGTATTGCTTCTCTGCAATATGTCATCAAGAAAAGGCAATGAGACTGGGGAAGTTTAAGTAAAATATTGGCCTGCTGGCTGCAAGCTGGGGCAAGGCAGCCTGCCCCAGCCAAGGAGAAAGGCTGTCCAGAAAGGACTGAAAAGCTCAAAACTATCCTTGATCATGTGGGCAAGAAGGTCTGAGGGACGGGGCCAGCCTAGGAGCCAGAAAGTGTCACCCATTTGCCCCCCGCTCTGCAAAAGGCAGCAAAGAGGGGCAGAGATCAGGTGGCTTGAAGAATTTGGAAGTGGCAAAAAGGTGGAAAATTTACACCAGAAGAATGGAGGCCAGGCCCGGTATTGCTGATGTCTGTGTTGCTGTGCCAGATTTGCTCTGTCGTGGCTGTGATCACATTCTGGCACAGGGAAAAGAGTGGAAACAGCGGGAAAAATAAATAAATAAATAAATAAAAATCAATCAATATGTATAACATATGCAGATATATATATTATATAAAAATTAAAAACAAATAAACAAATGCTACTTTGCTTCCTGCTGGAGCTGAATAGTCTTCAAGTATCACACTGTCAAAAAGCAGCTGAAGCTGCAAAAATATAAGAACAGTCCAAAAGGGTGGGAGGGAGGGAAAGGTAAAAGGAAAAATCCCACTGGGCTGCAGCGCTTTCAATCACCTCCCTGTCACGATGTCCCAGGTCCCCAGAGCCACCACAGTCCGGCCCGGGTGACAGGTACCGCTGGGGACGGCGCTTTGGGGGACGCTCGCGCGGAGCGAGCGCAGGACGCGGACGCGACTCGCGCACCGGCCGCTGGCGTGGGCTACCTGTAGTGCACGTGGAGCTGCAGGGCTCGTGGGAAGAGAGCTTCCACCTGTACATGTCAGCCGCACTCACACCTTGGCCCTTCCTTAACAACTTCAATCTGTTTCTAGCGATAAGCAAAAGAAAGAAACAAAAATAAAAAAAAATAAAAAGCATTTATCAGCAGAGGCGCAATGCAGCCGCAGACACACACACACACACACGATCAGCTGGAGGTTGGGTTCGGGTGCAAGGGGGGAAATATTTGCTTCATTTGCCAGTTAGGTTCATTTTTTTTTTTTCTGATTTGGGGTTTGTTTGTTTATTGATGGTGCCGGTTTGTTTAACAACATACCTGTCCTGAGCCCCAAGTAGAATCCCCAGCCCGGTTAGAGGCAGAGCTTCCACTGTCTAGAAATAGAGAGAATGGGATAAAAATACCCACAAGCAGAAACAGTTCAGAATTTAACAAAGTTTGCATTGTTTTTTTCCTTTTTTTCCTGCTCAGATACACCTGGCCCTCGGCACACAGCGCCTAAAGGTGCAGTATCTCCTCCCCTGGGACACGGGCGCCGAGCCCGACTCCCTCCAACCTTTCCGGCTGCTCGCGCCTCCCCGGCTCGCTCCTTGCCAAAGCCGGTTGCTTCTCCGATCACCTTTGCTTTTAACCCCAAAGACATGCCCTGCACCGACCCGTCACCCGGGCTTAGCTTTGCTAATCCCGCAATCTCATTAGTTTTGCTGATTTTTTTATTTTTATTTTTGCAATCCCGTAGGAAAGGCTGCGCTCGCGCACGTAACGCCGGCGGGAGAGGAGCAACGGGTTCACGCTGATGTTCACCAAGAAGCACTCGTCCAAGCAAGGATAGCGGCTGGGCCCAGGGATACTGCACCTTTACACCCAGAGGCTCCAGCCCTGCAAGTGTCTGCACTGGTTCAAATAGCACCCAAGGTCGTATCCTGACATCCAGTTGGCTCTGGCCTGGCAAGATATGCAGCTCATGTGATTTCTAGGCAGCAGAAGCTCTGAAATGGCCTTATTTGTGTGGCCGTAGGAAAAGGAAGAAAAAAAAAAAAGAAAAAAGAAAAAAAAAAGTTCAGGTCTAGTCTACGAACTAGAGCTTTAAAGGGACACTGTTGACAATCCCGGAGTTTTCCTTTCCAACCCTCCCGCCTTCCCTTGTTAGCCACAACCTCCTGCAAGGATTAACAACAGCAAGTTCATTTTGCTGCTGGATTTGGCCTGTATCGTTTCTGGAGATGGTCATTTCCTGCCTTTGAGATGAAACTGAAGTGAATGGGGCCATTTTTGTGCAAAAATAACCACCTTGGCTTGCTATAAGTAGAGCTTTATCTTGCCAAAACAGCTTTAATAGGTGCCCAGAATCACCCAACGATATCACCTCACCTATGGCTTTGCCAACTGCAGCTGCCCTGGCTGGAGGGGCTCACAAAGCACTTGTCTTCAGCAAGACCCAGTAAAACAGCAGTCAAGAGCTGTTGGTTTTATATCTCTGTTTATATATATACACACACCCAACCCCAAATATGCCTTGTATCACAGCTGGGGATACAAAACCCTTCAACAGTGTCCCTTTAACACGTGCAATCTCATCTAAAGAGCTTCTTTTATGTGGAAGGAGTTGACAGGGACAAGCTTTAGCTAAATCAGCCATTGGTCATAGGGCAGCATTTAGTTCTCCTGCCCTGCTGAGCAGACAACGCTTATTTTGGTTTCTTCTAAGGGCAGATAGCAGCAAGTTGTTCTACAAGCAAAGCTGGAGGGGGTTTTTATTATTATTTTTAATTATGATCCTTATTACAAAGTCAATACTCTCGTCCCTGCCCGAACTCCTGCGGCTGCTTCTGATGCCAATAACAGCACAAAACAGCACCAGGCCATCTCGGCAAGACGCACGTCAGCCCTCACTGAAGATCCCCCACCCCAGACATATCCACCTCACAGCTTTTTCTGCCTAGCAGTGACAGCCCAAACCCAAAATAGTATCAAACTGCAATTAGGGCCTCAACTCTGCTGCTTTGGGTGCCAGGCAGGAGTTTTAACACTGGTTTCATTGACATGAGCTTGGCCATCGCCCACAGCCCAGCAGGCTGCAAGCAGAGCTGCATGCATTAAGATGCACCTGGGCTCAGATTAATACATAATTTATTTGGGCAGAGTGGAGGGGCAAAAGAAGTGGTAATGGAGCAGATGTGCCCAGGTGCGGCAGGACCATAGTCCCTGCTTGGCACTTAATCCTCTCCCCCTCCTCACAGCTTTCCATAGAACAGCTATTACTTTATTATTTTTTTTTTTAAAATCAAAAACACACTTTTTTTATTCCAGAGCAAGAGGAAGACACAAGAGAATGTTTTGGAAGAGGCAGGGGGGGAAAAAAAGGTGGGGAAGTGCAGTGTTTAAGGAAGGATACTAAAGGGCTTTTCATTATTGCAATGCTTGATACCACTCTTCACAGGGGCCTTGAGTAAGGGTTCATTGAAACCTTTAAAAAAAAAAAAGAGCCATCTGAGAGGGGAGGCACCAGGGAATAAAGGTAGGAGCTTTATTGTTCTACAGATGACTGCACTAGATCCATCCCTGGTCCCCTCTTTTAAGCATCTGTCTGCCCTGCCCTTGTGATATTAGGGCTGCCCTGACTTCTAATGCCCTCCACAGCCCCCATATTCCAAGCAGGAGACACAGGTGCCTCCCGTGCCAAGGTCGCTGGCGCTCGCTCGGCTCCACGCGAGCCCGTTGGCGCGTGCCCAGCTCCCGCTCCAGGCCGGGACAAGGCACCAGGGCGGCCAGTGCTCTCCACGCTTGTCAGAGTGCTAACGAAATGCTTGCTTTGGCAGCCAGAGGAGACGTTTCCAAGCCAAGCCAGGGGAAAAAAAACACGATAGACTCAAGCCCTTGGCAATGTTTTCATGCTCTTATCATTAAGGCGGCTGTTGATGCATTTGGCTGCATGGACATTTTCTTAAGTACAAGTTTCTTTAATAGAAGCTAGCGTAAGTTCTGGAAAATAAGGTTAACAACAACCAGAAAACATTTGGGCAGTGCTCTCTACATCTTCCAAAGTTAAGCAGCATAATCTGCGTTCTACTGGGGGCAACTGAAAGACAGAAGGTCAAAGTGAAGTGCCAGGAAGAGAAGCACAACAGATTTGGGTGCTGCAAGGCCAGACATGGCCCAGAACAACCTGGAAGGACAGTCGATGGGGAGCTGAATCCACTGCCATGCCTGGGATCCCAGGGATCCTGGGATATTCCCAGTGCTCCCACTTCAACACAAGCCCTCCTGGGAATGCTCCAGTGGGCGGCTGCACGCCAAGGGCAGCTCGTTGCCCATCCAGTGACCGCCCCATCCCCAGCCCCATCAAGAACTCCAAGCTCCAAGCGCTTCCAAGCACGCTGCCGCAGGCTGAAGGCTGCACTTTGGCAGTCCAGAGGCCACTTCCAAGCCTGACCTACAGTACAGCCATAAACAGGCTGGATGCATCCCAAGGCGCTGCTGATCCACATTTGGGCTCTTCCCCTTGGATCATGACTTCTGCATGCGTTTATGGGGAAGACAACAGCCTGCTTGCACTGATCCAGCCAAGGGACATTTGAGAGGTTTAATCTGTATTTTCAGCACCCAGAATAAGACTCTTGGAGGGAAACATGTGGCTGAAGGGCCAGCATGTTGCCCAGAAAGAGACTTTGCCCACACCCTGGGCAAAGGTCCCACTTTTGTGCTGCCTGAAGCATCTCAGGCACCAGACATAGATACATGGACAGGGAGTACCCAGAGGCTCCCTTTTACCAAGCCCTTGCACAAAGTCATTTAAGCACAGATTACACTGTTTTATACCTCCCTGCCGCATTTACCAGCTCATAACCAGTTCGTAGAACATGCACTTCAAGATCCCTCTATCAACTGCTTTATGACATTCTCAGCAGAGCAGAGGTTTATTGGATAAGACAGTAAACTCAGGCTATTAGTGTAGGCCCTACAACACATCCTCGTGGCTCTGCTCTGCCTTTCCTGCAGGAGTTTGGCAAACAGGGCTCTACCAGGAGCTGCTTTAGGCCCTGTCTTGCTAAAGCAAGTGATGAGGCTGGCTGTGGGGGGCAGTCAAAGTAGGTAAGAGTGGGCCAAAGCCAACTTCTGCTGCATGAGAGCTAGAAGGAAGGGCCTGGGGGAATCTGTGCTGGACATCAAGAGAAAACAAAAATAACAAAGAGGTTTCTTTACGGCCAGGGCTCTGATGACATGTTACAACAGATGGAGAGCAATGAGCAAGTTGACAACTGCCAGCACGGACTTGTCAGTGTCCCCTCTAGGGAGGGCTGTGAGCTTTCTTCTTGCTTAAATACTCTAACTTTCTGCTCCCAACTTTGATCTTTCCTTTCCAATTACATCTTTTTATGACATCTTGCCCCACTTACCTTCTGGCCTCCAAAGAAGATAAAGCATGTACTGGGGGTCTACCCTTAGCACAGCTTAAGTTAAGAACAACAAGAAATAGGATTGACTATGAAGACATATCTCCTACCTTGCTTTGTGGGTTCTGTTTCCTTGGGGGCTGGTCATGGTGACAGTAGTGTTTGAAAATGGCATCTCCGCCGATGTGTTGACAGCTTTGCCATTGCTCAGCTCCATGTAGGTGCCATTGATGGAGTAGGTCATGACGCCATCAGTATCCTCATAGTCAACATAGAGGCTGTCGATGTGGGAGCCCACAGAGTTGACTGGGTCTCCCTGGGCAAAGATACTGTTCATGGTCATGTTGAGAACCAGCTCCTTAGAGTCCGAGCTCTTGTCCAGCAGTTTGTCAGTGATCGCGTTCTCCGAAAGAAACTCCCTGGAGCTGAACCTGGGGTCAAAGTCTTTGTCATCATGGTCTGTCGGGTAAGTAGACCTGGTTACGTTTGAATCTAGATTGGAGCCAACAGGGGAAACGGTGATGACCACAAGATGAAATGTATTTGGAGCAGGAGGTGCAAGCAGCTCAGAGCAGCAAACAGGCCTGGGCAGCTGGAGAGGGAGCTTGGGACAAGGAAGAGCAATCCAAGGAAACTCAGCCCACACGCACAGCGCAACCGTGTTGGGAAAGTACTCCAGACAGGGAGGCAAGGGCCAAGAGACGGAAAGGATGCAGCTGGTGACCATGCCAAGGCAACAGCAGAGGTTAAGGAGAGAGGGAACTTCACACATCCAGGATGGCCTAGCTCTCCTCCCCACGAACAAGGCAGGAGGGCAGGCTGCAAAGTGAGCCCTGTGGGATGTTAGCAACGGCCATCACGCCACCCACCAGAAACCAGAACCTGAAGGGCAAAGAGGTTCTATAGGGGGAGACATTTTAAAGAACTTTCCAAGGTTTTCCCCCTCCTCCTACCAAAAAAAATAAAAATAAACAAAAAAATACAGCAGAATCAGAGCAATTTCAATTTCCAACATTAAGAAACAGAGCAGTTCTCAAAAAGAGCTCTGGAAAGCAGAACAGTGAGGCCCAAGTCTCCTCCTTACCTTTGGGTTGTTTGCCCTTCAGTTTTGGCTCACAGTCAATAGTTTCTGTTCTTTCATAGACCTCATTGGTTTCCTGACCTTTGCTCAAGTTTAAGTCTTCCTCTGTGTCCTGCCTTCCAAACACCTGGTTCTCCAAATCTATCCTTTCCCTGGAGATTTTCCCAAAATAAGTTGCGTTGTGTTGGATAAAACCCAATGGCACATCTCCATCGAACTCTCTGCTTTCTTCACTATCTGACTCAGAAAAGGTATAGTAGATGGGCTGCAGATTTGAGTGTGGCTTCCTCAAGAGAGTATATTCAAATGTGATGGATGGATTCTTGCCATTTTGATTCCAGACCTGAAGACACAAGTGAAGTTATTAGCTGATGCAGTAGACATATGGCACGCAAAGCTTGTGATTAGTCTTGGAATTGATGGTTGATATCTATTTCACTATTTCCAGTCTGCTTTCCATCATATTGTCAACTTCTTATGACTAGAACAGCACAGTTTGCCAAACATTATTTAGCAGCACTACCCTCAGCACCAGACCACGGGCTGGAAGCCCTAGGATTTACTCCTTCCTCTGCCAGTGAGTGACCATAAGCACTTGGACAACTTGCATAACGTTTTTGCATTTTCCTCTTCAACTGCGTAAGACAGAGCTAATAATTACTCTGCTTTTCATGAGGCAGACTGAGATGAGGTGGAAGGTTATGAACAGTCCCTTGCACAAACCTACTCCCACTGCGCTGCAGTGAAACAGAAGCCCATATCTACCAGCACAGAGATGCTTCCCACCCATCTAGATTGGCCAAGATCTTCCTGTACAGCTCCCCTAATGTCATCTTGTTGCTGTACACAAGACTTGTCCACCAGCAACTAACACACTTAAGAGCCAGACAGCCAGGAGAACAAAATAGTCAGTAAGATGCAGCATCATTTTCCCCTGCCCCATCACATGCAACCTTACCAACTTGGATCAAAACACACCATTATATTCAATCCTTGATTTGTTGGTCCTTGTGCAACGATGTACTCTATGCCGGTCTCATAGACATCCATGGGCCTGCGGTACTTGAATACTGTGCCTGCAATGTTGAAATTCTTCGGACTGTCAACTTTGTAGTTCCCATTGAAGAAATAGTAACCAGCTTCATCAGCCACAGCTTAAAACAAGAAGAAAAGCAATTGGTTCTACCAAATGTAAGAGGATGCAATATTATCACTTGCACATTCAGGGCATAAAATTAAGGGTTTTAATAAATTATTACTATAAAGTAATACTATATTTACAACACTACATAAGTAGAATCTCAAAATTCTGGGTCACTTCTGCATTACAAGCTCTTATCAAGAAAAGGCTGCTGTTGCTTATGAGTCCATGGTACCTCTCAGCCTTTCAGCATTTGCACAGCATAAAAATATTAAATGCTAAAGGTTTTGCACACTGCAGACAAGACTATGAGACTGCCTGCACCAGGAGTCCCACACACTTGGGAAACAAGTGTGTGAATCTGTTGGTGAGCGGGGAAAACAAGGCTTTGCCCATCTCTTTGGGCACAGAATTCACCCAGGTGCCACTCATACATCAGCAGGGTGACTTGCAAGTCACATCTCTTTGCTACTGATGTCACTCAGCCATTCCTCATTGCCCGAGCAGTAAGAGACCAAGGAAACCATAAGAGAGATGAACTCAGTCATTTATGATCCAGCACTAGTGTATTTGTCACAACACTGTGAAACAGAAACAACATTGACCAACAGTTTCTGCAATAGAGCAGTCAAAATTGAAATACACAGTCCAGACCTTCAGACCGGGTACATCAGGGCATTTCTCTTCCTTTCAGAGTGGCTACAGTTTACACCAACTGTGGATTTAGCACATATCTGCAGCAAAACTAGGTTCATATATTTGTACTGGGGGAGAAGGATTAGTCAGCACACAGATGCTTTGCAGCAAAGTACCGAGAGGTTATACACACCCAGAACATCTGCAGATTTTTTCCGCTCTACTATCTGGATATCTCTTGCTCCAGCAGGAATGTGTGTTACCAGAGAATAGCCTATGGAAAAACTACACATTAACGAAAAGGAAAGCTTTGTAACAAATAAACTGACAAAATACTCTCAGTAGTCAACACTTGTCATTGCATGCAGAAATTCAAGATTATTGTAACGGAAGGTACATGGAAAGCCTGCTTTGTTAGCTAGAGAAGCTGACCAGTGGTTCAGCACAGGCACAAGTACCAGCCGGTCTTTCAGAACTCCACAGTGAGAAATAACAACTTGTTTCTCCTCCAGCTTCTTTGTTCCACGCTAGAAAACTAACAGGAGAAACTCTCATAATTCCCCCAATGTTACGGAAGCTGGCTCTGACTAATGCTCTCAAAGGATCTATTTATTAAAGCATTATTCCTAAAATGACTATATTTAGGACAAGTAAGTTCTGTTGCCTTACACCACACTAATTTTGGAAATTCTGGATTTTCAAAGTATCCTAGCTTCCTGTTATTACACAGCCTTCGTTTCTAGGCTTGCTGGGTCAAAAATAAGACTAAAACTAACACTGGACTCTTACATAATCCTAATTCACCATTCAATGTGAAAATCTTGGACTTCTGAGAAGTGTCATGCAAAGTTACCACTTTTCCTGAGAGGAGGCTTTCCCCTATATCCTCAATATGTAAGAACAGTTCTTTAACACAGACGGAATATGTGGAAAAAGTAAAAGATGGCAGCTGGCAAGACCTGAGAGTGGCTTACCAAAACACACAGTTTGCTGATATAAATAAAGCAAGAGATCCCTTAAAGTCTTACCAAGATGAGAATTTCCTTTCCGGTAACTCCCAGTCACATGAGTGCAGCTGCTCCCATCTCCTTGGCAAACTCCACATTTATCCAAAGTGTGGGTGGAAAAGAGAATGCCATCGCATCCGATCGGCTAGAAAAAGGGTAAATAGAGCATTGAGGGGCAGGCAGATATTGCACCCATAGTAATTTTCTGAATGCTACTAACAATATTTTGCTATAATGTTTAACAACCTCACATTTTCCAGACACGCAAACCCCTCGGAAATCAGTGTATTTGCAGGATGTTCCATCCCGAGCCTGAACCATTAACTGTCTCTGACCATCCACAGTGGTGCAATGGAGGTCACAGGGCTTGCTAGAAATGTGAACATAGTCATCTACGGGGAAAGGATATAGAGATATATTCAAAACAGCAGAAACACAACAAACTTGCATTCTACCAGTGTCAAACGAATCTCTGCCAAGCTAAACAGCAGCAGCAACAACAGAATTGCACAGCAGCCAGCGTTTCAGAAGCTGCCATCCCTGGTGTCCTCAGGCTGGCCAGGGGATTTGGCTTCTGATGGCCCGGCCGCCCACTGCTGCAAGCCTTGGCATGGCCACAAAGGGCTGCTCTCAGCTTGCCACCGCAAGCCTTGGTCACATCAGAGCAGTAAGGGCCAACACTGGGCAAAGATTTGCAGCAGTGGCCACATATTACAAACATATGCATGCTTATACATGTATTAAATACTGATATACAAGTTAGGTTAACAGACATATACTCTGATAAGTAGATATACATATAAAACTATATTTAAAAATGATAGCAGTTTAAAGTAGGAACATTTTTCTTTAACATTAATCTAAGTTGGACTACATTTGCCCTTTGCTTCCTGCAGATAATTGGGTGGCCACATGCACCAGCACAGTCGCAAGACCACATACATCCAACATATACTATAATATCCACAGGAAACAAGTGACAAATTCTTATCTGCATCAAAAACCCAGTGCTAAGACATTACACTCAGCCAATTAGGGAGCAGTTATATACCCACTGGCCTCCGCGCCCAAGACAGCATCAATTTCAAAACAAATCACCCAGGAGCCACTTGAATGCCTGCTAAAACACAAAACAATTCACTGTAACTAAACGTAGTCACTATTTGAGATTATTCACCAGAACAAAGAAACTGTCACCTTGCCATAGGACAGGGACAAAACTGGCCAAATGGCTATAATTAACCAGCCTGACCCCATTTTGTGGGGTAAGTTTTACCAAGATTGCAAAGATTTATCACAAAAAGAGAGGCAACAAGTCATTTCATTAAGCATAGCTGTTAAGCATGTACAGACACACCTACAATATAGAAATTGGTGATAGAGTTAAATGCTTCTGGGAATCCTAATAAACCTGCACTTAGGAACCTAACTCCCTGCAAGCAAAGGGGTCTCAGGGCCCCAAGAAATTCTTGAAGCTGGCCAAGAATTTCTAAAGCTTTACTTTGGTGGGAGTTAGGTACCTAAAATAAGCACATCTCAGTCTCTTGGAGATGACTCCAAGTCATCTGCACAGCTTCAACTGCACAGATGGGCTGACTCAATTCATCCCAGGGACATTTGTCAGCATGCACAAGCTGTGTAGGAGGAGGCAAATGTCACGGACATGTAGGAGGCCAGTAATGGTCACAGTTCAAGGGACATGTGGCATGTAAAGCAGATGCCCCTGGCCAGCATGGACCATCTCCCCCTGCTCCCATCCTCCTCCTCCATCCCCATCGCTCTCTGGTCCTTCGCAATGGTGACCAGGGTGGACTGCAGGCTGCAGCCACTACTCTTTTTTGCCATTTTATTTCTGAGCTACCCTGCAGTTGTGAAATGCTCCTTTCAACTCCAAAGACAACTGGATGTGTCTCTGAAAAGCACTTTAAAACATCAGAGGAAGAGCCTTCCTGCAGTCTATAGCATCATAGCTATCAAAATATTTTGGCGAAGCATTAAGAAACCACACAAAGAATGTCTTGTTACCAGGATATAAAGGTTTCCATTGATACGTTCGTCCGTTATACACATGGGAGTTAAAGGATGAACACTGCTCCTCTCGAAAGCTCCTTCCGTTCGCAGGGCACTCCTAGAACGGGATACATTAATATCCTCATGAAAACAAAACGCAGGGGAGGTTTCCAGTGCAACTCAAGTGGTTGCAAAGAACGTGTCACAGCCTGACCACAGGGCTGCTGCCACTTCCTCCTCCTCCTCCTCCCCAGGAGGCTGAAGGTCTGAGCATCCCAGCTTGGGGAGGGAGATTCCCAGGGCAAGGACCCTGCTGGGTTTTACAGCCCCACAGCTCCAGCAAAGATCCCAAAAGCACCTTTTGTAGAAGGGAGAAAGTGAGGGAAAACTCCAGCTGCTCAGTGGGATAAGGGGGTGAGCAGATGACCATTACAGGACAGATGGCATCCCTTCTTGGGAAGAACCCTTAAGTGCCACTGCACTAATCAAGCTTTGTTTTCAACGTTCCCAGTGAGAAAAAGGATATCCTTACTTGTACTTTGCAGAGCTGGTATCTTTTGGATGTTCCAGTGCAAGTTTTATTAGCCAGCCCACTCACTGACTTTCTTCTGAATAAAGAAACGATGGTTAGACAGGAGGTCAGGAATTCTCCTCTTCCCTTCTTTAAATAAAAGGCTCATCCTCTTCTTCCGCATGGTCTCTGTGTCCATGTGGACAAGCCACAGAGATACACCAGGCTCTCACTGCAGTCAGTAGCAAAGGTCTCATGGGCTTTACTTGGGTCATTAATTACGACATCTTGGGGGTATCACGGGGAAGGAGGACCCCAGGGGCAAGGTAACTGCTGGACAGTCTTCTGGACAGCCCAGAAGGGACACACCATGCATGGGAGCAGCCTAGATCAGCACCCCAAGTCCAACCCTGCACTGTCATGTCCAAGGAGCCTTGAGGATGGGCTTAGCCACCTCTATTGCCCGTCTACCCCAATTTCCTGCTGGAAAAGCCTCAGGAGCTACTGGGTTGGTCCTCCTAGAACCCAGGCACATGCTCCTCTTGTCCAAGCACTTAGACACACTTACCTTCTGCAAAGGGGGGATTTGCCCAACAACACCTTTTCCCCTACATCTATCAAGGGATGACCTTCTGGATCAAATTTACCTCCAGCGTATGAGCTCTAAAGGCCATGGATGGCTTCACTAGGGTTGCTGCAGGGGTTTTTATCCCCTCCTTCCTACTCCCGTGCAGGGAAGGAGCCGCGTGCTTTGCGCGTGGTACCTCTGCCGGAGGCAGTGCCTCTCCTGGGATTTGACGCCTCCCCCGCAGGTCCTCGTGCACGCGGTCCACTTGGTCCACTCGCCCCACCAGTGCGCAGTGACGTCCGCACCTTCCTCCAGGCTGTTCGATGTCTGCGCCAGGTCCTGGTTGTAATGCCAGCACTTATGTTTGGAAGCATCCAAATACCAGGGTAGTCACATGCATGACCCACAAGTATCTCCCACTCAGACTATTCTGTGGTGTTGTGTTTCTGCCCCTAACAGGGCATTTTCTGCTGCATTTGAGACCAAATCTGAGGTCTCCATCTTGCAAGAAATGCTGCATTTTCTCAAAAGCGTTTTCATTACAAGTTAGAATGAAATGGCAATTTCTAGGATGCCTTGGGAAAGGAAGTATTCATTGTTTAGCTCAGTTGGCAGAATGGAGCTAAACACCAAGCTCTAACCTCTCCAGCTCTTGCAGCGCTGACACTGTTCCACAATAAATTCAGGAAGCTGAAGAGTCAGTTACAGCCAAAGACATAACCAAAAGCTTAAATCAACTCTTGCAAAACACAGGGCAGAACATAAACCCTGTTGTAAGGGAGGGTTAAGGGTGAAGCAAGAGCAGAAACCACCTCCCATCCCACTCAGCAGCCAGACAGCAGCCCAGCCTGTCTTTCCTATGGACACTGGCAGACCAGAGGAGCCCAACATCAGAGATTACCACTTCAGGAGGGTCTTTAGCCCCAGCTCCAATGGGCTGATGTGGAGAAACACAAGTTGCTGGTTGCACATGTCAGCCCAGCACTTCAGAGGAGAGAGGAGCTGCTGGATGCCAAAGCAAGAGCTCAAGCTCTTCAACACGCACTGCATCCAGGCTCCCCTGCCCTGTCACCATCACATGTCACCACCACATGTCCACACCTAAGAAGAGATGGTTTGTTGAGGGGCAATGCATACTGTTTCCCCCATGAAGAATAGTCTGTTGTCAATGTGTTTCTATTAATTCTGTGCTTACAAGGACAGCAAAGTTTTAGGCAAAAACCACGAGCTCCAACCACTGCAGGAACCAAAGAGGCATCACTGAGACTCAAGACTGGGTCATTGCCTTTTAGACCTTCCATACCAATCTGTGCATGCACTCAGCCACAGACAACTTAGGTTAGCACCAGGCTGACAAGTCAAGTCACAGGCCCTCGCTGCAGACTTGATATACGCCAGCAGATCCCACCATCCCCAGATTATTCATGACAATTCATTAAGCTGCTGTAGCACAATTTTCTCTCTGGCCCTGGCATATCTGACTAAGCAACCTGTTGAATTGGGGGTAACTTTATACCCACACCATAAACAACAACCCTTGGTCCTCACAGAGGAAAGCAGCCACGGGAAGAACCGGGACCTCAGCAAGTCTCTGGCACAGGCAGCTGGAGAGCCTGGAGCTCTCCTTCAGCACCCCACATACCCGGCACCCACAAACCCACCTCCAAACACCCAAGCAGACCCCTACCCAAGCTCACCTGCGCTATCACCAAGGCGAGGTTGCCCACAAAGAGGACGAGGGCCACCGTGCCCCTCAGACGGGACTGCTCACGGAGAAAGACGCTGCTCCACCGCCGCTTGGGCATCTTCATTCTGCAAAGCGAGCGGAGGCCACGCTGCACAAAACGCCCTCCAGCCCCACTGCGTTTGGGGACGAGGGGCCACTTTACAGCATTGAGCATGCAGATAGCACCCATCTTCTTGGGCAGACACGGGCAACCAAGTGACACCAACGCCCACGATTTCAAGGGCTTGACCCCTCAGGCTGCATTAAGCAGAAGTGTTAATAAGACTTCACGTTCCACTGCCAATTGCTATCTTCTAAACTATAGCTCTGCAAAAAGGCCTGGTGGACCTATAAAATGGCTGTAACTAATCTGTGGTGCAGGTTCTTTTAAACCAAAGCAAATCTAGGGGTTATAAGCAGCTATTGCACTCATTAAAGGCAATATTTCCTCTGAATGAGGCTAATTCATTTTCACTCTGGATACTCCCGGGAGCAGCCAGGCAGGCACAGGGTTCACCTGGGCTCAAGCAGGAGCCGAGGATCCCAACCTGCTTTGGGAAGGAGCAGGAGGCTTAAACTGGAGCAAGGAACTGCGAGTGTTGCACAACAGCTGGTAACAAGAAACATCCCTGGATTTAAAAGAGAAACACATTTGAATATTCCCATTTACGGAACTGCTCCTAGGAGGATGAAGCAAACGGCTCCATAAACAAACAAAACAAGGAAAAGCAGTTAGCAGTCATCATCCTTCCTTTTTTCATTTGTTCCACTCCAATTCGCACTGATTCCCAGGAAAGAAGCCTGTTTCCATAGCAAAGAGAGTCATTCAAGAGTTAGAAAAAAGAAATAAAGTAGCACAAGTATTAGACTTTCATCTCTTTCCCCATCTGCCTCATGAAACAGAAACTCAGAACGGTATTAAAAAAAAAAAATCCAGCTCAAAGCCACAGTCCGTTTTATTGTGAACCTCCCTGCAAGAGCCAGAAAGGAGCAGGTTTCAGGAAGTCAGGCTTCCAGGCAACCAGAGGAGCCCACGTCTGTAAGAAAGAAAATATTCTCCTCTAAGCTAATTTCCCTTGAAAAGCAGCTCCACGCTCTCCATGGGAAGCGGGACGCAGGCTGCTCGCAGGGAGACCTGGAAGGCAGTTTCCAGCCTAGCTCCTTCTCTTCCCACGAGGGCTCTGCGCTCTTGGGAACGCGCAAGTCCTGGCACTGCCACCAAAGACCCCCCTATCCGCCTTGCTGGACTTATCCTTGAGCTCAGCCCCACGGAGCGGGGGCTCCGGCCCGGGGGTCCCGGGCACAGGTGGCCGAGCCCGGCCGCGCACCCGGTTCTCATTAGGGCTCCCAGCGCTGCGGGGCGAAGCCCGGAACGGAGCCGGAGCGGCCTCGGTGGCGGCAGCGCCCGCGGGCACCGGGGCCGGCCGGGGGGCGCCCCACGGCCCCCACGTTACACAGCGGGCACCTCGCCTGAACCCGCCGCCTCACGGCTTATTTTGGAGAGGGGGGGAATTGATTTTTCCCTTTGCCTCTTACTTTTCTTCCTGCAAAGAAAAGACGGGAGAAGAAAGACGGGGGGAAAAAAAAAGCGCCTCCCGCCTTCCAAGCCCCATCGCAAACTGCTACCCCCGCGGCAGGAGCGGAGCGCAGCCCTACCTGGAGCTGCGGAGGGCCGGCAAGGTGCAGGGGGCCGGGCCAGAGGAGGAGGAGGAGGAGGAGGCCACCGGGGCCAGGTGCGATGGTGGCGGCGGCGACAACGGGGACGAGCGGGGGCCGCGGCGGGCGGGGAGGAGCCGCGGCCGCTCGCTCGGTGCCTCCCGGCACTTCAAAGGGGCGGCCCTGGGAGCGGCGGCTTCTTCCAGCGCCGAGGAGCTGCCGAGTGGCTCCCCCCAGCCCTCGGCACCGCTTTTATAGCTGTCGGAGAGACTGCGAGGAATTCACACTTCGCCCGGCGGGCTGCCCCGCTTAACCCCCTCGGCTCCCCCGACGCCGGGCAGCCGCCCCAGCCGGTTTCCTGCGGCGAGGCCGGCGGGGGGCAGAGGAGGGGGCGGCCGCACGCATGCGTCCCCCGCGGCCGCGAAGGGTAAAAAATATAGGAATAAACAATAAATAAATAAATAAATAATCGGTGGGGGATCCGGCTCTAAACTCCCTGCGAGGCGATCGAGGAAAGAGAGGGAATAAAGCAACAAAAACAACGTTCGTGGCTATCGCCACCTCGTCCTGCCACTCGTGCGACCCTCGGGATGCCCCAAGCTTGCTTTGCGTCTCCTGCAAAAAGAGCAAATGCTTTTTTGGGGCAGCCGTAGCGCCTTTTCCCAGCGCTGGTTTTGCTTGCTCTGGGAGAAATGCAAGCGCGGCCGAGCGCGGGCTTTTTGTGGCAATTGCTCAGGTTCTGGGCCATCTGTTCAGCTGGATGCAGCGCGTTTTCTGTCCCCCCTGCCCCAAAATGCTGCAGTCAGCAGCAGGTCTCAGGCGAACGAAGAGACTTTTTTGAGGAAAACCCTGCACCTGGCTCACTGAGTCGTGCACAGATCTTAGCTGATGTGTGTGTGTGCGTCGGAGAGAAAACACAGGGTTGCAGAGTCGCATTTGTACAATATCTGCAAGCTGTGCACAACATATGTCCCTCTCAGCGCGCGCTGCATGTAAAGCATGACTGATTATATAACTCACCTACATAGTACATCTGCAAGGTTCCTATGCATTCCTCAGCCTATCGCCCCACATGTGTGGTAGGGAAATCCCTGCAGCTTGGGGTAACCCACCACAAATCCACAAATCAGGTGCACAAGGAGCTCTGATCTGTGTCCCGCAGCCAGGCTCCCCAGAGGCTCAAGGTGACTTGGCCGCAGCCAACTTTGTCCCTAGCTTGGACCGGTCCTCATGGAGATGAAGAGCGGGGAAGCCAAAAGATTTACATGGGAAATTAAGTCTCCTTTTCTGTTTGGCTAAATGTCTGCCAGCTCGTTTTAATCCCTCCAGCTAGGGCTGATTTGCAACTTCTAATTTTCCATCGGCTGGCTGTGAGAGGGACACAGGGAAAATTTAGCGCTGGAGCTCGCTGAGCTTGCACAGCTCCAAATATTCCAACCCTAGCCATGCAGGAGGAGAAGGCTTTCCAGTTTGGAACAGGCAGGAGAGAAGCGCCAGAGTGAAATACGCCTTGAAAGGATGAAAATATTTCACATTGAAAGCACCAGCCCTGGGGCCGTGCGAGGTTCAGCCGCAGGTTGCACCATCCTGTGGCTGCCCAGACACCCCAGATTCCCATAGATCTTTCTTGGGGAAGAAATCTGTGAAGGGAAGAAGCCCAGCGGTCCCAAACTGCTACGTATTTTCCCTTTTTTTTTTTTTTTTAACCCGAAATGTGGAGTCGCGATGACTCAGCGCTTTCTGACGCAATCCCCGTTTCATCGGAAAATTCCTGCCCGGCTCCTAGCGGCCACCGGCCGCTCCCATAAATCACGGGGGGCGCCGCTTGGCCGCAGGCACCCGGTGCTCCCGAAGCCCCGGCCGGCTCCTCGGGAAGGTGCCGGGAGCGGTGCCACCGCCGCCGAGCCGCTCCGGCCGCCTCCAGCCCCGCTGCCGTCCCCCTTTCTGGCACGCGCGGCACAAATTATTTGCAGATGTTATTTACTGCTTTAGAGGCCGGCGTAAGCGGAGACGAGATGCACCTGTACAGGCGGCGGGATGCGCCGTCCCCTGCGTGCATGGGGCTCGGGAGAGAGCGGGGAGCCAGCGATGCAATGCCCGTGCTTTGCGTCCCTGCTCCTGCCGGGATGCACCGGGAGCACAAGCGAGTGGAGCGGATGCTACGGTGAGCTCTGCTCCTCTGCAGCCCGCCGGGAGCCCGAGACGACCGCCGGCTTGTTTGGCCGGCGAAGCGGCTGCAGAGGAAAGGAGTTTCCTCCGCGGAAAGTCGTTCAGCGAAGTCTTGGCCGGAGCTTCGTCTCCGTGCGGCGGGAGCTGGGGCTGGGGAGGAGGCACCCGGCATCTCACGGGATCCGGCCTCTGCTGGGCTTCACCCCAGGATCTCTGCGATGCCACTGGGATCCTGGTGATCGGGGACAGGGCACAGCCCTGGGGATTGGAGAGCAGGGCCGCGCTGCGAGCAGGAGGCACCGCACTGACCCGTGAAACCCCCGCGCGCTGGGAGAGCTCCCTGCAAGCACCCGCCGTCCTGCCGCCTCCAGCACCTGCTGCCGGGGCTTGCGGGGAGTTCAACCAGGGACTGCGAGCGCACAGAGCAGGTCCAGGGCGAGCCTGGTGCCAGAAGCGTCTGAACAACATACCAGGACCTGTTCTTGGCACACCGGAGTCACGTCCCGGCCACACAGGGCGGCTTTCCAGCACCACCTTCCAGACGCAGTGAGCCCTTCCCTGCCGGGATGGCTTTGCAATATGCAGCCCCAGGGGATGGCTTAGCAATATGCATCCTTAGGGGGAAGGCTTTGCAATATGCATTGTCCAGGGGAAGGCTTTGCAGTATGCATCCCTAGGGGATGGCTTTGCAGTATGCATCCCTAGGGAAGCTTTGCAATATGCCTCCCCCAGGGGAAGCTTTGCTGCAGTCCACCCGGGTCAGGCTGCAGCATCCACAAGACAGGAACAGTCGGGTCTGGACCCTGCTTGCCCAGGATCCAGGTGCTTTTGGCACCATCACATTGACCTGCAGACAACAGATCTTCTTTTTAAGACCGTCTCCAGCAGCAAGCTTGAAAACTCACTGCGGTTGCATGCAGGACTTGCAAGAGAGCCTTGAGCCTGCTCCATACTGGGTGAATCCCCATGCACAACACCCAAACTGCTGGGATATTTGGGACCAAAATGTGGCAAAACCCCCCCAAAAGGCTCTGGCACTGAGCCCAGCTTTCTTCCCCAGAGCCTCAGCTCTTGCAACTGGAGCAGCAAGAGGCAACCAAAGAGGAGACCAAAGAGCAGCTCGCAGCCCCTTGCCGAGCGCCCCGGGGCTCCGCGTCCTCCCTGCGTGCTGCCATCCCGGGTGCAGCATGGGGGTTTATATCCTGCTAGCACAAAGGTTTCATCCGTGAATATTTGCAATATTTAAAGTCAAATGGAATGAGCCAAAGCCACCAAACTGCTCTCGCCATCAGATTCTTATTAAAAATATCTCTGGGCAGTTTGGAAGCTGCAAGCAACCACAGTGACCTCAGGTACAGTCCCAGCTACAGAGCTGCAATTGCTTTAAAAGGCAGATTTTTTTTCTAAAGGGATTATTTTAGTTTAATTTTACCTGTCCCAAACAAGGCATTTTTCCTCAAGAACCTGGAGGAGCTTCTAAACTTGGTTTGAAATTTTAGCTATGCAAAGATTTAAGGGGGAGGAGAGTACAAAGCTTTTTCTTTCAATGAAATGAGTTTTGCATGGCAGTTGTGTATTGTTGTGCTGAGGGACATAAGCTATGCAGCATTGCCAACCACAGACATTCAAAAATCATGAGTCAGACTCCCCCAAAATCATGAGATCGGTTTCTCTCCATTCTGGACTTTTGAGTCTTTAGACATCACAACCTCCAGCTCTTCTCCTTGGGGAAGCGGGTGAGAAAATGAGGTTTTTGGAACAGAAGCGCGAGAGCGGAGACGCTCACGTAGACACAGGGCTCCGGGAGATGTGACCGTAGGAAAAGCTCCCACCGGGAGCCCCCATTGCCAGAGCCTGGATTATTTTGGCCTTTGGCATCAAAGAGACTCGTCGCCAAGATCCTGGGTCACGGTGGCTTTGGCAGCCCGGCCGGGGGACCCGCTCGTGCCCGGGGCCACCAGACAGGCGTCGAGGGCAGCGTTGATGTCTGCCCGCCCTCGCCGTGGCCTGGGGCAGCCCTCGCATGTCCCGCTCTGCCAAGCTATTTCCAGCCTCCCTCTTTTTATAGCTTTTCCACCCCTGCAAGGAGCCGCGCGGGCCGCGGCTCCGGCGGGATGGCGGGAAGCGGAGCCGCAGGAGCGGGGACATCCGCAGGGGCACAAACGGCGGAAACCCGGCCAGGAGTTTGCAACGGCCCAGGAATAATCGCGCTGTCCCAGAGCCGGAGCTTTTGCAAGTCATCTTGTACTCACCCCAAGGAGAACATCATATAGATGGATTTTCTAATACTAAATTGGCATCAGTGTCCGATCCTCCCTTCCTATACCACTTTCAAGCACTTGGCCTAGCATTGAAAAGAGCCCTATCTGCATCTCCTTCTTTACTGTGGTGTTAAAGCAGTGGATGGGCTGAGAGCAAACCAAGATTCCTGTTGTGCTGGAGGATCCTGCATGGTTTTGGCCCCTGAGAACCACTTGGTAGCTGTCTGTATCCTTATTCCTGCATGCATGCTGCTGCCTCCTTCCGCAGTCCCATTCCATGGGAATGTGCACATAAAATCCGCCTTCCAGAAGCACTGCGGGAGATGATCATTGCTCATCCTTGGGTTCATACCTGCTTAAGAGCAGAGGAGAAAACTCCAGCCCTTTGCTGCCGGGATTCCTGCCCGGAGGGGTTGGAGAAGCCCCATCCAGCGCCTCGGCTGGGTCGTTTGCAGCTCAAACAAAGACCTTTTAAGCAGCAGCTACTGCTATTGCCCAGCCACCTGCCTTCCCCAGCCCTGCCGGCTTCTTTGGGGTCTCGTTTTCAGTAATAGCTGCAACACGTGTGCAAAAACTGCTGGGTTTTTTTCCCCCCTTGGTGCCTACAGCGCTGGCTGCAAACCAAGCACCAGGCCCAGGGAGCGCAGCTGCGAGAGGGAGAAAAAAAGAAAAAAGCAGCAACCTGAGGAATGTTTTCTTGCTTCTGAGAACTCCAGTGCTTTTTATTGCTCCGAGAGCACTTTCCATGCCTGGCACTTGCTGCATCCAGCCGCCAAGTGCGTTTCCTTTCCAGCAAGAGAGCTTGGGCAAAGGAGGGGGACGGCGGGGGGTGCATTTGACAATGATTTGGTTGGATTTTTAAACTGATACCTCTGTATGACATCCCCCTTTGCAAACTGTGCAAGCACAGGGGTGCAGGGGGTGCCAGGAGGAGCAACCGCCTCGGACAAGGTGGAGCAATACTGAGGTCTGCGGCAAAAAATAAGGGCAAAACTGCTCGGATCAGCCCAGGGGAGCAGCCAGCGCCACCAGACGAGGGAAAACAGCCCAATTTGGAGCCACGCTCACGCTGGGCACTTCTATTTGCAAACGCTACACCCAGGCAGAGAGATGGGCCACAGAGGTGGGGGGCTAAGGCCTTGCGCCTCCCACTCCCGCAGTGCCGGGCAGGAGCATCTGTCGCCGGGGGCTGCCGGCTGCGCCAGGAATTCACCGGGAAAGGGGGAGAGCCCGGGAAAGGCAGCCCCAGCTGCACCCGCGGCAGCTGTCGCCGGCCAGGACATTTAAACTTTAAAGCCCACCGGCTCCGGCTGCTTTCGGAGCGCCCCGCGGTGCCGCGCGCGTCCCCGGAGCCGCTCGCCCGCCCGGCGCCCATGGGCTCGCTCGTGGCCAAGCTCCTGCTGCCCACGCTCAGCAGCCTGGCCCTCCTCCCCACGGTCAGCGTGGCGGCCAAGCGGCGCTTCCACATGGAGGCCATGGTTTACTTCTTCACCATGTTCTTCGTCGCGGTAAGGGCCCCGTCGCCGCGGCGGCCGCGCGGGGCTGGGGACAACGGGGGGAGCAAGGGATGCCCTCATGTAGCTCCCTTGGCGTTTTATGGTCTGCAGCTTTGGGAAGGTTGGGAGAGGGGCCTGGGCGCCCGGCATGGTTTGTTTGTGACTCTTTGGGGTTTTGTTTTATGGTTAGTAAGCGGCCGGGATGAGTTTGGGTTTTAAAGGGTCTTGAGAGAAAGTTGCTGTTTCTCTGCAATTTGTAGCCAAAAACATGTGGCCGAGGGGCTGGAAATGTGCTGGTCCCGGCTCCGAATCCCTCTGCTTTCCCTCACCATGAGGAAAACAAGGGCAGGAGGTTGTTGGTTTGTGTGTCCGGAATAACTCGCTGCCGGCGCCGCGGTGCCTTGGCCTCAGGACAGCTGCCGGCGATCCCGTGCCTGCACGGCCACATTCCCACCAGGAAAAGGCGACTGTTCATACCATGAAATAGCCTGGCAGCCTGATATTCCCTTCATCTCTTCCCTGCTCCGGGCTTTCCAGGCAGATCCTTACGTCCCTTGGATAAACAGAGGCCGGGAGGAGATCCGTGCCATTCCCAGAGCGAAACCTCTTCCATAGCAGAGCCCAGGGTGAAGTGCAGGGCTCTGGATGCCCAGCTCCCTCCTCCTAGGGATCCATGGGTTAAACCTCCCTCTGAAGCCCAATACAGGGAAAAAGACAAAATCAGCTACTTCTGTAATTGCTATAGGGCCAGTTAATAGGCATGAACCAAGGTGGCCTCCCCACCAGAGCAGGCAGCGACAGCTCCACGTTACACTGTTTTGGTGCCTGCTCCACCTCCCAGGGATGCCAGCTGCAAATTTGGCCTGTGACTTCCATGGGGGGCGACGGAGCTTCCACCGAGGGGCCATAAAGCAAAATTGTCACACGCAGAGATGGGGCAGCTGCCGGGGGAGCCCGCGGGGCAGCAGCTGCTGCAGTCACCAGCGACACTTTGCAACTGGGGACAGCGACATCCTCTCTCAAGTAGCTTTGCGGATCCATATCCTTCATCTGGCCGCATAGGAGACGCCAGGGCTCTGCTCCTGGCTGGCCCGCAATTGCACACACAATTGGGGTAAAGACAACACGCCAGGTCTGGGTTTGTAAGGTGTTTTCTAATGCTTTGGTTGTTGTTTTTCCCCCTGTTATAGATATACCATGCCTGCAATGGCCCTGGCTTGTCGGTGCTGTGCTTCATGCGCTACGACATCCTGGAGTATTTCAGCATCTACGGGACCGCGCTGTCCATCTGGGTGTCGCTCATGGGTAAGCCCAGAGTCATAAAAAAACAAGAGTTTTGCTCATGGAGATGGGCAGAGTTTTGGTGCCCGGTATTTGTATTCGCTGAGTGCCCTTCTGCCATCATTGATTCTCGTGTGTATCCTTTAGAAAGCAGCATTTTTGCTTTAAAACTGGAAAATAAACACACTCAATCTTAACTTTAGTTGAAAACTGGGCAGGAGACCGAAATCACTCAGTTTGCATCCTCGTGTATCCGAGAATCTCGTTTTTTCCCCGTTATCCCTGCATGGAGCCTGTCAGCTCGTTGACACTGGGAAATGGAGGATCTGCCACTTCCCCTGGTAGCGACCCAAGGGGCTTAGTCAAAACACAAATATATCTCCTTGGTTCATCAAAGCCAAGTCTGGGTTGAGCGGAATATTAGATTGGATTTGAAGTAGGAGAAAGATATATCACTTGCTTTTTACTTAATATTTGGATTATTTTCCCTCCTTTCTCTCCTCCTTTTTCCATCTTTTGTTTCTCGTTTGCCACTGGAATGAGGAATAATTGAAAGAAAAATGAAAGAACTAGAGAGGGGTGAAACCTTCAAACTTCCTTTTAATTTTCAATTCAGCCACCTTTTTTTTTTTTGAGGGAGAAGGACAGCTGGGAATATGAGAATATCCATCAGGGAAAGAGTAAGGGGAGAGGAGAAGGGGTCAGTCACCTTTCATTACGGATGTTCTGCTCCTCAAATTCAGCCATACCCAGCAGCAACCCCAGTTCCCGTCTACTTCCAACCAGGAAGGTCCCCAGCCCTCCAGACACTGCTTTGGGGGTCACTGGGCCCATGCACAGTCCAAAATGCAGCAGAAAGAAAAACCTCACGACCAGACAGATCGTCTCCCAAGGACATTTTTCAGTAGACAATAGCAATGTCAGGGTAGGTCAGAGCTCATCCAGACACTTTGGCTCTTGCAGCTCAATTTGACTTGATTGCTTCATTACTGTATTAAAAAAAAATCACACAAAAAAAAAGTCCCGGACTAAGATGTTTAAAATATTGACCCACAGGGAAAAAACAGAGATTAAAACGCGGACATTATCCCTTAGCCAAACTCCCTATAAAAATGCAATCCAAGGACATGGAAGTGTGGTGGCTGAAGCGCAGGGAAGCCTCTCGCGCCGTGGCTTGTAAAGCCCCGCGCACATGTGCGGACACAGACCCTCGGGCATCCTTCCCGGAATGCAAATCCGGGACAGCCATAACACAGCTGTGCGAGCTGGAAAAGCATGGAGCCCACTGGGATCCATAACTTTTATCAGTTATTACCCCATTCTGTGCTAAACAAAAGCCTCTAATAATTCACTTGCACTGGCAACTCGGGGCTTCCCGGCTCCAGGCAGGTGTCTGCGCGCTCCGGCAGCCCCATCCCGGATTGCAGCTTCCAGGGCTGGGCTGGATCGACCATCCTGGAGCCGGGAGCTGCATTGAGGTGAGACAACCAGGTTAGGGTGGGTTGGAGAGGTGAGGACCAAGCGAAGAGCCAGTTACAGCGTGGTTGAGGTTGGAAGGGAGCCCTGGAGATCATCTACTCTGTGTCTAGCCTATCAGTCCACCTGGGACAGGGAAGGAAAGGCAGAGGGAGGCTGAGATGGAAAAGTGGCCCAGCTGCCACCACCTGGAAGGACTTACTGGGCTCTTTGGTTTCTGCAGAGCCAACGAGAAAGTTGGCTCCTCATCTCCTGCTGAGAGCAAAGGCAGCTGCACACGTAGGCTCTCTCCATGTCCTGGGCATTGGTTCTCTCAGAGGTGCCACAATCACCTGCAAAGCCAGAGTTTGCTTTAGCAAAGGATGCTCAACACCTTCCACTTCCAGTGAGTCTCAGGGTCCTCGGACTAGAGCCACAAGCTGTACCAAACTCAGGGCCATTCAGTGTCCCCAGGTGTCCCCAGAGCCCTCAGATCTCTGCAAGTGCCATTGCCATCTCCATGCAAATGCCTGAGCTCACGTGTGCTCACCTCTCAGGCAATGGGAGCTGGGGCTAGGAGGAGAGCAGAGAAAGGAAACAGTGCAGAAAACTTCCTTTTCCTTCCACACACTGAGCTTAGGACATTAACATCAGCCGCTAGACTCAACCACTACCTTCTTGTGAACCTTGGGGTGATTTATTTTGCCCCATGCGCCTCAGTTGCCCTAGCTGTGAGACATAAGGAAGGCAAAGCTCAGATGGATCAAACCCTTGGTGTCCTTGTGGCAGACCCGGATAGAGCTGAGTAAAGCTCCAGCATGTGCTAGAGACCCCAGTCATTTGCCCCAAGACAGGAGGAAGGGCGGACGAGGTGGCCTGATGCTCCCTGTGGTTTGTGCCACGCAGCCCTGGCAGAGTTCGACGAGCCGAAGCGATCGACCTTCGTCATGTTTGGTGTGCTCACCATCGCCGTGAGGATCTACCACGACCGCTGGGGCTACGGCGTCTACTCGGGACCCATCGGGACTGCCGTCCTCACGATAACCGTGAAATGGGTGAGTACGAGACCGTACGGACTCCAAGTCATCGTTGGGGTGACTGCCATGGTCACCCCTGGCATGGCCATGGCACGGTCACACCAGGGATCAGCCCAGGCCTTCTCAGAGGGCATCTGACCTGCAGGAGAGAGGGCCAGGAGAGCAGTTTCCTTCTCTTGCAAGCAAAGCAGCAGGCAGCAAACTGCTTTTGTGATAAATGCCGGATTCTGTCGGTCTGAACAACCCACCGCATCTTTTGTTCCTGCATTTCTAACTCATGAGGAACATATTTACGGGGAGTTTACAACCACCAAGGAGTAGCCTGGTAAACTGCTCTGAAGCCAACGGAAGATGTGCATAAGATACGTACATATAAGATAAAGTAGGGAGCAATCTGCCCCAGATCTGCCTGAATCCAACTTGCAGCTCCAGGGGTGATGATTCCAGCTTCTTCCCAGCATATGCCCTATGTGCTGCTGCTATTGATGTCCTTGATCCGATTATGCGGGCGGGAGCACGTGTCGGAGCCGTTAGCAGGAGCGAGCATGTCCGTAAAAGGGCAAGGCGAGGGATCCAGCGATGGAACAAAAACTGCAGGAAGACCCTGCCAAGCAGCGTGGAAATTCAGGGATCCAAATCCCAGCTCAGCGCTGTCGCTGAGCCCTGCCTGCAGCGCTGCCTTTGTCGTTACCGTCTTTACGGACTGAATTACAGCAGCCAGTGCAGGCCGCAGCAAAGGCAACAGTGCACGGAAATCCCGGCTGTGCAGGGCAGGGAAAAGCAAAGGGATAAGATGAGGAGGGTGTCAGGCATATTCCTTCCATTCCCAGAGGGATGGGCATGGAGACCATCCCACATCCCCCAGCCCTTGGAGCTGACTGTGATGTCCCCTCCCTCCAGCCCCATTCTGAGGCAGAGATGGGGCTTACGAGGCACAAACTTCCCAAGTTTGCTTTGGGGCCGAATATTAGGAAAAGAGTTTTATGATCAAAAATGAAGCAGCAGTGCCCCAGGGGATCCACAACAGCCCCCAGGGGCAGGTACGGATGGATATTTTTGCCTCAAGGAGCTGGTTTGAGGACTTTGCTTGGTTTTATTTTAGCATTTGTGGCACCTTTGAGCTGCTGAGCAGCGCGTTAAACCTGTGTGAGCGGGGTGGACGTGTTCTCCCTTCCCTTCCAGCTCCAGAAGATGAAAGAGAAGAAGGGTCTGTACCCAGACAAGAGCGTCTACACGCAACAGATCGGTCCTGGCTTCTGTTTTGGAGCATTAGCACTGATGCTGAGGTTCTTTTTCGAGGTATGTCTTTGCATGATAAATCTCCCTGACTTTACAAGGCGTAAAGGACATTACCCAGATAGGAGCTCTCCCCCTTGCACCACGGCTTTGCATCCAGCCTTGGACAAAATCCATTTGAGCTCTTGCCCAGAGGATCGGCGTCCCTTGGCGAAGCAGGAGAGACAGGGGCTCCTCCTGCTCGTGCCCGTCCTCGTTTTCAGCAGAATAACCTCAGTTTAGGCAGCACACGGGGTTGCTCGGGAGCATCGTGCAGCAGGACGCTCTCCGCTTCCCTCCCGCGAGCGAGTTTGCACTGGCCACGTTTCCTCCAGACAGACGCAGCCTTTGAGATTATTTTGTTGAGAGCGAGTGGCCTTTTTTGGAAGCGGGGCACGGGTGATTTAAGGACACCTCGCAAATCCATGGCAGGGACTGGATATGACCTCGGCACGGCGCGAGCCAAGGCTTACTCAACGCGCGCGCAGAGACGCGCGCTTGGCTCCCTGGGGCGCCAGATCCGGCTTTTAACCTTTTGCTCTCGCCACTGGCCGATCCTCACGAAATGCATGAAATGTTCTGCCGCTAACGGGCAGCACGGGAGGGGGAAGGAAGGCGATAACCCTCCTGACACAGCTGCGAGGCGAGCGTGCGCTCAGCCCTCGCCTTACTGCTGCTCTGTGCATTGGGAGCTACTAGATACAACTTCACAGCACTCCCCAAGGATTATTTTTCAAAGCGGGCGGTAATTGCAAATTCTAGCAGAACATAAAAACGTCACTTAGCGGAGGCTCCCTCCCCCCGCGCGCCCCATCCTCCCCTCCCGCCGCTCCGTCCTTCGTGGGGTAATGAAACACTTCATTCGGGAACCGGGGAACGTGCAAATTGCAACGTGCTAAATCCACTTTGCTTTTCCACTTTGCTGCCTTTTTTTAAGGTCGGGAAGCCTTCCTCTTCTGACAGCAAGAGGAGGCAGAAGCCTAGGGGCTTTCTTTCCTAGCCTATAGACAACTTTTAGGGATGCAATTGTGGCGCTAAGCCAATGCCACCAAGGAACAGCCCTATGGTGGCATCGACTCCAGGGTGGGAGGCACAAAATAAATAAACAAAAGGAAGCCCAAGGGCACACGGTGGCCCAGCAGGTCTCCCTGATGCAGCGTCCCATTGCAGGAGTGGGATTACACCTACGTGCACAGCTTCTACCACTGCGCCCTGGCCATGTCCTTCGCGCTGCTGCTGCCCAAGGAGAACAAGAAGGCCGGGAGCGGCGGCAGCCCCGCGCGCCTCGACTGCTCCACGCTCTGCTGCTGCGTCTGAGCCGCCAGCGGCCGCGGGACCTTCGTGGACACGGGGACACCCCGTCCCTCCGCCACCGGCCTGAGCAGCGGCCGCGTGCGGAGTCGGCGGCTCCTGCTCTGAGGATCACGCGCTGCCCTCCGAGACCTCGTGGCTGGAAGATGATCCTCTCCCCAGCGGGGACATGTGCAGGAGACCTTCGTGTCTCCCCCTGTGCTTTCGGGATCCACAGCCTCTCGGGCAGCCCCATTTTCACCGGCCTGCAAGGACCAGCGTTGCAAGCCGGAGCACGCAGGGCTGCGCTTGCGATGCTGAGTTAACAGAATCTGTATTTTTGTGAGGATATTTACTACTTTATTTATGTATGCTCTGGGTGTAAATAATGCATATTAACAAAGTCTTTGCAAGCATGCAGTGCTAAAGCTTTCCTCAACTTTCTAGACCAGCTCATGCTCACTCCTGCTGAGCCAAGGTCGGGTGCCAGCACCAAAGGGGAGCTCCAGGCATCCACCTCCCTCCCGGAGCAGCTCTCTGCACCAGCCAAGCCTGGAAGCAACAGCAACATTGGGCACTTTGTCCTTGCAAACCTGCTTGGATGGCGCGGGCAGCAGGTGCCTTCGCAGAGAGCCCCGTTAGTATGGAAAGTACATGGAAAATTAGAGGCACCGCAAAGAAGCTCCTGGAGGGAGGAGGGAGGGCTGTAAGCCAATAACATCTCCTGTAACAGACTATTTACTATAGCAAAAGTGTATGATTTATTTAGGCTGTCTGGGAAAAGAGCCAAGACTATATGTCATGGACAATTAGAGCAGCATTGATATACAGTGATGTCCACAGAAAGCCCACATTAAGCCGGGCTCCTCTGGAATAGAAATCTGCGCTGGTCATTCATCAGAGCAGCTTCCTGCTATGGGGCAGCAACCAAAAGCCAAGGAGCTTCCAACAAAAATAGAAGTGAATTATGAAGCCCAGAGCATCCAGGAGTCACTGACAAGCTGGCACGGCGGTGGCACGGGTGCAGCAGGCATTGGGCTGGCAAAGGGCTACCCAAGGGTTTATTGCTAAAATAACAGAGGGCATTGGGTCTCTGTGAGCATCCAGCCACCTGCATGCTCCGCAATGTGCTGGGAGCCCATAGCCCATGTGCCATGCTCTCCCCATGTGCCACCGATGTGCTTGGCCCTGTGAGGACAGCGGGGACATCCCCGAGACTCCCAAGGCAGGGACTGGTGCAAGGAACAATCCTGCACCCAGGCTGCACCTTCCTGGGGCAGGAGCAGGGTTTAACCAGCCCAAGGAGGGGGAAATCCTGAACAGGAGGTTTCAATAAAACCACGAGGGCAAGTGGATGTGGAAGAGGGTCCTGTGCAGCAGGGACCAGCACTCACCACAATGCCCATAAGACACATAGGAGAGTCCCTGCATCACCACACCATGGATGCAAACACAGCTCTCTAGGCACAAGCCAGGCACATTTAACCTTCCTCAGCGCTTTTAAGGGAAAAAAGGTGGCAAACACCTGCAAATAATGAGGGCAAGGCAGCTGAGGCCCAGCTGAGTCTGGGAGAGCTTCTGCTCACATCTGCCCTGCATTTGGGTGCTGTAGGAAGGAGAAAACCACTATTGAATACAGCAAAATAGTAGCCAGTGTTCTTTTTTTCCCCCCTCTCTGCTGTTGCAACAGGGCTCTGCTCTGGCCATCGCAAACCTCCAAGCCCACGGGCCAGGCGGGGATATCGGGGCATCCCCACAAACCTGCAATGCAGGGGCAGACGCAGGCAGAGCCGCGCAGGGCACCGCGCCGGGGTCGCGTCGCCCGCGCAGGGTATCCCCTGCACTACCAATGCAGGGGGATATTCTAAACATTTACAGCAACGTAGACAAAACAGTCTCTTGTAGCCTTTTAGAGCTGCCGAGAGCTTTGCCTGTAAGAGCTCTTGAGCCCTTGCCAGAAATTCTTGCTGTTTTCATAAGCGGAGGTGTTTTCGTCTAAGGTGCAGTCTGAGTGCTGTGACCTTTGTCGTGTCTGCTACTGAAATTTCCTGCTTCTCTGTTATTCTCTTCTTCGGTAAGACGATATGAAACCCAAAACTTTTATTGCCCCTTTTAAAGCGCCTTTATAGCTCCCCGTCTACTTCATATACTGTCTTATTCTCCAGCGCTGGGATATTACTTAGGGGATCCGTGCTTGACGCTGCAAAAGGCATTTGGGTTTCGCAAAGCCCAAGCCACCCGGGGCTTTTTTAAGATCAGCCGGGAGGAAAAAAAAAAGAGGAAAGAAAAAGGGGGGAAAAAAGGAATGAAGACAGGAGGGATTCAGCTTTCTCTTGCAAAGGCGCCTGCTGGAGACATGAAGGGTCTTTTATGCCCTTTAATCCCAACCAGGTGATGCCACTCTCCAAAGTGCTGTTGCATCGGTGGCATTTGGTGCTCGCAAGGAGCGGAGAGGGACCCAAGGCGATGCTGTCCCCAGGACGTCCAGAAAGGCTCCTTGCTCCGTGGTAGGGCAACTTCCCAGCGGATTCAACAGCAATGATGTGGGTAGAGGCAGGAAGGGACAGCCCGGAGAGGCCCCGGGTCCCGGCCCTGCTTGGGTGCTGAGGAGGTGCCCGACCTGCCCGATGGAGCTGGCGCAGAAGCGATGGCTCCGTTCCGGAAAGCAACACGGTGCCTGGCTCCCTTCCCCGCACGCCAGCGCTTCCAGGCTTCGCTTTGGTGACATCCTGGAATGACGGAGTCTAATTTTCACTTTAATTAATGGTAAAAACACATGTATCGAGCAGCAGAAGGGAGCGGGAGCAGAAATGGGATGCTGGAGGCGTCTGTTCCTCGGAGCGGGACCGAGCCAGGGCTGCCTGGGTGGGTAGGAACAGCCACAAACAGCCCCCAGTGCCGCTGCTCCTGCCCAGAGCTCCATCAGGCTCAGCAAATTGCTCCTTCTCCTCCTTTTGGGCTTTCCCAGGCCCCAATCCGTAAGCCCTGGATGAAGAAGACTCATCCCTGCTGGTTCCTCCCTGGCCCAGCTCCCAGCTGGGTGCACATCAGCACAAGCAAGGGCCAGATTCCCCCTGGGAAGGGATGTGCAGCTGGGATTTGCTTAAGGAAATCCCACACAACATCGTCTTGGGCTGCCCTTGTCCAGCTCCTTCCTCTCACCCCATCCCAGGGCTGTTCCACAGCCTCCGGCAGCCACTGAGGGTTTTCAGGAGCGATGACACAGGGATTCAGGACCCCAGGGACAGTCCCCATGTCCAGGATCATGCCCAGGATGCCAAGGCACTGGGAAAACCTCCAGAACAGTGTTTGGTTCCCCCACCCCAGGGACCATTGGGGCGATGGACGCAGGGACGAGCCCAGGACCCCCATTTGCACAGAGGACCCTTTGCCACACAAAAGCTGGAGGTGGATCTGGATTATGGACGAGGCCCAACCTGCCAAATGGGAGTTCGGGATTATGGACGAGGCCCAACCTGCCAAATGGGAGCTCTGCGGCCTTGGCCTTGCAGGGGCAGCCGCGAAGCAGCAGCTCTTCCTCGGCGCTCGCCGAGACGCTTCGGCAGCTGCAAAAACCTGCTCCGAATCCGGGTCCAGCGGCTCAAGCCTCCGTGCTCCTACGGCAAAGCAGCCCCCGGGAGCGCCGCTCCAAGGTTTTGGTTTAGGCCTATCTCCCAGAAATTCGGTCATCATGCAGAGCATCACGCACGCTCCCGGCTCCGCATTACGAAGATCATGGCCCCGGTCCAGCGCCTCTTAAAGTCAGTGGAAAAACCCTCCCTCGCTACGATGGGAGCTGGCTCGGACCTTATATGATCTGACAGATACCAGAGCGCGCGAGAGAGGGTGTTTTAATCCGCGGGTATCTTGCGGCCCCAAAGCTTCTCGGAGAGCCTGACAAGGCAGCAGGTCTGCAGAGTATGTGCTGCTAAAAAGAAAAAAGGGGAAAAAAGGCTCCAAATTTGCAACAGCCTTTCAATAAGCATTTAACTAATCATCTTTATCTGATCCATGTGCTCTGAGTGCAGGGGAACTGCTCTGATTTTCAGTTGCACACATCATCTGATGCTCATAAAAAGAGCTAATGCGTCTGGAAGCCCCAGACCCAAAGAAGCATTATTTAAACAGGGGGAAAAAAGTCAAAAAGGTTTTAAAAGCACACACACACACACAAAGACACAGGCAGATGGCTGCTTTCCCTCCGTTACCTGCGTTTTTCCAGTAAAGCAAATGTTTAGTGATAAAACTCATGATCTCATTATGAAGGCAGGATCTGGTTTTGCCTGTAAATGGGAAGGATGGGGGGGAAGTTTTACACATATCTCTTTCATTATATATATATCTGTATATGTCTTTATTTGCATTTTCATTTTCACAGTAGTTCAACTAATCTGAATAGAGCAGGAGTGAGGGTCCAGGTTATAACCAAAGTATCAGATAGCACCTTCACATCTGGAAGGGATTTTGACACAAGTTCTCCCAGACTGTTACAGACAGTTTAAAAGCAAAATCTGATAAATAGCGAATGTTTAACAATAGGAAGCTGCATTTGCTGGAAGACATGGACCCAGCCATCCTAGCAGCGCCGTATTGCCAAATCCCTTCGAATTGCACAAATGCACACATGCAAGGCGCAGCGAGGGTTCAGCACGGAGCTGCTCGCGGTTGCACATGGGAGCGTTGGAGACAGACGGGGCTTTCTACGTCCAGACATGTCCAAGTGGCCTCTTCAAAGCCCGGCTGCCGAGGCGGCCCCGAGCCCCCCGGCTTTGGTGGCATCTGCGACTCGCAGCCCTCCCGCGTCTCGTCCCAGCGCAGCTCCCTGCCGAGCCGCTCGCAGCAGCGGGGCAGCCTCCTCCGGGCAAAATACCCCGGCACGAAACTGTGTTGCAACCCTGGCTGCTTTTGGGAGCCTTGAGAGGAATCAAACCCAAAATGTGGACGCCAGCATTAAAATAGACAGGATTATGCAAGGCAGGGGGGCAGACGAGGCGGGGATGGAGGAATAAGAAGTGACCAGGAAAACCACCAGAACCCCTCTGGGATGCCTGCCTATATTTCAAGATAACGCGTCCAGCCGCCTTGCCAAGTCCCGCTCATTTGGAGCCGGGCTCATGGTTTGGATTAATTTTAAGGCAGTTCCTAAAGCATCTCAACTCGCACGGGGAAGAATTTTTGCCTCCTTGGCCAAGGTGACCCTTTAAAAATCTCACTCGCTATTTTTCAAGCTCTCACCCATTTAAAATTGTCATCACTTGGGCGCTTGGGGACGGTCGGCGGAGGCGACTGCTCTTCTGGTGCTGGGCAGGCGCCGAGCTCCCGATCGGCACCGAGGCAAAGGGCACACAGGGAGGGATTCATTTCTCTGCTCTCTCACCTCTCTGGTCAACATCATCCACCTGAGAGCTGCAAATGGAGAAATTACCCCCTTTGCCCTCTCCTGACGCCCACATCAAGTCCCAGCTCCCACCTCTCCCTCGGAGCTTCTCCCAGCCCTGATGACCCTCAAGCTGTTGGGTGCCAAGGAGGCTTTGCAGAGGTGCCAGACCCCCTTCCTGCTCCCAAAAGAACAGAGAGAGACACTGAGGGAAGACGCTCGAGAGCGGTTGCTTGGGATCTGCTCGGCTGCCTCCAGGACCCGGGGAGGTCGCACACTGCGACGCTCCCCCCATAGAAATAGCCCGCAGCCCACCTTCTTGCCGAGGCATCTGCTGCATCCTAATCGCCCTGGAATCCAAAGCACTTCCATGGCCGGGCACTCAGATGCTTCCCATTTAGCTAAAACGCTCGCAAAATGCTCAGCCACTGACTCACCGCGTGGCCTTGGGCGAGCGCGTGGCTGGGATGCTCGGCCCCACCGCTTCCGTGGGGCAAGGGCCTCTAGCAGGACGGGCGTTTGTTAACAGTCCTCCATCCCCTATCATTTCCCACCTTTCCCAATAAACCTGGGCGCAGCGGTGCCAACCAAGCAAGGGGCTGCAGAGGTTGGCCAAGTTGGTCAAGCTTGGTGCTGGTCAAGGCATTGCTGGGACCTCTGTGGCTCAGAGGCTCTTTGGATCCAGGAGTTTCAGCAGCTATTTGTACCCTTGAGATTTGAACCCTGGGTCCTAAAGATCCAGTGGAAACACCAGGCCAGAGCAGCACGATCAGGAATTGGCCCTTTGGCTGGAAAAAAACAAATCACGAGATCTCACAGCTCCTGAGATCCAGAGGTAGCACAAGGAAATCCTTCCCCACAGACGCTTTGGGACATCCGCTTCCAGCCCCGTGGAACCAGGAAACGCAGAGGCAGCCCTGAAAACCAGACAGACATTTGGGGTTTCAGTTGAGCAGATTTCCTCTAACGAGTGAGAACAGTTTAGTTTGGGTTTGGCAATGGAGTTTTCTGGGCAGTTGCACGGCTTGCTTTAAACCGGTTCAATCAGCCATCCCATAACCTCATCCCGCGAGGGGAAGGCAGGAACTCAAGGTGCCTCTTGTGCAATAGATGCTGCTCCCTACCCAGGCAGGTCTGGGATAGCGCTCAGGGCTTTGCTCCGTCTCCGTCCAGGCTAAAGGAGAGACCACACACGCAAGGGCTGCAGGATGCCAGCAGCTGTGCACAAAGCATTTGGTTTACATTAATTATGTCTGGACAAAAAAAAAAAAAAAAAAAGAAAAAAGAGAGAGAAGCAGCGAATACGAGAAAAAAAATCAAGTCTAGGAGACAGCAGGGATGGCGAGAGGCTCGCAGCGCTGCCGGCAGGTCTGCGCTCCCGGTATCCCGAGCTCCGAGCCCCGCGGGAAGCCTCCCTCCCAGCTTGGGGTCCCTCTTCTTCCCTCTTTCTCCTTTTCTCACCAAAAAAAATGTCCTGAGAGAGATGGGGAGGGCAGAGCAAACGCTGCCCTGGCAGCGTGACGGATGCTGGAGCTGCTGGAAGCCGCGGTCGGCAGCAGACAGTAAATAAAGCAGGGGGAGGCGAGTCGGGTAAAGCCAGGAAAGTGCCCGTCACCTCCCGGCGGTGGCCGGGGTGGACAGGGGCTGTGCAGAGCCCGGAGAAGCCGGAGCGCTCCGGGATGAGGTGGATCTGTGCAAAGCAGAGACCCCAGCTCTGGCTCTGCTCCAGGTGCCCCTTGCTCATCCCGTGAGCTCCCTGCAGGTTCTCAACAGCCTGGAAATGGGGAGCGGAGACCCTCCGGGAGCGGGAATTGCCCAGAAGGTGCCTTGGGCAGCAGATGTGACGCCAACAGCATCCGCGAGGCCGGCACAAGGCAGGTCGGAGGGTCCGAGCGTGCCCAAGCAAGCGGCTCCCGCTCCGTTAGCGTGTGCCTGACGCTCCCCGCGGCAGGGGCCCAGGCGTCCGGGCGCCAGCAGCCGGACGGGCCCGTGTCGGAGGTGATGAATGCATCAGGCTTTTGGCACCCGCCGCTCCCAGGCAGGAAAACAATATCCCGGATTCCAGCCCTCCCCGCCCAGCAGCTGCGGGCCGTCCCTCTGTCCATCCATCCCGTGGAGATGCCGTCCGGGCTCTCCCACAGCCCCACTGGCATCCTCAGCTTGGAGGGACGGGATGGGGACCGGGACAGGTCCCTCCCGCGTGTTCCCTTCCCTCCCTTCCCAAGGCTCCAAGCACGGAACAAGGAGCACAGGGAGCGCAGGGAGCGCGGCTGCCGCGCGCTCCCGGCCGGCCCAGGAACGGGAGAGAGCGCTCGGGTTTTTTCCTGCTTCCCTGCCTCCCTCCATCCCCCATCCCAGCGTTTGGGAGCAGGGACGAGGCCAACGTACGTCAGCACTGACCCGCGGCACCCTCCGGCCTCGGGAAGCCTCCCTTGGGGAAAACAAGCCTGGATTTACAGGGAAAGGTCACCAGCGGCGCGGAGCAGGCAGGAGCAGGCAGCCGCGAGCGCCCAGCGCCGGGCCCGTCCCATTTGCACCGCGGGCGTCGGGCTTATGCAATTACCCAAAAAAAAGGCAAAAAAAAAAATAATAAAACAGCCGAGCAGCAAGCGCAATCGCGGTGACACAAAACATGAACGTTTATGTTGGCCTCCCCGCGCCGCGGCGTTGATCTTGGCCGGCCCGGCCAGACAGACGTTCTGCATTCTTCGGAGATTAAGCAGTGCAGCGCGCGGGAGAAGCCCAGCTGCTTCTCCCCCCGCTGCCGGGAGCGCCAGGCTAATTCCAAACACATGGCGCCGGCCCGGGAGCGGGGAGCACGTGCGGGTCCCCCCCATGCGCAGGCACCGGGATTGGGGGGGACACACACACATGCATCCCCCTCATTCCTTGCATCCCGGCACCGGCAAAGCCGGGACTTGGCGGTGGGGATGGCAGGATGCGGGGCTGGCAGGGGCTGCGCTGGGTGTAAAGGAGACACTTTAGCAAAACGGTTGAGCAAAAAACGGGGGTGATGGATGGACGGGGGCCCCGCAGCGGCTGGAGCCCCTCTGCCCGCACCGGTCCCTGCGGAGCGGCTACGGGTGAGGGGGAGCCAGGAAAACCTCTTCCCATGGTGGCTCTCCCTTCCCTGTGTCTGAAAATCCCTCTGTTTCCCCTGAAAAATCAAGCTGGTCTTTAAGAAGGACCAAAGGCCCATCCTGGTCTCCCCCTTGCAAATCCCGGTGCTGCAGCAGGCAGGAGCACGGAGACACGGCACCCGCATCCGCCTGGCAAAGGGCTGCACCGATGCCGCATCCCCCAGGAACATCCCACCTTGGGAGCCCCATCCAGCCCCTGCTCCGGGGAGGCTGCGAGGAAGAGATGCAAAAATACCTGCAGACCAAGACAAGCTGGGAAAAGCTCCCTCCGTCGCTCCCTCCGTGCAGCGGATCCCCCGGCAGCTCCCGGGATGCCAGTGGCTCCGAATGCAAAGCCAGGAGGGCACCAGGATCCGCCAGAGAAAACACCGGCGTCACCGCGGCGCAGGGAGGGATGGAGGGATAGAATGAAAGAGGAGAGAGAAGAAAAATAGCCCCTTATTCCACTTTTCATCAAGGAAGTGTCCAGGCGTCCAAAAGAACTTAATGTCCTTTTTTAGCAAGAAAAGCAGCAGTTGTGGTACCAGACAGCACAGCCTGTGGATAGCGGTGGAGTCAAGGTTGGATGTTCGATGGCAAAAACCCCAGACCCAGCTCAAGACACAACCCTGCAAAGGCCCTGGGTGCCCGCAGGGACAACCCCGGCGCAAAGCGGGGTTTCAATAAGGTGCTTTGTGGCTGGATCTTTGGGCAAATCTCCCTGGAGCAGCTCCGCGCTTTTAAGAAAAGCCCTGGTTTCGTTCCTGGTGGGTTTTCCCAGCGCGAAGAGGAGGATGCGCCAGGGCTGACCCTGCTTCCCTGCAGGCTCTGCTGTCCGATCAGCTTTGAGACCGAGGAGACCTTCATGTTTAGGAGAGGGAGGTGGCAGCGGCACCATGACTCGCCATTGCATAGGAATGAAACCCAAATTATGTTTTCATGCAATAATAGTAAAAAAAAATAAAAAAATTGGAAACTTCTTCATGGGTTTCAGTTGCCTACAGCATTTCTTTAAGGAATCAGATGCTCGAGAGTGTCGGTTGCTTGATTTTTCCATTTTTAAGCCCACTTCTCCCTGCCCAAGGACAGTGCAAAGGCAGACGTGAACTGGAGGAGCCCAGCAGGCTCCCACTGACCAGCTACAACCTTCGAAAGCAGCACCCCAACAACAGCACTTCCCTCCCTTCCCGTCATCCGCCGGGAAAACCCCATCTCGGAGCATCCCGTGGGCCAGGAGGCATCCGACGCAGAGGATCGGCATGGCCCGGAGCGCGGTCCCCATCCCTATGGATGTCCCGTCCTCGAGTAGCGCCCGCTCTGCACCCAGCGCAATCCCGCGTCTTGCCGACCTCCAATGCTTGGATAGAGGCGACTGCAGAGGGAGAAGGGGAAAAAAAAAAAGGAAAAAAACTCCAAGGTGGAACCGCAATGTTTATAAAATGGGTCGCTGAATTATACATAAAAATATTTTCCTTGTGGATGCAATTACTTCCTGGACTTGTTATTCCACAGATGCTTAAGTTCGCCTCGAGCAACTCCAATAAATGCTTTACAGTCTGCTAGATCAACAGTAGCAATGTTGGAGGGAATTGAGTAGCGCTGGTTCAAATTTGTCAGAAAACCACACAGTGTTTTCGTGCGCACGTTTGAGAAACCCAAACAAAGCGATTCCCGCCCGGCGCGCTCCCTCTCCTCCGCTTCGTCCTTCGCGTTGGCTCCTCCAGACCCGGCCCCGAGGGCCGGGGACAGGGCGCAAGCAGCGGGTTGAACCTCCCGTTCATCCCCTCCAGCCACAGAGGTAATCGCTTTTTTAACACATATAACCCGTGCAAAAGG
This sequence comes from Tinamus guttatus, assembly GCF_059628265.1. Lineage (NCBI taxonomy): Eukaryota > Metazoa > Chordata > Aves > Tinamiformes > Tinamidae > Tinamus > Tinamus guttatus. The sequence continues at coordinate 1,990,644 of NW_028288760.1, read as the reverse complement.
CCGTGCAGTAAAATCCTGTCGCCTTTGCAGCAACACCCTCTCCTGAAGCATCAGCTGCAGCTCAATGCTCTGGAGCCCGAGGAAACTCTTGTTCAAGAGCAAGTGCCAGTATTTAATGCCACCTCCAGAGACCATAACGCAACCTAAGACAGGGCATTGGAGGGCACTCCAGGATAAGGCAGTGAGGTTTTGCCAATAAAATATATTACCACCTGCCCAGTGATGCTCCAGAGCCGCTCAAGGTGCCTGTAACAAGATTATCCTGTTAGCAGATCGCCACTGGAGCAGAAATGTTCTTTCAGGTCTCTGATTCCACTGCGAATTTCAGCCACGAGATTTTCCGTCCGAAGGATAAATGGGCTAAAAGGTTCCAAGATAAGAAAGGGCTTATAAAAAGCTCCTTTATCCTCCTGCTCAGAGGATGAAGCTCTCTCCCATCTTCCCCCTTATACGGAGATCCCAGGCCCCAAATATCACGAATGACGAAGGCCCATGTGGACTGCAGGTCCCGGGGTGGCAGAAGGAGCCAGGAATGGGATGATCCATCCTGGACCACTCGGAGTTTTGCCCATCCAACCTACACGGATGCAGCTGCCACTTGCAAGCAAAGCCCTCGCCCCGGGGATGCTGGTGAAGTCGGCAGCCTGAGAGATGGAGTCGGCTCATATTCAATGAAGGAAATGATATGTTTTGCTTTATATATGCATGTATATATATATACTAAGGAAGGAGAAGGGAAAAGAGCGCTTAGGAATTTGCGGGGGAGACTCATGTCCCAAGGAAGAAAAATATCCATTCCTCTCCATGGAAAAGCAGCTTCCCTTAGGAGAGGCCGGGCAGAGGCGCCGGGCAGGGAAGGGCTGTCCCGGTGCAGCCCCGGGTTGTGGCAGAGCCGCTCGCACGGTTCAGCCAGATGCTCTGGAAAAGGAGCCACTGAATTATCCTCCAACACACACCTGTGTCCGTGCGGGATGCGGTGCGGGACGCGGTGCGGCAGCGGCGCGTTCACCGCGGCAGTGCTGCCCTCTGGTGCGAACGTGCCAGCCGGAGCCGCGGCCGCTGCACCGAGCCCGGCTTTGCCCATTCCTGGGATCTGCTGCTCCATGGGCACGGAGCAGGGAGCATCGCCACCGGGACCAGCCTGCGGCAGCTTCCCAAGTTCTCCACAATTTTCATGGGATCCAGGGAACCCCTCCCCAGATCCCAGCCTCCTCCTCACACCCCATATGGGGACAAGGTGCTGTTTTTTGCAGCACGTGCACAGCAGGTATCTGTTCTTTTTAGAGGCTGGCTCTACCACCTTTTTTTTTTCTCCAATACATTAAACAAATATAAAACTCTGCTCCCGAGCCCCGTGGCACTTCATCATTCCCCTCCGCAGCCCTCGCTGCTGTCGGAGCAGAGCAGATCCCGTCCGACATCCATTTCTCAGGCTATTAGGCAGCGTTATTCTTTTGCTCTGTGCTCTGGTACTTACAGAGCTATTACCATGCCTTGCATGCACATCCATCATCAGAGCTTCAAACTCCAGAAAGCCCCAAAAAAATGATTTTCCACTCACCATGCAGCTTGCCAGGCTCTGTGCTTCTACTCTGCGCCGTTTCAGCCACCGCGAGACATTTCAGCAAGTTCAGAGTCCAGCAAAATAAACAGCTGGCAGCCTGGAAAGGTGCTGAGTTTTTTTGGGAAGGGGGAGCGGGCTGAGGGCTCGAACAGCAGGGCCGGGTGCTGCGTGTCTGCTTGGAAACGCCAGCCCAGGAGGGAGGCCGAGCAGCGGCGACCGCTCACACCAGCCGACATCCAGCTTGGAGCAGAACGGGCAAAGGGCCATTTTGCCAAGCCCCATTTTCCAAAGCCCTGTTTTGCAAAGCAAGCCCCGTTTTGCAAAGCCAGCCCCATTTTGCAAAGCCATTGCTCCCTCAGAAGCTCTCACCAAAAGCGACAAGTGTTACTGCCCCCTCATGTCCCCAGGCCATGCACAACTAGGACCCGCTGTCCCCCCAAAATCCATCATTTTGCACAGGGCCGTGGGGCCACATTCGCTCCCCATTAGCAGCCAAGCCGAGCAGCAGCTTTGCCCCGGCCTCGTCACCGGCTGCAGGGAAACACGGAGGGAAACAACCTGGGCAAACACCCCCCAGGTCCCCCCGGCGCCTGGGCACCGTCTGCCCCCGGGCCCCCGTGCGCGTGGAGCTCGACGTGGGCGCTAAGCGATTTTGCATCTTGACCCGGCAATCACCAGCTCAGCCTCCGAGGGGGAGATTTATGGAAGGATGTGGCCAGATGAGCGATAGAGACGGATGGCCTCGAGGAGTGACTGATTTCTCCCTTACAAGACGAGGGAAATTAATTTATGAATCGGGCGAGTTAAGCTGCCAAGCGGCTTTGATGCAGCGTGTTTTTTTGCATATGCTCATGATCTATTGCACAGCTGGCGGAGGGGGAGGAAGAGCCTACGGAGCCGGAGCAATGCACCCCTGCCACGGCGGCCAGCAGGTCCCGGCACAACCAAACTGCCCTGAGAGCAGCCCCGGAGCCACTTGCTGTTGCTTCCCACTTGGCATCGGAGGGTCCGGAGCCCTGCGGGCTGTGGCACGGATGGGAGCGGCGCAGGAGCCGCTTTTGCTTCCCGATATCCCGCACGGCGACTGTCACGGATGCCGAAAGCGAGCGCCGCGCCGCCGAATCCCCATGTGCTTTCCATCCGTACAGGTGCTTGGAGTTTTTTCCAAGACACGAAGTAATTTCCTGCTCGAAGCAGTTGACAAATCCCCGCCGAAGCTGGATAGCGCTGCGGGATCCAGCTGCTCTCCAGCCTCCCGGCCCCAGACGGAAGGGGCGGCTGGAAGACGAGCGAGTGCTGCTCCCTGTCCCCTGCGTCCCAGCAGCTCCGGCAGCATCCGAAGGGATTTCCGAACACCGGAGCTCGGGGCCAGGCTCCCACCCCAAAGCACCGACCTTCCTCTCTGGTTTCAGGGGAGCAAAATAACTCGGCTGAGCCAGCTAAGTCAGCGAGAAGGTTTCACACTGCTGCTCTAAGCAAAGCTGCAGCAGGGCCGGGTACACAAACCCCCCCCCAGATCCCCAGCACTTACCTGGCCTCAGCCTCCCACTGGGAGGCCGGGGATGGAAGGGGACAGAGGGACCTGTCACTGCCACCGGTTCTGCAGAGGATCCTGCTGCAAACAGCAGCTGCAGCTGGAAGTGCCACGTCCTCAGCACGGACAACCCTCCTTGCAACATCCCCAGCGCGGCCCTGGGAAGTTCTCAGATGAGCTGGCCTGTCCCCATGAAGTCCCCTCGTGCTGTGACCTTCTTCCCCACCGAGAAATCACAGCCCCGGGTGTCTGAGTCAGCCGAAATCCCCCGCGTCCCCCGGTGCTAAATGCGGCCCTGGCTGCCGGCGCACAGGGAAGCAGGCGGTGCCGGGGAGGGAAGAGCCAGCGGGTCCCGCTCGGCTTCCCGGCACCACTGACTTCTCCCCTGCGCTTCCCAGGGCGGAAAGCTCCCAGGGAGACCCAAAAGTGCGGGGGAACTGAGGTTAGTGATGGGAAAGAGAGGAGCGTAGCAGCGATTTAGGGGAAGATTAATTAAAATAAACAAAACCTGAGCATAAAGCCAGTGGACCCCTACTTTCCTGCGTGTCCTGGCAGCTGCTCGCAATGCGGGATCGCTGCCGGCCTCCTGCCTGCCTCGTCTCCTTCCCCAGATCCCTCTTCCCAGCCCTCCATGTCTCATCTTCTGCTGGTTCTTGACTTCCTCGTGCTCAGGTCTGCCCAAAGGCCCTCACCGGTGCAGCGGGCAACGTGGATGCAATTCACCCCCGTGAAGAGCAAGAGCGTTTGGCCTGGCTGGTGTGAACTGGGAAAAGAGCGACTGGAAAGGCGACTTTTCTGGGAGCAGGAAGGATTTTGCAAGGAGGTCACCGCAGCAGCGCAGGTCCAAGGGGGTTGCCAGCAGCCCCCAGGGTTTCCGCGCTTTCCCGGAGCGCTGGTTTTCCGGCCCCCCCAGCTTCCTCCGCAGACGTTGGTGGGGCACGGGGCACAGATTTCTCCGATTAAGCAACGTTGCTGCCTCTCCCCTTTCGCTTTCGGCTGCCTCTTCCTCCGCGCGCGGGGAGGAAGCAGCGGGCCGGGGCGCGGGGCGAAGCGCTGCCCGCGGCGCCATGGAGCCCAGCGCGCGGCAGCCCCTGCTGCGGACGCCCGGCTCCACGTACCGCACCCTGCCCCGGAGCGCGCCAAGGAGGCTGGACAAGGAGTACCTGGAGTAAGAGCCACCGCCGGGCGCTGCGCGTGGCCCCAATGGGAGCGTGGGGCTCGGGAAGCGGGTTTGCGACCCTCGGAATCGCCGCGGTGGTTGCGGAGCTGCGTTGAGCCGGGGTCTCATCCGTACCGGAGTGTGGGGCTGATGCCGCCAGCTGCAACTTCTGCTTTTTTCAGCCCTGGCGTGTTGGGCTGCAATGGGGCTCAGTGGCCTCCGGCTCTCACCCTTGCCGGCGCGGCTCAGAGCGCCCTTCCCGGGAAAACCCCTGCGGGAGCCTCGGAAAGGGCACCCGGGGCCGGGCTGCAGAGCGGGTGCGCGCGGGGCTGAGCATCCCGTGAGCCTCCCGCTCGCTCCCTCCGCAGCAGCCTCCGGAACAAGCGGCTCTACCTGGCAGCCTTTGCCGCAGTCCTGGGGAACTTCAATTTCGGCTTCGCCCTGGTTTATCCGTCTCCCGTGATCCCCGTCCTCGAGGCATATCCCATCCCAGCCCTGACGCTGGACCCACACAAAGCCTCCTGGTTTGGGGTAAGAAGGGGGTTTTTCCTCGTTAAGGGGACATCGCTGCCGGTCCGGACAGGCGGCGCTGGGGCTGGTCGTGGCCGGCGCCGACGCAGCGAGCGGAGTGTCCGTGTCTCCCACAGTCGGTGTTCACGCTGGGGGCGGCCGCGGGAGGACTCAGCGCCATGGTCCTCAACGACCGCCTGGGCCGCAAGCTCAGCATCATGTTCTCGGCCGTGCCGTCCGCCGTGGGCTACGCGCTCATGGGCAGCGCCCAGGCCGTCTGGATGCTGCTGCTGGGGCGAGTGCTCACGGGCTTCGCCGGTGGCGTGACCTCCGCGTCCATCCCGGTAACGAGGTGCCCAGGGCTTTGCGGGGGGTGGGACGAGGTGGCACCAGAGCCTCCAGCCCTCCGGGAGGCATCAGCAGAGCTTCGGGGCTGGAGCTGTGCTATGGGGTTGGGAAGGTGCCCCGTGCCAGGCAGAGGGTGAGAGGGCAGCGGTGGCGCCGGGCTCGTTCCCCGCTCTACAAAATGTGGAAGGCAGGTCCTGGTTCCCGGCCCCGTTCCTCCTCACAGCGGTTTCCTTCTTAAGTGTTGATCTCGCGCTGTAGGCAGAGGGGAAGGAGTGAATTGAGCAACGTCCTTCCCGTAAGCGGAGTCCGAAGGTGCCACTGGAGAGCTCCGAGTGTTGCACCACGAAGGGGTTCGGCAGGGAAGCCAAGACAACCTGGTGCCACCAGCTTGGGTTGACCCATTGGGCTTGGAGCAGGAGGGCTGGAGTCCCTGTGTTGACCCTTTGGGCTTGGAGACACCATGAGCTCGGGTCTCCGAGGGAGGTGGCAGAGCTGAAGGCCACGGCCGGCGGTGGCCGCGGTTGCAGCTCGGCTGAGTGGGCGCTGTCCCCGTGCAGGTCTACATCTCGGAGATCTCCCACCCCGGCGTGCGGGGCCTGCTGGGCGCCTGCCCGCAGCTCATGGCCGTGCTGGGCTCCCTCGTCCTCTACGCGCTGGGCAAGTATCTCCGTGGCGGAGGGGAGGAAGCCGCGTTGGGGGAAGAGGAAGGGGTTTTACCAACCTTCTCAGCAAGGCAATTGTGGGTGTGAGAGCATAAGAAATCATCCTCCAAGGCTGGTCCGGGCAGGATCGCCGATGCATGAGCCCCATGTGCACATGCCTGGAACGGGGAACCCATAACTTGCAGGGACTTGTGGCCATCCCTGTGCCCAGGGCCTCGCTCTCACCCTCGCTGAGGTGGCACACGATGACCATTTGCACATCGACTCTCTTCTGGCCGCTGCAGCAGACATGGCTCTAGCTGGATGCTCTATGACTTGGGGTCTCCTCTAAGTTTCCCACTTTTCATAGCAGCTGAAAACACTCCTTTTTCTGAAGGGGAAAAAAAAAAATTCTCCCCAGATTCATTAGATCTCCACTGTTAGGGTGAGCACCTCGAGGCAAGGCAGAGAAATCCCTTCCCAAATGCTCTCCCGTCCTAACCTGGTGCCGGCTCCCGCAGGTCTGGTGTTGGACTGGCGCTGGCTGGCGGTGGCCGGGGAAGTGCCGGTGCTGGCCATGATCCTCCTGCTCTGCTTCATGCCCAACTCGCCCCGGTTTCTGCTCTCCCAGGGGAAGGAAGATGAAGCCCTGGGGTCGCTGTGCTGGCTCCGGGGCAAGGACACGGATTATGCCCAGGAGTACGAGCAGATTAAGGACAGCGTGAGGAAGCAGGTGAGGAGAGGAAGGGGCTCACCTCCAGCATGCGGGAGAAGTTACAGTTTTCCTATTAAGTCCTGTAAAACTGTAGAAACCTCAACTCTCTGTCTTTGTCCCCTCTAGAGCAGGCGGATCTCCTGTGCGGAGATCAAGGACCCTTTCATTTACAAGCCCATCCTGATCGCCGTGCTCATGAGGTTCCTGCAGCAGCTCTCTGGAGTCACCTGTGTCCTCGTGTACCTGCAGTCAATATTCAAGAAAACCTCTGTCATTCTGGTGAGCGCTGGGGTTCGGTCCGTGCACAGACTGCCCTATCATCAGTGATTCCTGCCAGTTCACTCAGGGCTCTGAGACTTGAAGTCACTTTGAAGCCCCCCTTAAAGCACCTGGTTGGCAGCAAGTAGCAAGAACCCAGTCCTCAAAAAGCAGCACGATGCCCGGGAGTGGGATGAGCCCCATAGCTTCAGTTTTCTGCCCTCTAAGCTACAGGCTGCTCTTGTCTGGACTCTTGCAGTTGAAGGAAGGACCTCTGTGTTTAGCTATGATAAAGCCACTGGCCAGAGTTAGCCTGTAGGAACCGGCTGGTACCCTGGATCAGCTGGGATGGGAATCCCAGCTTCCCCACTGATTTTGCCATTGCAGAAACCAGAGTACGATGCAGCTCTTGTCGGGCTGGTTCGCCTCGTCTCGGTAGCGATTGCTGCTGCGTCGATGGATAAAGCTGGGAGGAAGATTCTGCTCTTTGTGTCTGGTACGTGTCTCTGCATTGATGTGTGAGGGCACCTCTCCTTTTAGGATGTCCAAGGGCTGTGCAGACTGGCAGCACTGGTGACTTCAACCATGCAGGACTCTGATGGTGGCTCAGCTCTTGGGCAGAAGCATTTCCATGAGCTTTGCCATTGCACAGGGGTGGGAATCACATTCCCATCAGTTCCACCATGCTGTTGTATCTCCCCACAGCTGGTATCATGCTGGCCTCAAATCTGACCATGGGGCTCTATGTCCACTTCACGCCGCCTTCTCTTAATGGCACCACGGCCAATGAGACCTTGGTGAGCTGGGCCAGCCACGAAGCTCAGCCGATGAACTACATCACCCTCATCCCCCTCCTGGCCACCATGTTCTTCATAATGGGTAGGTGCAGAGATGGAGAGCCGGGCACCCACCGCCTAGGATGTTTCTGGTCCAGGGCAGCGTGGTACGGGGTGAGGAGGTTTGGGATCAGGATTCCAAGGAAGATAACCTCCCTGGGAGTTTCTTTCTTCAGAGGACCTTGGTTGCCTTTCTGAACAGTGGTGCTGACAGACACAAACACGGGAAAATCATGCAGGGACCAGAGCAGGACTGTGCAGGACTCCTCTGTATCCTCTAACGTGTTTCAAAGCCCAAATAGCCTCACTCTAGCCCTGCTCCCCTCCAGGCTATGCCATGGGCTGGGGTCCCATCACCTGGTTGCTGATGTCGGAGATCCTCCCTCTGAAAGCCCGCGGGGTGGCCTCGGGCCTCTGCGTGCTCGTGAGCTGGCTGACTGCCTTCGTGCTGACCCGCTTCTTCCTCCCGGTCGTGGTGGGTATGCGCCGAGGGGGACGTCTGCGCGGGCCCCACCAAGGCCTCGCTGCCGCAGCTCACATCTGCCTTCTGTCCCGCCTTCCAGGAAACCTTCGGCCTCGAGGTGCCATTCCTGTTCTTCGCTGTCATCTGCGCTGGGAACTTCCTATTTACAGGCTGCTGTGTCCCAGAAACCAAAGGCAGATCCCTGGAGCAGATCGAGTCCTACTTCCGCACCGGCAGGAGGTCGTTCATGAGGTAGGAGCCGCTGCCTGCCCGATGCACCAGGTCACCAGCCCGCTGGCTTAAGGGAGAGAAATCTTTGGGCTGCTAGAGCTGGAAGCTGGAGTTCTCTATGAAGAACACACTCCCTCCAAGGGGAGGGGAGCAGGTGGCAATGGCTGCCCTGCTTTGGGTGTAGAAATTCCCCTCTGGAACATTACCTTCTCTTCCCGAGTCATTCAACACTATCTAAGGACCCATGGCTCTGCGGGCAGCATATCAACCTGAGGTACAGGACCAGGTCCAACACTAGGCTGGAAACAAATACGTTTTAGCACGAAAACATGCGGCTGTGGACAAGAGTCCTTGTACTTCCCCTGCGCAGCGGCCACCAAGGCAGTTCAAGAGCCTCAGGGCTTGGTCGAGGCAGAGTTAATGGCTGTGGCCACCATTTTGGCAGAGTTGCAGAAATAAAATTGTTTGCTTCCATGTGGATGTTGCCTTGATTTGCAGAGAGGGGAGCTGCAGGCAGGTGGGATGAGACAGGGTGGATGAGGACGGTGACTTGGAGACCAGAGACCTGTTGATGCGTTCCCAGATGAGTCTTATGGACCTGAGGACTTCAAAAGAGGCAGAGCCAGATACTTCATATAAAAAGCTGCCACCTTTTATTACTCTAAAAACACACTTTATACTAGAAACCTAATGAACAAGACCAAATACAGTCCACAAATAAATCTTACATCAGAACAAAGAATGAGAACAGACATTCAGCTGTAGTGCAAGTGATTCACCCTTGGAAAGAGGGTAAAATCCCATTCCATACTGAGGCGGATCCTTCCCTCCCCAGGGTTTTACTCTCTCAGAGTGAGGGCGGATGCCTCCACCACCGTTGCGTATAGATCCTCCACCACTTGGAGATTTTGCCTGCATAGACAGTAGCAAATTGCTTTTACCCCTTTTCCTGTATGTCCTTCAACACTAAAGTCTTTTCTTAGGGTCATAACCTAGGTGAAACGCAGCTGCAGAGGGTGACACCCTGGGGAGCTGAGGCCTGTGTCCTCCCAGGCCAGGCACACATCGATCTGCTGTGACAAGGAAGCTCAGGGTAACGTAACTTGGGCGAGATCTCAGGAAAAACTAAGCACTATTTAAATCCTCTGCCACAGAACAAGAAAGGAATCACCTAAGAGGTGCCATATCAGAGGACTCGGTTAAAGCAGCCAAGGACAGAGGAGGAAAGATGGGCCCAAACCACAGAGAAACTTCAGCACTAGGTGCAACTTTTGCAGCTGAGCTCCATTTCTAGCAAGAAGTCCAGGCCTGGCTAGAATGTGACTGTTTAAGTATGACCTGATCCAAGAGATCTTGATCTCTTATGATTCCCACTGGCCTCCAGAAGATCAGGATCTCCAGCAGCCCTGTCCTAGAGTGTTCCCCATCTCTCATGGCTACAGACCAGGTCTTGAAATCTTCACTCAAGTGAAGCCTTTCCCTGAAGACAAAAGACATTTTCCCTGAGGAAAAAAACATAGAATCATAACATAACAATGAATTGAGCTTCCCAGGGCTTGGTTTATAGAGGAAAAGCCTGAGTATGAAATGAGGTTGGACTCTATAGGTCCTACAGGAACCTCATTGGAAAAGTATTCTCTGAGTGACCTCCTTCCTTTCATGCAGAAAGTCTAAGGGCTTTCGCTGCAACACTTGAAGTCTGAGAAATCACAGTGGCTCTTTCCAGAGGTAGAATGGTCTTTTTATTCACTGCAAACACAGAGAGTCAACTGGTGTTACAACATCAGCTCCTGCCTAGGGCAGCAAGGCCTGGGCACGCAGGATAAGGTGAACTGGTGTCTTCTCTTCACACCCCCAGGAGAGCCCCGGGGGAAGCAGGACCCACACACGCAAGGGTCATCATTTTCATGATGAAATGGGACACAGAAGGTTTCTATGCCCTGTAAAAGCACTTAGGGAAGAGAGGTGCACAGCTCGCGTGGAGAGGGCTCAGCTCTAAGCCTATTTGCAGCCAGCACGCAGGTGTGTCTTCACGTTTCGTGTCAACAGCTCAACCGCAGGCAACGCGTCACCCGCTCCAAGTTCTCACATAGCAAAACTCCTGCCCCGCTCTCCCAAGAGGCCTTCCCATGACCTGGGAAGCAGAGCCTCTCCTGTACAGACCCCCTAGATCGGCCCTGACACCATCAGCTGGGACTGGGTTGAGACTCAAATCACTCAAGCAGGGCTTATAACTTCATTTACTCCTGTAAACCTCCAAGCACCACAAGGTGCTTAAAACAATCACTAACCACCATGCACTGGGAATGGGCCTATTCGCTACTGTGCTATTACTACTCTAAAAAGCCTTATCTCTCTCCACAAAAATCTCATGTCCACGCTGGGCTGAGACCATTCATTATCTATCACATGGATGCTGAATGCTTCGCTAGGAGGACGCATCCTTCACCAGGCCATGGAGCAGAGCCGACCCGTCCGTGCTGGAAGGGGACCAGGAGCATCCTGCTGCCACAGAGCTGGAGCAATGGGATGAAGCCAGCGCGGGTCCTGCCCGTCGCTGTGGTTCCTCCCTGCAGGTGCAGGTCGAGGGTTACTCTGTTGCCTCTGCTTTGCCCTTCAGCTCCTTCCACTAAAGCTACCGCGGAACTACTCGCCGCGCAAAGCGGCCACTACCAAAGACATGCATGCGCGTCAGTCTGTGACATTCCTCTACTAAACACTACTAAAACCCCTAAACCCCCTCGAAATCAATGCAGGTGGCCTGCTCACTAGGCAGAACTTTGCAATTTACCCATCCAATAAAGATACTGCCTGGGGCTGTTGCCCACCCAGGCATCACCACAGGCCTTTCTCAGGGGTGTCCCGTGGAGGGCAGCGTATTCCTCCCACACCACCTGATTCCCACAGGAAGCATCCGAGATGCTTCAGGCCGTGGTCCCCGTGCACACAAGGCCAATGTCCCGTGTCCTCCATGCAGCAACATGGATCAGTCCGGACATGGTGGCTCAGAAACAGCAGAGCCTCGATTCAAACAAGCTGCATCTGGACTGAAGGTGCCTATTCCACATCCCAGGCAAACTGGTGTAGGAGCAGCTACAGCCCAGAGGTCCGGGGAAAAAGGGGTTTAGCACAAAGTGGCTCCCCAGCAACCAGCTGCAAGGGTTTGTACACGTACATGAACCCAAGCCACGCTCCTGAGCGGGGCAAATCTTCACACCTCCCTGACCTCCACCAAAGAAACAACATTTAACACTTACCAGCACTGCCGGGGCTGCTTTGGTACCATTCAACTAATGCAGATATGTTTAGGACACATATAGACAGTGTCCAACGCAACACCATATCCACTAACTGCCCTAACTGCTTGAGTGGGCACAAATCCTCACATCCAGGAGCTACCTCCTGCATTTTCCTCTCCCCTGGAAGAAGGGAAAACAAACTTCGGTCAAGTCAGCAGCCCAAAAGAAGAGAGAGGGGAGTTAAAAAGGGAAACGGCCTTTCCAAAAGTCCAGGAAAGGCTCTCAAGGCTGAACTAGGTTTCTACAGTAGCTCAGTCAGAGCAACCAGGGACCTCCCTGGGTCTGTGGAGAGACCCCCGAGCTAAATGAGACATTCCTCTGAACTACAGGAACAGCTCTCCTTCCCTAGGTCAGGAGAAAATGAATCCCATCAAGCATTTAAATAACTAGAAATAAATTATTCTTCCTTTTCTGATGGAAAAGGACAGATAGAGCCTGGATGAAGCAGCAAGGTGTCCTGGGCTGTACCATTCCAGCATGGGTGGCACGTTACCCATTGCTCTGTGTCTGCAAGGGAAGGATGGGCCACCCGCCCACCGAAAGCTTGCCCAGGATTAATGAAAACAACACGAGCCTGAAGAAAAAGACTGAATCTGAGAAGCAAAGAGCAGGTCCCACACACTATAGGACATATGCAGGGGCAGGAGAACATTACTATCCCTCTTCAAGCAAACCTCACTTCCCTTCTCCCCCAGTAAGAGGGTGAAGCATGAGAAAAGTATCATTATTAAGACAAAGTAATTCATACATTTCAAGTAAATTGCAGCAACCGCCTGCAGCTGTAGGCAGGAGGGAATGTGCTTTATAGGTACCAAGATCTGCCACAAAACTCCTCAGCTCTTCCACAGAGCTGGTTATTGTCCTTGTGTGGGATTTTTTGCTCGAAGTCCCATACTGTGCAGTGATGCCTCCAAGGCCTGACCTAACTGGACCCATATTAAAACCCACTCAGTGAAAGAAGACCAAGTTTAAGCATTACCAAGCATTGCTAAACTCCAGATTAGAGTATCACACCCTCTGCAAACCGTAGTGCCGTGCTAAGGAAAGGCTGTACATTTAGCTGTTAAAACAGCACTCAAAGGGGCCAGCACCTCTGCAAAAAATAAATAAGTAAATAAATAAAAGAAAGGAGCTGTGAGATAGTGATTTGGGTCAGGGCCAAGCCTTGGGGTGGGTGAGGAGGAGGAGAGGGCCAGGCACGAAGGCCTGACTGCTGGTGTGAGCGGGGGGCACAACCTGCCCCAGCCCTGAGATTTCCAGTTGCTGTGGAGTCCTTGGAAAAATCGGAGAGTAACGGCATGGAAGGGAGGGCAGAGCGGGTCTCCACATCTTCCCAGGGCATCCGAGGGAAGCTGCCTTGAGCCGGAGCGCTTCAGAGAGCCTGTCCCTCCAGGGCGCCCGCGAGCTTCTCCTCATCCATCTGCTTCTGCTGCTGGATGCGCGCGTAGGAAATGGCGTCTCCCCTGTGGAGCAAAGGGAATAGCCTGAGCTCCGCGCACCCAGCCCGGCCACGCCGGCGGGCGACCCCTCTCTTACTTTTTGCCGAGGGCCGAGAGGCCGTAAAGGACCCCGGTGGCGAAGGCGATGGCGTTGCCGAAGAGCGTGGTGAGCGTCAGGCTGAGCATGACGGGGACGGCGGCCATCCTGCAAGGGAGACGTGGCGCTGAGCGCCGCTCGCGCTGCCGCCCGCCCGCCCCAGCGCCCGCGCCGCCTCACCCGCAGTAGAAAGCGGCTTTCTGCCAGGGCCGCAGCCGGTCCGCCCTCGCGGCCGCCGCGTTGGCGAATTCGATGAACTGGCAGCAGAACGGGGCCTCGCACAGGAAGAGCACGAAGGCGTTGAGCCTGCGGGGAGCGAGCGTGAGGCACGGCCGCCATCGCCCCCTGCTCACACACCCGAGCCGTGCGGCTCCCCTCGTCCTGCCCATTCCCTAACTCATAATTTGGGGTTTTTTGGATGTTTTGGGTTGGGGCATCCCAGCATTTGCTTGAAAAGGGTGTGGAAATGGCTAGGAATATGAATAAAATAAACCCAGTGTCTCAGGCACCTCGTGACTGAGGTGATAACGAGTCACACATATGGGGTCTCCCCTCTTCCACTCGAGGCGTTACCCAACGGGGCAGCTCGGACACTTGCTGAATGGCGTTTAATGAACGGAACCCCTCTCCCAGCAGGAAAAAAAAGAAAAAAAAAAAAAAAAAAAAAGGAAAAGAAAAGAAAAGAAACTCTACTCACATCATCCACACGCCGGCCGCTATGTTCAGGGGGTTGATAGTGACGCAGTTCCAGAGGCCAGCGAAGGCACAGGCTGGAAAGCAAAGAGGTTTGGAGCAGCCATGGAGAGGAGCCCAGCGCATCTGCGGGGACTCGGTGACCATGGCACGGCGGGCAGGACCGTCCCCTTCTCCCAGCTCCGGCACTCGGCACGGTTTCGCCCTCCTGTGTTGATTTGCCCTTGCTTTTAGGTGCAATAACTTAAGTGGCACTCTGAGGAATTACTGGTTTGTGCCAGCATGAACAAGGAGGTGCTGGTGAGCACCTCCACGAGGAAATAGTTTGGAAAAAACATACCTGCAGCATGGAGCAAACCAAAGCAAACTCAGCTCTCAACCACCCGCTGCAGGCTCTGCCCAACTCTCTCAGGACCGGGCAGAACCCAGAGCTCGTTTTGGGTCTCCTTTAGCAGCAACACAAGCGGATGCTGGATAAAGCCAGGCCCGAAATAGCTCCAGCACTTCTGAATCCGTAATGAGGGAGAGGAAGCCGCTGGCTGCCTCCACGCCAAGGCCGCGGGCACCTACTTCCTGCCTCATTAAACTTGCAAAATGTTCCCTGCACTTGATACGGGGCCTCGTCCTCCTCGGCGCGGAGCAGCCGGCTGCGGCACTGCGGGAACCCGAGCCGGGAGGAGGCAGGGCCGGGAGGCAGCTCCGGCCACCGTGAACAGCAGCGCGGCGCAATAGCAGAGCGCGGCTACTTATTATTACGCTCTATTCTTGCGCTGCGTAGTTTTAGTGCCTACAGTGGGTCCAGTCTAGGGTCACCTCCCAAGCCAGTGGCATCCTGTTTTTAGGAGACAGCAAACCAAGGTTACTTAATTAGCAGAGTAGCAAAAGCAGCCCTGAAATGCAGCACTTCTGGGGCAAATTGCTGCCTTCCTTGGCAGCACATTATGAGCAGAGCGACTTGGAGAGCAACAGGTCAAACCTGGAGAGGAAGAGTGACATTTCCCAAGTAGATACCCAAGCAACGTAACACTTAAAAAAAAAAAAAAAAAAATCTAGTCGATCAAAGTTTTGTTTTGTCAGAGGTTTGGTTTTGGCTTGTCCTCTAAACACGACCCAACCACCCTTGAGCACTAAACGTCCTTGAGGGATTCCCAGCCAAGCAATTGGCCTGGGTGCCAATGGGCTAATGACCCAGCAAGACTGAGCTGACCAAACCCCACGTCAGCAGGCGGGAGCAGGAGTCCGGCAGCAGGAAGGGAAGCAGAGGTTTATAAACACACAGAGATTGGTGACCTTCAGCCTCCTCCCCGGCACAACAGCCTGGCACAGCCTTGTCCCATGAGGGCAGGATCAGCTCCTGCATCGGGAGAGTGGGAGCCAAAAGGCACCAGAGCTGACAGCCCAGGGACTTCCTTTTTTGTTGTGTTTTTGCAATGCGGATACCTCAGAAAAGGTTTCAAATTCAGACAGTGCTTGATGGCACGTGAGCTATGGAGGACAGACACTTTTGGTGTTTGACTGCTGTCCTGACACTTTAGGCATCGAGCAGCTGGTTGCTCAGTGCAAGTCTGTTTTTGCTCCTGAAGCGTTTTACAAAAGCCAGGGAATCTCACTGTCCTTTTACAGAAGGGAACTCAAGGAGAGGAAAATGGACTTGGCCAAGGCCACAAAGCCAATGTGTGCAAGAACCAAAAGAGGTCCCAAACCTTGGCCACCTTGTCCCCTGCTCCAGCCCTTGGAGCCTTCTATCCTAAGCACATTGGGGACTGCAGACATCCCAACCTGTGTAGTTCTCTGCCTCACAAACCTCCTGAGGGGAGACTGCCGGGGCTGCCGAGCAGGTTGTCCAGCTTTCCGGATCACCGGGAGCGCTGCTAAGAATCTGGTTCTTCCCTCTGAAAGTTCCTTCTCCCACACTCACTCCACCACGTAAAACTCTTGGCTTTCCTTTGAAAAAAGTCATGAGTTCTCAAAACTGTGAACAAAAGGTTGGGAAAATAACCCAAATATAACTGCGCTTATAATCCTGGAGATAGGAGGGAAAAATATATGTTTTTGAGGAAGGGCACTGCTTTTAAGCCACTCTTGAGCTGTTCCAGCACGGGAGGTTAACAGTACAACCTACCAGTCACCCTCTCCAGCTCTTCACCCTCCATCCCAGGGCTTCGCCCACGTCCCTCCAAGCCGCACATGGGTCGGAGCTATGGAAGAGGCGCCAAGACCCTGGCTGGAGTCGCAGGCCGTGGGAAAGAGGCCGCTCCACAAACCCCTCGTCCGGGCCCCGCGCCGAGTGCTGCAGCTGCTGCCCTGGCCCCCGGCCAGCACCGGAGCAGAGGAGCCTGGGCCAAGCACGGTGGGACAGGGACATTTTACCCCTTAAGAGCAGTGCTGAGAAATCCTTTCACACCTCTGGGATTTCGGCAGCTAAAGCTCATGGCAGCGAGAGCAGAGGCCAATTTACCAGCGTGTAAACACCGTGGCCTTGCGCAGGCGAGTTCCAGGTGTGGAATGGGGGCAGGAAGAGGGAGGGATCAAAGGAATCGCCACCGCAAAGGGAATAAATCGGGACGGGCCGAACTGGCTGAGAAACTTCTGCTTGTCCTAGCAGCAGTCATGGACCTGGAGTGAAGAAATTCTCCCCCCTGTGCTCTGCAGGTCAGACTAAGTGGTCCAAGAGTCCCTCCTGTTTTTAAGAGCCATGAGTCTCCTTGTATAACAGCACTGTAAGGACACGCTCGTTTCTGTCAACCTTGCAAAGATTTGCCCTGGGAAAAGAAATGGTGGTGGCAGGTAATTCACAGCACAGCTGGCTTTACTGCGTGTTGTCACCCTTCTTCTGCACACCCAACACCAACCTCCTTGAAAACACACAGCACGTGAAGCTCATCCTCCTCAAAAAAAAAATACAGCAAGGCCTTCTGCCTTTAACAACAGCAAGAGCAAAAAGTGTATCCTGCTATTCAGAAAAGGGAAAGGAAATGTGCTGGACGAGCGCCAATAGACAAATGCAATGAATCAAACCCTGGGGTCTCTGTTGAAGCTCTGCTCCTGACCCTGCTGACCGCCTGGTGCTCCTGAAAAACCCATCATCCAGCTCCTCTGGCACAGCCCTCCGGGGAGACGGGGTCTGGCCCCTGCCCGGCACGTCCAGCAAGTGTTTAACCCAGGAAGAAACCCCGGGATCAGCAGATGCTCCCCAGGGCCAGCCCTCCTCCCAGGTGCCAAAGTTCAGCCAAGTTCAGTGAGCCCAAAACATGGCCCATATGTGCACCTAAACCCACCCTGTCCAGACGAGCCCTGGCTCCCTTCCTTACGTGGCACCTCCACAGCCTGTGCCCGAGTGTCACACAGCCCAAAACATCCCTCCATGCCCCCCCTCCATATATATAACCTTAAAGGCAGGCAGACGTGAACCCCAGCATATGTTTTGGCATGCACAAGGGGAGCCTGGGCCTGCAGGGGAAGGGGATACTCACACACGCCCCCGAGGAGCCCGGCCATCCTGCAGAGCCACCTGTACCACCAGGTCATGCCGTCGTCGGCCGAGGCAGCCGCCGGCCCGGGGGCCGCTGCTTGGAACTGCTCGTCCTGTGCGCTCATGGCCCCGGGGGCTCAGGGGACAGCGCCCAGCCGCACAGGAGGCCCCCTCGGGTGACACCCCCTAAGGCCACCGCGTGACACGGTCCCTACGGCCGCCGCCGGGCCCCCATGCGGGGCGACAATGGAGGCTCTGCGCCCGCAGCGGCGATGCCAGCGGCCGGGAGCAGCCTCCACGTCTGCCCGCGTGCTGCATTGTGGGTCCCCTCCTCCCGCGCGCAGGGCCCTGATGTCACTCGCAGTGGGAGGCGGGCGGGCAGAGCCCTGCGCCTGCATGTCTAGATGGGCCGCGGGGACGTGCACGGGCTCCACGCGGGGACAGAGGCAGGTGGCCGTCCCGGGAACGCACAGGGGATCCCAAGGGAGCTGCCGTCTCCTTGCAGCTGCGGGTGCACACGGCTCTGCAAGACACAGCACAGAAAGCAGGCGCCAGCAGCTCTAACCTGCTCCCATCGCTGCCCCGCTGCAACACGTCCACCAAGGCACACGGGGACATTGTGGGACTCACTCCTCAAAGCCCCAGTTGGGCCTGAACACCCCAGCTCCAGCTCCCCGTTGTGCTTCTCTCTTACCCGTCTTCACTCCACTTTACTTCTCCTAGTGCCGAGCTGCTGCTTCAGCACAAGGTGGTTTGTCTAATGGCACAAAGGCAGCAGTAAAGCCAGGAGCAGAAACCTGCAGCTCTGGCTCCTGCTGCTCCTGTCCAACCACTGGATGCTGTTACCCACCTGGCCAGTACGCACTAAGGAAAAAGGAAAACATGAACTTTAAAATGAACATCAATTTAGCATGAAAGCTCTTACAAAGTTCTGCCTTCGAGGTAAGAGGATGAACAGGAAGAGCAGGGTGTCCAGACAAGCTCCAGGCCTGGAAAAGACTATTTCAGCAGCATGTTACAACAAACTTGGACCAAACTGGGAAGACACTTCTACCGAAAATGTTTGAGATTTTTTATATATAATCACATATACATATTAATATATAAATATTATTAAACCAAACTTGAGAAAATGTTACTTCTCCAAAACATTCCTTCCTGCTACAACTCATAATCACATGCAGCCTCAGCAATCTCTCACTGCACAGTTCCTGTGGAGCGAAGATAGGAACAGATTATCAGCACAGCTACTGTTGCTATCTGAGTAAAGTCATCTTGGCACCAAGTTCACCATCAAGAAACAGATATCTTATTTTCTCATAGTATTTTATTTTCTCAGAGGAAAGAAGTACTGGTGTCACTGTCAAATAAGTGGCAGTAACACCACAGAAGTGGTGGCTAGGAGGGACCTCTGGAGGTCACTTAGTCCAACCTCCCTTCAAAGCCAAACTGTGCCCATTGCTGGGCTGGATCAGCTGCGCCTTGGTCTACCCGAGTCCTAAAAACCCTCAAGGATGGTAATTCCTCCAGCCTCCTGGGTGACCTGTTCCAGAGCAAAGAAACTGCCTTGCCCTCAAGCATTTGCCTAGTCCTCCTGTCCTAATATCATGTCCTCATATAGGTCTTTGCCCTTACACATGAATTCATGTGTAAAATGGGCCTGAGGATTTTTAAGGGGCATTTACACTTTGGGGGTGTGAGCTTAATGATTAAACCATAATCTTAGCTACTTATGGCATACAGAGGTTTGTAATGGGACACAGACACTGAAAACCAATGATCATCCTGTAAGGTGACAACATAACAGAAACAGGACCCTATGGCTTAGCATCCAAGTCACAAACTGCATCAATACCATTCAATACAGACAGAAAACCCTTGAGGACTATTTGCTAGATATTTGGTAGTTACAAAATGTCTTTTGCATTAAGTTTATAAATATTAATGGAAACCCCAAAGGCTTGGGTATATATTACTGTTTTCATTCAGTATATAGGGAAGCAGAGGCAAAAGGCTTGAATGACTTGCATGACCTGGGGCAGCAATAACTAATTTTCTCAGTAAGGTGGTCCTGGCACCTTTTATTTGGGCTCAGCAATATGATATTCGGCCCAGAAACTGGTTCTATGTTCCTTAACATTTTCGTGAAATTCAATTTCAACTTGGCTTCCAGTTGATTCCCAGAAGAACTGTTGTTTCCCATGAAAAACCATCATCTTCATGGTGTTTACATCACGGATCTGAAAAAAATAAAATAAGAGACCATAAAAGACCATATCATTATTTCACAGCACCCTACAAGTCAAGCACCCACCAAATATTAGAGTCTTGCCAATTGGTCACTTGGGGAAAAAGCTGCCCTAAACATAGGTTAGAGAAAATACAGGAGACATCAGGGTATGCATTTATTCGTAATTTACATTTACAGAAGAGATCAGAATGTGATTCCCTAGGGTTTATGACATACTTTCAATCTCCCTTTGGATGAAAGTCTCTCACGATGAGATCTTCACACTCTTTAGGCTTCTGACTCACCAGGACGTAGTTGGACTGTGTTTGGTTGCTGTCCTTGCCCAGGTCAATATAGAGGGCGCGGATGGCTACGCGGTGCCCAGGAGCCACGTTGATGAAGGTCCGACACACCTCTGGCCTCCGATCAGGCAGCTGCACAGGATACACTATTTCACCGTGGGGACTAAACAGCTGCTTGTCACAGTCTGAGAGAAGGGAAGCAGGAGAGAAGATAATTTAGCAAGTTTCTAACATTGCCAAGAAAAAAAAAGTTTTAAATTTAACACATGCAGAAAAGTTTAAGACTTTTCATCTGGGGACCTCCAAGCACCACCAAACTCTGCAAAGGGATTTGTCTTTAAAATGGGTGGGTAGCCCACAAATAATATTCATTTCAGCGCTCCTCACAAAGGGGCCAACGAGCACCTAGAGATGAAGCAAAGGTTCCATACATTCCCATGGACAGCCATGACCTGTGGAACTCTAAGGGTCTTGTCATGACTCCCTCAATCCAAAGGAATAGTAAAGATTTCAGTAAGGTACCTTGGTAGTATTTTTTAGTTGCCGCTCTGCTGTTGTACTGAAGAACGACCCCATTCCCTGGCATCAAAAGCCGCTGTTTCACAACCAGGGTATTTGTTCTGGAATTTATCAGTGACAAAGGGAGCTTCCTGCAGCCCTTTCGCCACATCATTCGCCCAGAAAACAGCAGGAACTCACCTGGAATGGATAGGCAGAGTGATTAGACTCACTTTTACTTTCAGTTCAATAACTTAGTCTGAAATCTTAAAGGTCAGAAATTAGTCTGACTTTCTATTTTACACAGGTCAGGAATCTAGTAATCTCTGCTTCTTGTCCCTATCTTATCAGAATCTGTAATGAAAACAGTCCAGTTAACTAATGTAACTGTTCTGATTACAGACAGTTTATAACAACCTATAATGGGCAGCTCCTTTAAGCCCACATCTATCAACAAAATAAGGAGGAAATCATTGTGTGGGGAAAGAAAAGGCAACATCTTTGTTTAGTCTCTCCAGGGAAAGACTTGGTGGGACAGAAGAAGCTCGTAGCATCTCAGAGACCGGCACACACAGGATCCAAGGCAGCAAGATCCATTCAGGGCAGCACATGGGGGAATGAGGTGCAGATTTCCCAAAGGAAAAGTCCCCAGCACCTGCAGTGCAATTGAGGGAGCTCTCCAGAACGCTGACCATTATCTCCTCCCCGAGAGGACGGCCAATGGTCACGGTGCAGTCACTGCTCTCCACACCCGTCATGTTGATGATGCTGGTGGCATTAAGGAAGAGCTTCCCACAGACACCTGTGCAAGAGACAGACAAGTAACATCCAGAGGGACCTACAGCTGCTGAAACACAGCGTGCAGTAGGGTCAGTCAACACAGAAACACGCACTGGCCACTTAGGTCTATCTAGCAGCATCCTTCTCACCTCCACCAGTCTCCTCTCTTGGTTCCTGAGGAAGATGAGGCACAGCAGATGGAAGAAGATCCAGGCCCTTATATCTTGCCCCTCTGGCAGTTATGGCAGTCACTGGATGGGTGGCTGGTGTCACTACCTGGAGCTCTGCTCCTCTGGCCACCACTGCCTGCTCAGGACAGGGCCCCATGGAGCAGCCGCGCAGCACGAGGGGCTTGGGGAAGTGCCTGCAGAAGACGGGGTTCACGCGCTTGTGGGTGAGCGGGTTGACACAGAAATCCTGACGTGTCTGGACACCATTTCCACATGAAGTCGAACACTGCAGAGGAAGAAACCCACAGGCCTTTTTATATATATATGTTTCAGCTGGAATGCAGAAATAAGTTCATTTATTGGCTCAGGGACAGTCCAGAATGTCTAATCTGCTGTCACTGACACTGCTTTGTCACTTGGCCTCTTAGTGGTTTAGTCTTTTCAGCTCTAAGATGGAGGTAATAAAGCCAGCCCTCCTTCCCAGGGGAAGCCTTCAATGTATCAGCACACGGGATTACAGAAGCATTTCCCCCTGTATTTCTCCCCTGTATCATTTATGAAAGCAAATGGCTATCGAACTGCTGCGCTGGACCCCCAGAACTGCATGTGGACAAGGGCCAGTACCTCCGTCCATTCGCTGAAGCCCCATTCGTAGGAGCACATTCGGGTGACACAGGGGATGCTGCTAAGGGGCTTCTCTAACCCCGGACATAAGTGATCTTCCAACAGCACCTCCTGGCCTCGGTGCATCTGAACACAGGTGACCTGCTGAACTGCTAAGCCAGGTCCACAGGTGGAGGAACAGGGACCAGCTGGGGCTACCTTCCACCTGAGAGAGGACAAGAAGGAGAAAAAGATGAGTAAGGGATGATTCCCTTCCCTCGACTGCCTCTCACTGCAGGGGATGCAGTGCAGCTCCCTCGTCCTTCCCTCCTTCCCTGCTCTCAGCAGCTTCCTTCCCTCTTCCACACTTTGCTGCCCGTGGTACTTGCAGGGCAGACTCTGAGGCAAGGTCAGGCAGTCTGAAAAGACCTGGAACTGGACCCAAGAGGAAGGCATTCACATTTTCCAGGAAGCCCAAAGACTCCAAATGTATGTTGAGTGTTACTGCACATCCATTATGGTTTCCCCCAAGAGTGATATAAACAGGTTTAACAGCAGGAGCAATCTTATCTCCCTCCAAAACACACAGCATTCTGGAAGAACCAGATTAGAAATTGTCCCGGGGTTATTCCATCCTGGGACCACATCCTGTACTATGTAAAAAGGAGTTCAGATGAGAGCAGCGTTCCAGCCCCATGGCAGCCAGGGCAGGGCAAGTTCTGCCCCATTTCTCAACCTTGAGCCAAGTAAATACTTCCAGGTTACTCGGGCATGACCCACTTTCCACAAGTAGACAAAACTTGTGCTCCTGTCTGAAGGGAATGCTAAGACCTGGTTCCCTTCCTACATATTTACCATCACCACATTTACAACCACAGTTCCTCATGCATGCTATTGTGGCCAGCGTGACCACTTCACCTTGGAGGACATGGCTCCAAGTTACACGGCTCCTGCTCCTCCGGGCGAGGCAACGCATCGCACTGGGCATCTGCTACGATCTCCTCCTCCTCACCGGTCTCCCTGGCGCAGTAGAGGACCTTCTGCCTCACTCCTCCTCCACAGCTGACACTGCACGCACCCATTTTGTACTGCCACCTGGAAAGAAGGCATCCATCAGTGAGTGCTTCCAGCCATCAGCCTCGTCTTCCATGGATTTTAAGTACAAGTCTATGGAAGCACACCTACAGTTTTGTTAATACACACAGGTATTGTCTAGTGTTTGAAAGATCACTCAGTCACCGCGGTAACTGAAGTGCCCATAAATCCTAAGGAACATGCACCTGATTGGGATAACTGCTGTGAGAATTAAGACAATTTCCTTCCTTGTAATTCCTTTACCTTGCTGGGCAGGGATGGACATTGCAAACTTCCATCCTGCTCTCAGGCTTTGCCACTGGGTGACAATTTTCTTCTTGGGTTTCTTCTTTGGTGTCAAAAGCCACACATACATATTGTAGCTGAGCTGTACCTAAAAAAAAGGAAAGTGCTCTCACTGTCTGGCACACACACAGGAGTCGGAAATAAGTCCTTGGTGACAAAAGTAGTGGCAGCCTCATTTGGTGCACAAAGCAATCAAACCCCCAGCACACTCATTCCACTCATTCCCCCTGACTCTGGGGCACAGCCAGACCTGACCTATTCCCCACCAGGCACCCTCATCTCTTCCAGACTCACCAGATTTGTGACCACAGCTACACATGCCCCTTCATCTATAGGGAGGGAAAGACCAGGTTCTTGACCTGCAGCACTGAAAGACCTCACCTTTACCACAGGACACAGAACACTGTCCAGGCAGAGGGCTCCACACATACACAGGCTGATTTTCCCGTTGGATATGTCCAGATGATCCCAAAGTCTGCAGCAAGTGTACATCTTCCTCCTCAAGAGAGAGCAACAAGAACCAAACACACAATGGCAACTGCTTCTCCCCCCGGGCCTAATCTAACCCAAGCCAAAAAAACTCACTTTGTCCCAGCCTAAAGGGCAGACTTTAACCACGCAGGGCACAACGGAGAGGGGTTTTTCTTCTGCTGCACACAAGCTGTCATCCACAACAGTCTCTAATCCATCACAAGACTCAACACAGGTCAAGTTCTGCTGGGCAACTCCAGTTCCACAGACAGCAGAGCATTCATCTGTTTCAGACTTCTTCCACCTATAAATAGGAAGTAACTGTATCAGCCAGTATCTCACCTAAACCATGGAGGTTTATTATTCGTATCACTGACTACAAAATGGGATGTAGAAAATACTGCAGTTATGAAGAAAGTCAGTCACACATACACAGCCCCCTTTTTTTGTTTGTTTTTTTTTTTTAAACCTGATCCTGCACAGTGCAAACTATAGTGCAGAAATTGGAATAGCTGGCAGAGAAAGGGCAAGAGTTATTGTTTTCCAGAGTGAAAGGAGATTTAAGTTTAATCGGTGAGGAACACTGACCTGTGCAAACATGGACACGGTCCCATGGCACAGGGCTCCTGCTCCGAGCGGGGCTGTGGGAGCCCCAGACATTTCTGAGCCTCTGTTGTTTCATTCTTTGTCTGGTCAAAGCACACGTGATCCACCAGGCGAGTCCCTGGGAATGAAAGTGCAATCAAAGAGAAAGGATGTTCTAAATCAAGTAAACAGTTTGCCTCTGTTATTCCAAGAAGATGCTGTAACTGCCCTTTAAGCTAATTATCCACATAGGAAAATTGGTATATTTGAGAATGCAGACTTTCTACAAACATACAAAAGCCATATTTCTAGTATAGCTTTCCTCAAGACTTTTAAGGAGAGTCTCCAAGACGAACATCCCAGAAGAGGAGATATTTGATGGATAACCCACTGTCAAAATGGAAAGATGGCTCCAAATTTGTCATTTGTAAAGACAGCAAATTATCTATCATCATTTGTTCAACAGCCCTTCTACTGGGCTCGGTGTTTGGCTGAGAGGTTGCTGACCTCACCTTCCCCACAGGTCTCTGAGCACTGCCCCTTCTGAGGAATCCACACATAGGACAGCTTCTTTTTTGGCACAAAGTAGCTGAAGGTGATGTCTGGATTGGTGGCACTGCCATATTCTTTTGCATACCTTCTGTAGACCTGGCGAAGGAAAAGGATGTGATCAAGACACAGAATCAACTCAACCTTACACCTAGGGATAGAGCTAAGAGGGGAAGCTGGAGCTCCTCTTCCATTCAGTCCTGAGCCTCAAAGCTATGACTCCCAGCTCTTCCCAGATGCAGTGAGAATACTCAGCCTGGGAGCTCTGTACAACCCAAGCTCTGCACTGAGCAAAGATGGAGCCAAGAAAGAGATTTAACTTGGTCCACCTTCACCCCATCCATCACCCAGGCCTGCAGATGTGTAGGTAGCACAGCCTCAACCTGTCCCAAGAAGACGATCCTCACTCTTGGTGAACATCTCCAGAGGTCTTGGACATGAAGCCACATGTATGAGCAGTCTTGTCAGGTCTGACTCCTTTCTAGGTTAATTTACCTGTATCTCAATTTCCTCTTGGGTTGGCCCGTCCACATGGATTTCCTCCAGGCTTGGCAAGTTGCCCTTGGTGAGAAACACTCTGTATTTGATCTGGCTGTCCTCCAGAACAGACGGATAGGTGACATTCAATGAGATCTTTCCCTTTCCAGCAACCACATACTCGCCTTTAACTTTCACAGCTAGGAGACCAAAAAGAGCAGTAAGGTAAAGAGATACGATGTGCTCAAGGAATCCCCTAGCGTTGGCAGCTCCACTCACTAGAGACTGGGCTGATTTATATTAGACATCCCCAAAAGCATGACTTCTACCAGCTCCCACCTGAGAGCATCCCACGAAGTGATTATCAGGAACTTTCCTCCCACATACCCTTTTTCTTGTTTTTAGTGCACATCTGGGCATTGCCTAGAGCCCATCCTCTCCCTTTCACTCGACTCACCCAAATGTGTGAAGAGGGGTTTCCGATTGATAACACGGAGGAAGGTACTGTTATGAGGCAGGGACAGAAAAGTGATGTACTCTGGAAGGTTGGAAAGACAGAAGATACAGTCACCTTCTTTTACTGGGCCTCTTTTAAAAAGATAAAGGATTACAGACCAACCATACTTCACCTTATCAGCATTCCATCCATCAGGGGACAAGCCTTATTGGACAGTAACAGAGCTCAATTGCAGGCAGAAGCAAAAATCAAAAGAATCAAAAATAGCTAATCAAAAACATGAGGATGCAACAGTTGTCCAGCAGCCTAAACTCACCCTGACCTTAGCTCTGTCAGCTTGGCCTGATCAAAGCATGGGTGAATACCACCCCCAAAAATGTGGGTTTTAATGCATTTTAACTGTATTAAATGAATTCCGTGCTCTGTTTCTTACATTTCTTTTGTTTTTGCTATGTCCTTTCCTGTTGACTAGGTGTGATCACTGCAAGAGCTAGATCAGTATCAAATGCAGTGGCATCTTCAACAAAGCATCATCATATTGAGCCTGGGGCTGAGGACTACACACCTTTAGCTTTTCCTTCTGAATAAGATCCACTCACTTTGGTGCATGTGGTATTATCACCCCCACAGACCTTACAAGAGTCCACTGTCTTCTTGGAGTCCATCTGACCATCACAGCCAAATGCCTGAGAAAAGGAAACAGTTACATCAAAAAACTGCCTGAATTCCTTAAACTGTCCCTTTCACTTGTAGGAAGAATTTAAGAAGGCAACACTGACATACACACCCAGTCCTGCCATTGAACAGCAGTACACAAAACTAGGGAGTAAAAAGTCTTAAAAGAGTACACAAGTTTTCATTAATTGTGTGATTATGTATTTTCCCAAAAGAAGCAGTCCAGAAAAACTTCCCTTCCAGAAGAAGGGCCTCGAAAACCCTCAGAGATTCAGTCCTCACTCCAATGGGTGAGACTGCTTTACCCACACCCTCTACTGTTCATTTGCTGGAAATGCATTACAAAGCACTGTGAACACCTGAAGAATCAGAGACCCACAAAACTTGAAATGTGTATTCTGGGAACGTAAAGAAACAACAGGCAAAAGACAATGGGCTCAGCATCGAGCAGTTATTAAAATATAGGCATTTAAATTCAAGTTCATCACAAAAGAACACCTTTCTCAAAAGCTGGAACAATTGTTATACTCCTATTTTGAGAGTGATTCCAACAAATCAACTTGGGCAGTTACAGTTCCCTGGTTTTACTCTCTATTTTGCCACTGACACAATACATTCAAATCATGTAACCTCTCTCCAAAAGAGTCAGCATTTCCCATGGCTATTTACACTACACAAGCAGAACTGCTAACAATGTCTCTTCGACCAAGGCACAGAGCAATTGCTGCATGGATTAGGGATCAACAGCCTCATGTACTTACTGTGTAATTAGCAGAATACCTTATCTAGAGGGCATTGGCACTGGATGCACGGACAGTGCACTAGATTAGCTGGACTACTTCCAATGAGCTCAAAACAAAACTCCTCTTTTGAGGAGTGCTTGCTCTGCTGCTTGGGACACAGCGTTTCTTCCCTTTCTCCTAAAAACTTCCTTAGTGCAGGTTACAAGTCTGAGGTTCACCCGGATCCAACAGTCACTTACTTTGCAGCTTCCCATGACACACAGATGGAGAGTCCCATGGTGTTCAGGGTTATCCTGCTCACATCTGGTTCCATCTATGAAACTATCTTCACGGCTTACCATGAATTCTTTTCCAACTGCTCTGCATATGTGCTTGCATAGCAAGTCCCCTGGAGGAGGCAGATATGAAGAGACAGGAATTATTCATTCAGAAAGACACATGGCTGTCCACCAAACAAGAAGTCAAAAAGCTCTGACGAAAGGAACATGACGGTTTCACCTGGAAACTGAAAATGGTGAAACAGCCTTTTGATTTTACAATATAAACAGCCACAGAGCACTCTGCCACACAGAGACCCACGCTCTCAGTCTTTTCTTACCTTTGGCAAATCCAACAGCAGAAGTCCAGGTATAAAAGGATGGCACCCCTGCAGTGTCAGCCAATGGCTTTAAATTTGTTGCTGCACATTGCTCAGCCATGAAGTCCAGCTGGCTCATCAGACAGGCCTGCATCCCAGTGAAAAATGTACAGGGAGGGAAGAGTTAGTGAGCACAGAATCCCAAACAGCACTTCACCCACTGGCTAAAAGCAGCCAACTCTGGAGCAGAAAAGAATGGCTAGTAAAGGAAACATCTGCACAACTACTGAAAATAAAGACTATCACATCAAAGTGAAGCTGCATGATATGCAGAGAATTCTGTTTAGAAACCATTATCTTTAATATTTATACAAAATAAATAGACTTGGAAAAACAGGAACAATATAGAACACCTCTCTAAAGCAAGCTAACATTAAACAGAGTCACTCTGCTCAGTGCCTGTCCTGCTAGAGAGGCATACAGAGAATTCTTCATTACACATGGAAAATACTGTAAAAAAACACTGCTGTCTTTAGAGCCAGTGGAACAAATACCACCCTGAGGTCACACAGGTGGAGACCTCATGCCAAAATCTTAGATCTTTCCACAGCAATTAGCTGCAAAAAGCAGGGCCCAGAACCTCACAGCTCTCACAGGGTTAGCAAGCATTAAGGAGCTCTGAAGACACGATTAGCACTGCTACCTGGGTATTGCACATCTCCACTTGGCTGCCAGGTCCTTGGCATTCCTGCCCTCCAAAAGCAGGCCTGGAAGTAACAAGAAAAGAGCTCTACAGAGGCCAGTCCATCACAAGCAAACAACAACACTGCCCTGGCCTGGAGGCCTTGCTGACTTCACGTATCCCCACCTCTCTACCTGGGGTTGTTGCAAAACCGCTGCCTTGTTACCACTCCCCCTCCGCAGCTGCGGGAGCAGGAGGAGAAGGGGCTCCAGCTGGACCACTGCCCATGCACGACAGCCATGGGGTTCAGTTCTTCCAGAGAGCTGCACCGGCCCTTGGAGCACCACTAAGACCAAGAAGACACAAAATGAGCAGCAGCACCACGGGCAGCACAGCGGGGTCACGGCACAAATCCCCACCTCTTGGCAGGCCAGAATGTAACAGGGAAGCCAGGATGAATAAGCTACTTTCTCATAGGAAATTAGAGAAAAACAGTCCTATTCCTAATTATGACCTTACATGGGCTTAAAGTTAAAACAAAGAACTGATAAGTCATATCAAGTTGAAAGCACAGCCTTGAAGGATGCCTTAGGTATCAGGCTGTGGGACTGCAAAGCAACCTCAGACACGTAGACAAAGCAGAAAGATCAAGATCAGCTGGTCTCTGTGCCTTGGGTGCCTGGCCTTAATTTCATGGCTGAGGACCAGCGAGTCCCACGTCCCCTCCAGCTACTGACCACCACTAGCTACCAAAGAGCTCCATAGCCCCCATGCCCATTTCTGATCCTCAGAGCATGAGCAAGCTCCTTACCTTATTGATTCCACACTCAGTACCATCCAGGAGGGGAACAAGAAGGCGAGTGCAGCTGGATTTGTCTCCTGGTTGCACGTGGCATGAGAGAACCTTACATATATCCTGGTGTGGCAAGGAAGAGGGTATTCAGGAAGTCATTTGGGCTCATTAACCCCATGCCCAAAGGCAGTTTCATTTAAATTGTGCACACCCTGATGTCTGGTTTCCCCACAGCTACCCACCAATGCAGGCAAGTTCCTTAATTTCTGCTGCTACTGGGCAAGACTTGTGAGCCTTGCAAAAGGGCAGTGCTGCCAGATGTAACGTTAGAAGTGCATCAGTTGAAGCAGCTGAAGTTTCATCCAGATCAGAACTTCCCCATTAACAAGTGTATCCAGAAAGCAACTATTAGCCATACTACATGTCTCAGACTTGCAAAGGTGAAGGGAAGACTAGAAGCTCCAACAAACAAGAGCTTCTCAAGAGAGGAGCCAAGACTTTCCTGAATAGGTGCACAGAGAACTAGTGCTGCCAGACCCACATTAGGACAAAAGATTCTGCTTACAATCAGGTCCAAACTTTAAAGGAAACTTGTGTGGACAAAGGAGGTAACGGTGGCAAGAAGGAGAGCATTTAAAAGACTTTTGGTTTGTTCTTTACCACAAAGCCTGAGGCAGAGGAGCACCTTAATATTAACAGTGTCACCTCTCCCTGAATCCTGTCTCCAGAGCATCTCCCCACTGCCCCCAGAAATACTGGCAGAAACTTTCTACCTACAACGTTGCTGTCAGCAAAGGTGCACGCCGAGGCGACGTTCCCAAAGGCGATTTTACATTGCTCATCTGCTCCGTAGTATAAGCCAGGCTTCCACCCAGGGATGCTGCCCTCCATGTCCGGCAGGTCATTCAAGCAGTTTGTTTGGCCTGTGCTGATAGAGACACCAAAACATAAAACTTTCCCAGCTGTGGGCAATAAGTACAGTGACATGTTTGTAAACTTCTGCCGAGCTTCATTCTGGGAGTGGGTTGTTGCTTTCCCAGACAACACATGCTGACAGGGCGCCGCGACGGATTCAGCTGCCGCAGCTAAAAATGTCACTGCCTGCAGATGCTCACAGTTCCTTCTGCTGAAGCTACAGCAGAAACCTGTGCCTGTTTCTCAGCCAGCCAGTTCACAGTGCTTGTTTAAACCTACGTGCCCTGACATTTTAAGTAAATTTTCCCAGCCGAGAGAGCATCTGCGGAGTCAAACATGGCCCAGGCATGTCAGTCACTGACATAAGTAATTTCCAGTCACTTGAAGCAAAGTCTGGGTTTAACCTCAGCAAAAGACACGAGTGATACGTAAATAGGCAAGCCTCAAGTAATTCACAGTTCCTTTTTCTCCAAGGAATCCCCCTTTCATTCCTCGTCTACCCCTTCTCTCTCTGAGCTCCCAGCTCATGGAAACGCTCCCATACAGGCACACATGGGACTCAACCCCTCACTTACCTGACGAAGGCCAGGAATTCTTCCTGGCTACACTGTGACCAGACAAGGTCAATACTGTTGTGGTTTCCTGCTGAACCCATGATGTAGCCGCTGCTACTGCAGCGATTCCCCTCTCCATCATGGGGAATTCCAAGACTGCAAGAGAAGAAACATATGCCCTGAGAAGCAGAAGCCCGGAGACTTGGTTTCCAGTATCTCTCTTTTTGTAGAAAGAATGAGCCTTCAAGGAATTCAATCCAAATGTTTTGAATAATCGGTGAGAAGCCCACCCTTAACACCAAGAGATTCTTTTCTTTCTCCTGAACCCTTAAATTGTGAAGTGGGTTTTCTTGGATAAAACAGCAGGCTTATTTTGCTGCCCTGGGGCTTTGCTCACTGACCTGTGCCCAATCTCATGGGCAATGGTGACTCCCAGGTCAAAACCTGTGTCCTGGGTAATAACACAGCTCCAGAAGGAGGAACAGACTCCACCTAAATGGGTCACTCCACGTAGCTCCTTGTTCCCATCAGGTAACTCCAGGTCAAACCTAAGGTTATGGAGACAGACACAGGGAGAAGAGCAAAGAACCACTGCAATTAATGAAGTCAGGTCTAGACTTTCAACCAAATTTATCTGCACTTTCCCAATCCAACTTCCCCAGGGCAGGGGAGCTCCAGTACCTGGTCACATACAGGACGACATCAGCATGCTGGGGATCAGAGTCATTCTGCGGATTGACTTTCTTGCTCCATTCACAGACGCTGATGAGCGAGGAGGTGATATTTGTTGTGATGTTTATGTCCATCTAGAGTGAAGGCACATGTCTACACATTTCATACAGCTTTTACCAACCCCTCAGGCTGGTAACTCTTGGATGAGACTTGAACAGTCGTTTCTGCCTACCTCTGGTTCCCTCAAAACAATCATTTGCATCAGGTGGACCCTAAAGTGAGCACCCAGTGAAGCATCTCTCAGCAGCTCTGCTCCCTGGTAAGGGAGAAAAGGGATTCAATAAAGAAGGCACTTAGGTGATTCACACTAGCAGCTCTTAACAGCAGGGGTGCAATCATTTACACAGGTTTACACCTGGTAACCATAAGAGGCAATCAGAAAATCACTACAAAGTACATCATTAAAGCAGGTATAAAGGCATAAACGGGCTGTCTGAGAATAAACCACTTGGTAAAAAAAAAAAAAAAAAAAAAAAAAAGGTTAATTGATGAAAAGTGTTGTTAGATTTGTCAAGTATTTTGAAGCAGAGATAAAAATCTGTATGAAAAACAGTTTCATGAGGTAGGAAAATGAATGCTGAATACTTTAGAGCTACCCATACAAGATAAAGAATTCTTAATGAGAGCAAAGGAGGAAATTTAGAAAAAATCTGTAATAGAAACAGAATGTTGATGTGTAAAACATAAGATTAATTTAGTCGATCTGGTTCAACACCCCTGGAGTCAACAGGGACTGATTCAGGACTCTGGTGATAAAACTCCTGCTACTGGATCTGACATTAGCTATATATCAATATTAGTAATGAAACAAACGCTGTATTTTCTACACAGGCTTCAAAGCTACAACCTCTAAGCCTCTAACACCCACTTCTATCCTTTAGGTCCTTGTATAAGGGTAAAGCTTCCCTATGGGAGCAGAAGTGACTCTGCCAGGCTCCTTTCCAGCCTGCGACACTGTGAGCTCTCCGAGGGGGACAGCAAGTCCAACAGCAGCTACTCACAATGTTCAGGTTAGCGAGAATGTATCGCTCCGTGTCCTCCCTGTGGTGCAAGTAAACGTCAGGACCGGCTACAACCATCAGCTCCAGATGTTTGACAGCTCCCTCAGCCCTCTTGTGCAGGCGAGGAGACCGCCCTGCTGAACAGCAGAAAGGGACACGGAGCTTAAGGTGTGAGATGACACAGGAGCTCCTACAGATCCCCCTCCTTTCCCCAAAAGACTAGAAATATCCAACTACAAAACCAATCCTCCAGACACTCCCCCAGCTTTCCCGGTTCTGTTCGTTTCTCTCATCTAACTGCATCCTTCATAACAAGCTTTAGTGTGTAAAACACCCCACCCACATCCAAAACTGTCCTCGGCCAGTACCAATATCCTGCTTGTGTCCTATCAGTCTTGTGTGAGTGACCAGTGCTATCAAGTGAGGATAAAAAGCTGGCCACTAAAGAAGTCATCAGCAGTGCTGAAACAGCAGAGGGGTATGAGGACATAATTCTGTCCATTAACAGGCATTAATCTGCCTACAAACACCTACATGAAAACACATTATTTACATCTCAGAGAGATGAAATACATCTATCAAGCATAATCATATGGTTGCAGGTATAAATCTCTCCCTGGAGCTCATCTATGCAGTCCCATGACTGGAAGACAGCTTATGAGAACAGGATGATTAGGGCTTCCTTCCCAAATGACCATATACGTTACCTCTTGAGGAACTCGCCCCTCTTCCAGCACTTCTAAAGACAATGTGGGGTCTGGAGAAGCCAAGGTCCTTCAGCAGGGCAATATCCTCTCTTCTGACAGGTCTGATATGAATCTTTTCCTCATCTGCAATGATGACCCCTTGCTAAAGGAGATGAAATTCCATCTCTGAGTAATTCCAAAGACATCTGCTATCAGCGGAGAACCGTGTGCCACATCCTGCCTGTTTCTCCTTTTTAACATTCGGATTTAGCAAATGGGT
Source organism: Tinamus guttatus (assembly GCF_059628265.1). Classification (NCBI taxonomy): domain Eukaryota; kingdom Metazoa; phylum Chordata; class Aves; order Tinamiformes; family Tinamidae; genus Tinamus; species Tinamus guttatus. The sequence continues at coordinate 1,957,245 of NW_028288760.1, read as the reverse complement.
GGTTCACACGTGAGGATTTAAATACAGTTAAGACATTTATTGGTTAGGGCATCAGGCTGCTAACATATAAGGGCTGTAAGAGCTGATCACTCCAGTGCATACTCACCAGCTGCCCTTCACAGTAAGTGACTCTACACTCAGCTCCTGGAGGGGACAGTGAGTTTCCACCTGCAAAGCAGTCGCCGGAGCGTCGCTTCAGCAGGCTGAAGGAGGAGTTCACTATGTGCTTGCTCACGAAGGAGGCGGACAGGAGGGCACGATCCTCCAGGAATTCAAATGCATAGAGACGTCCCCAGGCCTCAAAGGAGCAGTGTTGAATGCGACATGATGCCAGGCCGACCAGCTCTTCTTTGCAAGGGCAAGTTGGCTGAGCAACAACAAACTCGGGAACTGAAAGAAATGGAAAAAAATTACTAGAAAAAGGGGAACAATTATGGAGAAAAATAATGGTACATGAAAACTCATGTAACCATCTGTCTCTATGTGGAAAACTATTCTCCAAATAACTGCTGCAACTTTGTGGGGTCATTGTGTCAATAGTCAAAAAAACCCTTCTGTGCTTTAATCGACTCCAAAGTGAGGATAATGTAGGTAGAGACAATAGCTCTGAAACTGGTTCCTGATTTATCTGTTTTTTTTTTTTTTTTTTTTTTTTGCTTTAATGAAGGCTGAGACAGTTTCACTTCTTCATATGCTCTGTATTACCGCAGTGTGAATTGGCATAATGCAGGGACACTGGGTGAGCACTAGGTGAACTCACAACCACACAACATCTTTACATGGAGAGTCTGCAAACACGCATCCTACCTCTGAACTACCACCAATATAGTCCTGGAATACTAGTCTCTCCATCTACTTATTAAAAAAAAATACAAATATATTTAAAAGCATTTTTAGTCTACAGTTTCCCATTCAGATGACCTGGATCTGTCAATTTTGTAGAAAAATGTCACTTAGGAGAAGAAGGACTGTAACAGAAAAGTGCAAAAAGATTCATCATTATCTCCTTTAGCAGGTTTTAAATACTGACCCAGTTCCTCAACGCTTACACGGTGAAACAAGGATTACCTGCATCAGTAACGTACTCTGAAATGTTAAACATTTGTCAGATCAGGGTTAGGACACAAATGTTCTTCACGTTATCAAACATGCAGGTTTGGAAATAAGCTGACAAACGTGCTCCAGAATCAAGAAGGAAGGAGCCCTGCATACCATCAGAAACCGAGCTGGTGCCAAAATACGAGAAAACATCTTCTGGATCCAAAGCTCTGAGAAATTTCTGCAACAAGAACAACAGATTTAATTTTTTTTTTAAGAAAAACAAATGGATAGAAAGACTATAACTTAGCTTAACCTAACCCAGAAGGAATGTCAGCAAACAATTTCACAAGTATTGATGCCAAGTCCTAATGGTTTTATTTTGCATTGAGCATATGCTGCACAATGACCACCCCGGGGAAATGGTTTTATCTTCTTGATTACTGTGGTCTGTTACATTCTGGCTTAGAAAATTTTGAGTTTTCCCTTCTTCTTTCCTAGAAATAAAATAAAGCCTTCCTGGAAACCGTATTTTCCGGAGGTCAAACTTACCTCTTGGCAAGGGGACGTCCAGCAAAATCCCAGCGGGAGCACGGCGAGCACTCGGATCATCGCGTTGATGATCATGTTGGAGGAACCACAACCAACGCCGCGGAGCAAGTGCTGGCCCAGGGGGGATTAAAACGTTTAGCCCACGGCATCACGTGGAGCGGAAGCGACGAGCTGGGAGTTTACACAAACATCGGCGGAGAGGGAGCGGGAAGGGGGCGCAGAGCTGCCGCGGGACGCGCTACGGGAACAGCTGTGGGGGCAAAGAGAGTTTTTGCGCAATGTTTGCAGCTTTATTACAGCCAAAGAGCTCAGCAACAACAGGCGCACGGGGGCCTGTTTTAGCCGCCAGATAAACAGGGAGAGTAAAAGGGCTCAGAATTGTGCAACCCAAGGGAGAGGACGGCATGGAGCACCAGGGAAGGGGCCAAGGGCTAAGCCACCATCACGGTGGCACCACGGGGAGCATGGGGAGCCGGGGAGCCGCCATGGGGCAGCGGCCTGGCCCAGGGGCTCAGGAAGCACGGCGGGGCCTGAAGCGCTGCCCCCAAAACGCTGCTACGGGGCTGAGGCCACAGCACGGCCCCGAACACTACGGCGGGGCTGCGCCTTGGGCCACGCTCCCGAACACCGCCCGGGTCAGCGGCCCAGACGCCACCGTGGGTCTGAGGCGGGACCGCGGCCATAGGGGCCATAGGGGCCATAGGGGCCATAGGGGCCATAGCGGGCACAGGGTCCCCAGCTGCCCCGCGCAGGCCCGGCCTGGCCCCCGGTCCCCGCCCCGGTGCCCGCCCCGGGGCCGGGCGCCCTCCCGCCGCGCCGCCTCCCGGAAGGCCGAGCGCGGCGCGGCCGTTCCCCGCTCGCCTCATGGCGAAGGCGGGCGCCGCTGGGCCGGGCCCGAGGCCGGCGGCCGGGAAGGTGCGCGGTAAAGGCAGGAACCGGGGCCGGGGCCGGGGCCGAGGCCGGGCGGCCGGGCCGCAGAAAGGCCCCGGAGCGGCGGCGGTGGCGGCGGCTCCGCCGCGCAGCCCCCGGGAGTTCTCGGCCAACTGGAAGGCGCTGCAGGAGGTGAGGGCGCCGTGGCGGAGCGGGACGCTCGGGTTTGCTCCCAAATGCGGCTCCTTTGGAGCGAAGTGCCCCAAACGCCGAGCTGCGGCCCCGCGTGGGGTGGGGGATGCTCCCCTGCAGGTCCAATTCCCGTGGCGATTTAAGAGAATTTTGTGGCAACGAAAGAAATAAGGCGCAGGGGCCGGAGCCTGGGGCAGTCCCCCGTCACGGGGAAGTGGGATGGGAAGGAGGGATGATGCTGGGATCAAGGGATCCTTTATGTAACCCATACAGTGTTGCTTTGCATGATTTGGGATCGTCCTTACCCCGGGAACCTGTGCGTTGCTATTTTGGGTCCTTTTAGCTGCTGAAGCAAAAGGCAAACGGCGCGGATGAGCCCAATGCCGTGCGTCCGAAAGAGCCCAGCAAGAAGCAAGTGCCCAAGGAAGGAGGTGCCCAAGGAAATGCAACCCCCAAGGGGAAGGGGGACACGGTAAAACCCAAATCTGCGAGTAAGACCAACAGCAGCTCTGCTAAAAGCGATCCTCCTTTGGATGCCACATCCCGGAGGACTGCGGGGGATAAGGCTTTGAGTGGCACCGGGAAGGGTGGGAAAGGCTGCAAAGAGAAAAAGAAGAAGAAGAAGAAGAACGGCAATATTGAAAAGGAACAGGGTGATATAAAACATAAAAGGAGGAAAGCTGAGGAACATGTGGAGCCACAGCCAGAGGAGTGAGTACTTAAAGCTTCGTGCGTGTGTGTGAATATGGATTTTAGAAGGGGTCTCCAAGGGGCATTTGAAATAGGTGCATGCTTCCAGATTAAATTTTGGAGGAAGCAAGATGTATAGAACCCCGATTACTCAGCTATAGCAACAGAACTGCATGGATATCAATATTGGACTGGTTTCACAGAGCTAACTTCTTGATTAAAATAAAACCCAAGCTTTTTCTACACTATAAAGATGGAGGGTCTTTTTTAAAGCTATTAAGTGTAATTAAATTTTGTACTTATCAGGGATGACATCTGGTTTGATGATGTTGATCCCAAAGATATTGAAGCAGCAATAGGACCCGAAGCAGCAAAAGTTGCCAGAAGAAAACTGGGACTTGAAACAGGCCAATCCAAAGAGTCTGTGGAGCAGGTGCTGGTTAAAGAAAAGGCTTCTGAAGGGTGAGTGGCTCTGTCCGTCCTGCTCGCGCTGATGTGTGAATCTTGTGGGCTGTGCACAGGCCCTGCAGCAAACGTGTCCTGTTTTCTTTTAGGTTGACCAGAGCTGTGGCCATGGACTGTGAAATGGTGGGAGTGGGGCCCAAGGGCGAAGACAGCATCGTGGCTCGTGTGTCCATTGTGAACCAGTTTGGAAAGTGCATTTATGACAAGTATGTCAAGCCTACGGAAGAGGTGACTGATTACAGAACAGCTGTTAGTGGCATTCGCCCTGAGAATATAAAGACAGGTAAGAACTTTCTTTCAAAAATGTTCCTTAGGGAGGACAAACAGGCTATTGCATAAGTCTCCTTGTTTGAGCTTGGGAAAGTTTTAGTTTTATTCTGGAAAATGTACATGAAAGTACCAAGTGAATGCTGGGGAGGAAACTTGGGCAGATGTCCTTTTAGAGTGGTCACTAACGCCCCATGAAAATGCTCTATTTCTTTAAGCATGGTATAGAAATAATATAGAAGTTCATTTCCTTTAAGTGCTGTGCTCCTTGTGGAATTCTGTATGCTTTTATAACAAGCAGAGTATTTACAGTGCTGTAGACATTCATAATTGTCCTGTACACATTCAAGTAAGTAGGGTTCAAGGGATACAGCTGCCATCACAAACAAAAGATGCAATGTTTTAATTGCAGCTTGCTGAGTTGCCTTAATGTCTAATAGAAAGTGTTTCATTGTGTGTTATTTTTAGGAGAGGATTTTAAAGTTGTTCAGAAGGAGGTTGCTGACATCTTAAATGGAAGGATTTTGGTCGGGCACGCTTTACACAATGACTTAAAGGTATGTGGCTGCAGAATTGTTATTTTGAAGTCAAGACTTCAGTGGTTGATTACATTTCTAATTTATCTCCCAGTCATCAGATGAACATACCTCAATGCCACGAAACTAGAGCTTTAGCACTGTTAGCTCGGTTTCTTGTCATTTCAAGCTGTATCAAGTATAGCCCTATTCACTCACCACTGAAGTTCTTCAGCTTCAGAACGTTGTTTCAAATAGAACTAACATGGCCTACTAAATAGCCAGGAAATAACCAGCATGATACAAAAACTGTTTGCACGCTTTGCTTGCCACTGAAACAGCAGTCTGGATGTCTTTCCTGGATGCTGTGTCTAGTTGCATCATGTTCTGCCACCACTGCCAGTGGTCTCTATAGGTGGTGCCTCCAGACTGAACGATGTTTCTCATATTAAATAGCACTGTGGCTCTTGAATCCTGCCAGTCTTGTTGATCTTGTTTATTCATGGTTTGGGACAGTCTTTTATAATGGACGGAAGAAAAGAGCTGAAAGTTGTACAGTCAATTGTATAAGTTTTCCTGCAACAACAATCTTTAGACTGGATATATTTTTTTTCAGGTCCTATTTCTTGATCATCCTAAGAAGAAAATTCGTGACACACAAAAATACAAGCCTTTCAGACAGAGAGTCAAGGTAAGAAGTTGACAGGAAAGGACACACTGAGGAACTGGGTTTTGAGCTGCTGACTCCCAACTTCCAGCTTGCTCCTTATATGTTTCATCAGGCACCACAAACAAAAAATGTTAGGGCTACATAAAAAAATTCTCAGGATTGTGTGCAAAAATATGCATTAATTCATTATGAATAAATCCATTATGAATAAATTCTATATGGAGGAATTCATTAATACTTTTTGCCAGTTCACCAATAGAAGCTGAGATGTGCTATACTTCAGTTTACGTGCTCTAGGTGTCCCTGCTTGAGCAGGGGGTTGGACTAGGTGATCTCTAGATGTCCCTTCCAAACTTGACCATCCTGTGATTCTGTGTTGAAGTATATCGTTCAGTAGAGAGCCCAAACCATGGGAGACAGAGCGATCCAGTCTTTTTCTTCTAGAATGTGCGACCGTCACTGAAGCTGCTCTGTGAAAGGCTGCTGGACGTTCGCGTGCAGGCGGCGGAGCACTGCTCGGTACGTATCCCATCGGAACGTTTCTGGGCAAACAGCAGGATACCACACGTTCCTTCCAGCGCTGGGTTCAGTCCAGAAGCCCGTGGCTTCATTCTTGTCTCAGTGAAGATTAGCAAACTGTGCTTGGATTACCAGCATGGGATAAAATTGTCATATAAACTTACTGTTATGTGCCTCATGCCACTTGGACTACTTCCTCATTTTCATCGATTTCATAAAGCATATTTTAATTATTTATTCTTGCTACTTTAAGAGCCCCATGGGGAAAAAAAATCCAGTATCAAACTGATACCTTAAAAGCAGCTTTTTTATCATTGTACTATGGCAGGTTGGATAAAATACTACAGGAAGAATTTATAAGATACTAATTGTAAGTAGGTATTATGGAAGATGGAAGATTTGGAAATCATAGAAGATTTAGCTACCTCTTAACAATAATATTCTTAAACCATGTCAGCTGTGTTTTGTTAAACCATCTGTTTGTTCTGTTCTCTTTTAGATTCAGGATGCACAAGCAGCTATGAGACTGTACACCTTAGAAAAAAGGCGGTGGGAAGCTGCTCTTAAGGACAAATCTAAAGTAAAGAAAAAAAAATAAACTCCAACATTTGAATAATTCTACACTGTGTTTTTAATGTGCAGCATTTGCTGTGTTCTTGTCAAATTCCCCTACAAATTTAGAGGGAACTTGGAACTGACATCAGCTGCTTCATAATAAAGCTGAGCACACAACACTTGCTGACGTGGTATGTGAACACTTTTGTACAAGATTACTGCAGAAGTAACCCCAGTTCTGGAGCCCATTTCTGGCTACTGCACTACTACTGCCTGTTACGGTTTCAACAATCCATGTAATTAATACCTGAATTCTTGAAGTACTTCATTTGATCCACTCCTGCAAAACAAATACACACTAAATAGTAAGAAAAAGTTTTTCTTAATTGTGATACATGAAGGAAGAAACTATTACTGCTTTGCTGAAACTTCTAAGGCTACAATCTTTATTTCTGAGAGGTTAGTGGTGTTGGTCTTACAGTTGTAGTAACTAAATCAACAAAATACGTGTACATATTTCACTGAGGCACAATATCAATCTCACTTTTGAGTGAGAAAAATCTCTTAAAATATTTTAGAAGGATCTGAGCGTTTCTACTTGAGCCAGAAGCCCATAGGTCTTGTTCTTTTTTTGTCACTTCTGCAGTTTCAAAAGTGTTGCATCCACAAGGGTCATTATCTCCTAGAGAAAAATGTGAAATTTGTCAATTAAGAAATTGTCGTTGCTTCACTTATTTTTATATTATTTTATTAATAAAAACTGTGTGTTTAACAGAGGCCTCTACAACTAGTGGTGTTTTAAATGGATTCTGGGTCTGATTGTGCAAATTCCAAAGCAATGTCACCCCTTCTAAGGATGTCAGTTTCAGAAGATTTTTTTGCTTTATTGTATATTTATGACTATTTCTGCAAACTCGAGACTGTTTTAGTGTGAAGAACATAGTAAAATAATGCAAGCCAATGTTGTAAAAGAGCAGATCATCACAAATCCTACAGCGCAGAGCGTATAGAAGAAAAAACCTTCCCACTACTTTCTTTAGTATAATTATAAATATTCTTATGAAAATGCTCTTCACCCATGTACACCCATAATTCTCCTCTAAATTTCTGTCATATGTGACTTCTGTTATTTAGAGATTATAAAATCCATAACCAGAAATTTGATGCTAAGTCCATGCCCTTTACTGTGACAGTGTCTTCCACGTACCGTGCTAGATGGAAACCGGCATTTTATTTCAGACAGCATTTCTCTCATCTTCTGGGAAACCATATCCAGCGCAATGTCATCTGTGATGTAAACAAACAGCACAATTTACCTTAACTGGAATACAGCTGTGGTCTAGAATAACTTCTTTCTTCCCAGGTCCTAGAGGAGGGCAGAGAGGGGACAGGTCTATCAGAACAGAAGGCAAGATAAGGTGAAGTTCTAACTGCTGCATTGCAGAGATGCTTCTAGTTATTCAAGAACAACAAAATGGGATGATCTTACAGTTCAGTTCATCCTTCAGCTGCTGTTACAATTTTCCTTGCTACTTCTGGGGGCAGGGGAGAGGAAGAGGCTGCGCAGACACCATCTTACCATACTGAACCATCTCACTAATCAGTGCACAGATACTTTCCACCAAGTCTGGATCATCACTGTGAAAGTAGTAGGCATCTTTGACCAGTTTTATTCCACTGCCTTTTGAATCTGTTACAAATCTGAAAGCCGCGATTTCTAAAACAAAGAGAAACAAACACTGCTGGGTAACTGGTAGCTGGGGACTGTATTATCTGCTTTCCAGTTCTCTGCCCTACCTGTACCCCACACCTGTAATATTTTTCCAGGAAAAAGTGCCCACCTTCCTAAAGCTGTCTGAAACATATTTGGGCAGCAAGCAGAAGACAGTATAGACAGCTGATGCTGTCATGCATGACAAAAGTGATATTTTGGTATTTATTCTCTTAAGCTCTACCCTTTTACATAGTAGAAGCAGCTTCACCATAAAAGAAGAAGTGAAAAAAGCTCTCAGATTATGCTGATCTATTAGTTCTTGGACATTCATGTTCTGTCCATAGGAAGAAAAAAAAGTTTACACTTCAATTTCACTACTTCTTCCAGTCCCATAACCACCATAAACTCTTGAATTACTCAGAAATGTCCACATGTGAGGTGATTTACAATTAATAAAGATGGATTGCTGAGTGTTACCAGACAGCCTGAGAAGATGTGCTAATGCTTGGCAGGCATTCTTCACCAGCACTGGTCTTTCTAGGTTCATCCTGAGAGCATCTAGCAGAAGTGCTGTTGTAGATTCATATTCATTTTCAGTAAAACGACCTTTTTAAAAGAAATAAAGCCTTTAAAATTCTCATGAGCATTTTCACCTTCTGCCTCCTGTTTCCAAAAGGACTTTTGGATTATGCAACAAAAATTACAAAGAAAACGTGAAAACCTGTATTACAGTAATATAGGCCCCATAAAGTCTTATCATGAGCTGATCCAGAGGTCTAAGAGAAATTTCTGAGGTATTTTTAATGTCAAGATTTTGTTTATTCTCCAAGTCCCGAATAATCAACACATTCTGCTACTGGGTACTAGAAATGAGACGAGAAAGCACATTGCTTAGGCTGTTTTACACAGCCCTTCTTACCAGAACAATGGCATAAGCAAAGGTTTTGATGCAGCTGTAGGTATGGCAATATTTTTGCATGCATAAGGGACAGACTAACACTACAGGAATGCACTTATAAGAGCACATGATAATGAAAGAGGGTTTAATTTTTTAAACTGAAATGTTGTTCCCAAAGCACAAAATCAACAAAGGTTTAAAAAACAAACCTTGCATTCCTTTCTGCATGACACTAGTGCTGTTTTCAAAGGAGTAACATATCAGAGAGTAACACAGCTGGCATTCTTGGGCTTGGGAGATAAGCAGGATATAGCGTTCTGTGCTATATACGTTGCTATAGGTGCCCATCACTACAGTATCCACTGCAGTATCTAGTTATAATTGCAACAGCTCATAAACAAACAGCTCAAAAAAATAATGACATTTGAGGGCGTCCAAGTGCAAATGGGGAGAAGGCCGGCTGAGCAAGGAGGTTAAATTCCTAACTCTGCTGCCATCTGCAGAGCCTGCTCTGGTCGAGCAGCCTCTATTTCAGGAGTCACCCTCAGCAGACAAGTTTAGGGACAAGAAGCCCTGGAAAACACACCGTGGAGTGACAGTGCCCAGAGAGCAGAGCTGGATGCCTCGGTGACTGTTGCGTTCTGGAGGTGCTCTTGGAGGACAGCAGAGGAAGCACTGATGGCACTTTGTAGCAATGCTTTGTCCATGTTGTTCTCTAAATTGCCTTTAATAAAAAGGAAATGTATCGAGTAGAATTATTTACTCAAGTAATACTATCATAAGCACATTGTGTAGCAAATTACATCAGTAAAACCTTAACTGTTGAAGGCACTGGAGTAATGCAACATTATCAGTATGGGAAAACAGCTGAGGAAAGGAATCTTAAAATATTCTAAAAGGAAGCAAATGTTACAGAACTGCAGAACAGCACTTATTGAAGAAAGCTGAACTCCAGTAACTAGTTTTCTCTACCACTTAAATTATACACGGGGATCACATCATGCAACCTCAAAAATAAGCATGGATGGCTATAGCTGGACACACAAATCAAAAAAGTAGTTCAGTGTGCAGGGGGAATAAAACAGACCAAGTGCAATTGTGCATATCCTGTGTTCTCTGCCTTCCCTGCTGGTTAGGACACTGCACAACTATACGAGAACATGTCACAGAAACAATACACCTCAAGATACTCTCCTGTGGTCTCTCAAAACAAGGTCACCTCAAGCAGTTAACTCACAGCTCTCCAACACTGTAGGATGACAGTGGTTTAGGCCTAAGGCAATAGGAAGAGAATACCTGCCACCTCATCAAACATTTCTATTGAAAAAGCAAGCTCCTGTGGGATGTCCAGCTCAGGACTTAGCTCAGCACTACCAAGAGAAGCATGACACAAAGAAATAAGATGGCATTTACTTTAAATACTATTGTGGTATCCAATCTAATATGCTGTTTTAAAGCATTGCCTCTGCTGATAACAGAGCAAAAAAGCATGACTGACAAAGCAGCAGCTGTGTGTTCCTTTTCATTTCTGACAGTTTGTTCATAAGCCATATCTTAGCTTAAACAGTAAAGATTTTAGTTTGACCCCTTATCACAACAAGAGGTACTTGAAAAGTTTGCATTACTTCTATTTTTCTTTCATTTGGTTCTGGATGACTTAATTTTGTTCTAATAATGCTGCAGAGACATCTCTCTAGAACAGGAGAAATAAGAACAAAATTCTAGTCCCAGTAAACCAGTGTCTGGATCCAGCTAGGCACCACAATACCTGCTGCCTTCAGTCACATGAATCTAGGGGATAATACTTGCTCTGTTCTGCTCACCGCTCACAACCAAGCTCCAGAGGGCTCCACAGCAAGAGAGGCAAATCTGTTCATTATGAAGAAATTTTCTTATACTCATCAGAAGGTCAGGAATTGCTCCAGCTTTTCTTAGGTTCTCTGCTGCAATTTCTAGAAAGCACAGAAAACAGAAATTCTATCAAATCTGTTACTTTTTTAAACAGTGCTGATCTAAGTGGTAGCATGATGAGGGGAAGGAAAACAGATGAACGTAAGCACGGAGTTCACCACAAGTGACCCCTGCAAACACTGCCTGCTCAGCCATCCCTTCTCCTAACACCTCTGAAATTTACAGAACAAAAAGGAATTAAGAAGCTATAAATCACTATAATTCATATGTTTTCAAGTTACCAATTCAAACTGCCTCATTCACTACAGAGTTAGAAAAAAAAGTATAAAAATAGCTTGGTCTTAGTAACTTTATTTGTACAAATATAGGCACTTCATTTTTGTACATTTTTTTAGATTATCCTTTCATTGCTAAATCCTTCTGTAAACATTTAGAAAAGCAATCTTCTGCTGAATGTTGAATTGACAATTCAAACAGGTAAAAAAACACTATAAATATTTAGCATCTACAAGCTAAGGAGAAAACCCACACAGAGAAATTAGGTTTCAATTCTCCATGGCACAGCCAGAAATAGAATTCAGGTTCTCTGCCCTCATTTTCCAAACACCACTATTTGTACAATTTGTACTTTCCAAAAGAAGATCAGACATAGCACCACTCTAATACATATAAATTTGTAAGTGCCTGAAGCCTTAGCAATGTGTCTCATACTTCCAGGATTGTTATAAATAAGAAATTTCACTACTATTGACCTAACATCTGCAGACATTCACAAATCCTAGTGGTGTCATGAATTCGCCATTGTAACTTTGACTATAAAGGTTAATACAAAAGTATTGTAACTTATCAAAGTATTTTTAGCTTAGATTATAGAAATGGGAAAATAAGAAATTTCTCCAAAATGAGACCCACCACTGGATGAAATCATCATCAATAGCGTGCAGACCAGTGAAAGCAACTCTTCATTTTCAGAGTATTTTCTCACTGTTTCTAGCAAAGAGCTAATCACACTGTCATCCAAGCTTCCTTCCACATCCAGATTACGTTCTAGAGCTGTCAAAAGTAAAAATTTGAACAGAATGAAGAGATTTCAGTGGCTTTGAATGAAATCTGAGCTTCCTGTTCTCATCATAAGCAAAACATGAACTACATCACAGAACAAAACCATGAGTTATCTTAAACATGCTTTTTTTTCCTGAAATAAAATTCTTATTAGTTTCAATCCAAGGAAGTCTAATTACTGTACCTTGACTAAGAATTTCAAGCAATAATCTGCAGCCATCTCTCTGTAACTCAAGAGAATCTATGTGAGTCTTCATGGCAGAAGTGATCAGCCCTGTGCATGCCAGCAGGCAGGGTAAAGCTACGGAGAAAAGATGCGAGTCAGCACCCACTTACACTGTTAATTACTTTGATTGCTCAGCAGGTGCCTACAGTTTAAAACCGAGTTTCATTTTTCAGAATCTATAGAGGAAAATATTCCACTACGTTTCCTAATCGTAGGAAGACTTTGAGCTTTTGGAATAGCTAGTACAGCTATCAATTTATCACAACATTCATTATAAAAAAAGTTCAGGGAAAACTGGATGGTTTCTAGGGATCCATTCTGAGCATGTTCAAAGATGTGAATACCAATCATGGCAAGCCATGGTGCAGAAGTGTCAAAAAAGTGAAAATCAGGTGTGTGCCCAGCCTTGCATTGCTGCCAGTGGGTTTGAATAGGTGTTGAAGACATCAGTGAACAATGAAAAAAAAATTCTTTCTCATTTTTGACTACAGGTATAAAATACTCACAAGCCAATGACAATACTAAAATGTTACCACTACTATACTAAATAGCTGTGTATTTCATAACTGAGTTAATGTGTTGCTTTGAAAATATTAATCTTCATTAGAAAGATCAATCTGAAAAAAGTTTCAATACTGGGAGAGAACATTCAATCTTCCTTCACACAATTTATTCACACAGAAATGGGGCTCCTGTAGCTCTCTTTTGCTCTACTGGTTTTCTAGCCCCAGACATTATCAGCATTTTGCCCAGCACTGATACCTTCCACGTGCTCAGTTTGCCAATTCACCTCAGTTGGCAACTCAAACCTCACTGAGTTCTTGCAGTGACTATTGGCCTTACCACTGGTCTTTTCTTGGTTCAAGGAAAGCATTTGTAAGACAAGTACCAACACATCCCTAAGAAATGGCAGTCTACTTCAGCATGTGCAAAAATGAAAAATAGGAAGAAAGCAATTTCATTCTCAATGATAGTCAAGAGAACATTTTTCCCCTTGCCATTATGTCAAAATGTAAAGAAAGAGCAGACCCAATAAAGGAATAAAATACTGCCTCACCATTTTTATCTCCTAGAAAGCTTGCAAGGTGCTCCACAGCCCTAACCTGTGCTTCTTCGCTGTCCCAGTACGCGTGCATGAACTCTGCATAAAACAAGACAATTCTAATCATTTCACTTGATATAAATACACACACAAAGCAAATTTCCTATCTTGTGCAAGACGTGAATTCACATGAATGAAAATATTGCAATTTGTGATCGTTTCAACCATTCACACATTGCTAAGCGTTGAGATTCACCTCTATGACCTGTGTACTGTGTACTGTGTACTAACCTGTGTAATCTGAATAGCCTTTTCAGATTACAATAACTTCATCCTTACTTAGAAGGAAAATGATGGAGGATATGATAGATCCTTTGCTGGCATAAACTGGCTAATGTATTGGAATGCAAGCAACATAAGCAAGGTTCCCAGATTTCCTGAAGAATCCTCTCTAGCCCCATTCAGCTACCACGTTGGGTAGGGCTGGTAATCTTACGAGGTTATAGAAAAGGAAGTGCAGCAATTCTTTCTCCAGATAATATTCTATTTCAAGTAACATAAATAGCTAATAATTCATTTTCCAGTCATCATACTATGAAATCCGTGTTATTTTCTTATTACCTAGAACACTGCCAATTCCTCCCTCAAGGAGCACGTCTACTATTTTCAGAGGCAAAGGCTCTTTTGGTTTTATTAGAAAGGAGCCAGCATCAGTCAGGTATTCCTTAATAAGCGGAAAATCAGTCAGAGCCCTAGAGTTATGAAAGACAAAAAGCAGTACCAATAAGTTACAATCAGTAAGTTACACAGATTTCCTGCAGGCTTTGTTTCACTATGATTTAAACCCCTAAACAATACCTCTTTGAAGACTGAGTTACTTTTGACGGAACTTATACATTTTACCTTAAAAATACTAAGGAAAGCACATACTTTGATTAAGCCATTCTTTGGCTTCAATTAGCTGTCTGTAAAAAGGCTACAGAAGCAAAATATTACATGTCGTACTAAAATGTATGCATTTTGCACATGTATATAATGCTCATTTCTAAAAAAAAGAGAAATGAAGTCTTTGAATCTTTTCTAGTAAGTCAATTTCTCAGGGAGATAAGATCAGCAGCCTTTTGTCAATCACTTTCAAATAGCAGCTAACACCCTCCCTTTTCGTTAAGGGAGGTGTATTTAGTGAAAAATAGTAATAATAATAAAGAGAAAGCATCCAGAACTCACTTTGCAGTGGGTCTCATGCTGGGCTCAATATGTAGCATCATAAATAAAAGAGTGAATAAAGGCCGAATGCTGCTATCTCCATTTTGCATTAATGTCAGAAGTCCCTCAAGACGGCTGGTATCCTGTCTAATATCCTGTAGTAATGAAGTTATCTCTTCTGTCTGCAGAGAGGAGAGTATCAGAGGAGCTTTCATACACTAACATACACATATCCTGGGGGACTCATGACATTTAAAATCTGAATTTAACGTTAAATTTATTTAACAAAATATTATTACATACGTTCAGAACACAGCAGGTCATCATGTCAAGTAGAATACAACCTAGGGACCAGATGTCAGATTTCTCACTAAAAGAAAAACTGAGTGTTTCTGGAGCCATCCAAGACTTGCTATCTGTTGAAATAAGAATCATATGGTAATGTTTCTAACAGTGTACTATATGCACAGTTTGGCTTGCACAGCCAGAATCTGTAGGCTCTAGTTCCATGTCAGATACTTCAGAGATATACAGCACAATTAGTCTTTTTTTTACTGATGATATGCCACAGAAGACTGTAAGAAACACGCTATAACTAATGAATAATTTTCCGTGATGTTACTGTGCATGCATAGAGCTAAATAGGCTTGCAACAAAATTTGTTGCAGAGAAGTTTTGTTCCTCACAGTCTTTCATCTAGCTACTGTTTTTTTTTTCATTCTGAACACAATTCATACTGCAGGCAACCGTCTATGCGGAGCTGAGCAGATACTTGTGAAGTGAATCTAGAAGGTATCAGAAAAATCTTAAACAATAGTGCTAGCTGGATTTAGGTTAATGACTTAAATGCGACTGTTTATGTAATAGGCTATGATACAAGAAACACATCTACTTGACCCTTAGTTTCTTTTTAATATTCTCTTTATTCATTAGAAGAAAAAACAGCATAATACAGAAAACAAGGGAAAATGTGTGTCATGTTTCTTTTATTTTCCTCTGAGGATTAAAAATATCTACCACAACCAAATAAATAAATAAATAAATAAAATAGCTACCTTCTTCCACTCTTATTTTCCATTTCATTTCATCAGTCATAAGTGCTTCTGTACTGAAGTCAGAAAGCATGAAGGATACTTCATCAATCACAAGAACGTTCGATGGCTTGAGATTTCTACAACACAAACATTTTCTGTCAGCGTGTGAAATCAGAATGCAATAATGTATAACTACAGGCTCCCAGCATCTTTACACATGAAAAAAAAAGATAATGAACTCAAATACAATCTTTTCCTGCCTTTACTGAAAACTGCTTTAAAAATTGACTGCAACATAGATTTATCTGAGCATGTAATAGAATGCTTTAATCTGTTACTTTAGATACATGAAGTGTAGTTTGTGCCACGGACATTAAAATATAAACATTAGCAGACACAGCCAGAATTCCAGTCAGCAGAGACTGAATGGTATTAAAACTAATGATCACTTCTCAGCTTATTCCCAAGAGCAAATATAGAACATCTAGCATACCTTTTAAATGGATAATTCTACATAAAACTAAAGAATTAAATGACTTTCAAAAGTCACAAAAAACTAAGCTACGTACAAAGTGCAGAATTCTTATCTGCCAATCCTCCTTTTTGAGCAGTTAGATTCAATTCTTCTTAAGTGAACAGTTGTTCACTTAAGGTGAACATACAGGTGCTGCAAAGAGAACAGATTTCTACTCACCTGTGAATAATGTTTTGCTCGTGTATATAAAACAAAGCATCCACCATCTGCCCCAGGAACTGCAGAATCACCTACTGACAGGAATATACGTGAAAGTGCAAAGTAAACAGAGTAACAGAGAAATAAAACATTTCACATGAGAGAATTCCTTTGCTTGAAGCAGGGTCCATCCAAGAAGGAAGTAGTATTTTCCTCATATAATAAATCTGTCAATCACCCTGTGTACCACCAGTACAGTCAGTACTAGACAATTATTACTATCCGTATATTTTACAAATGAAAATCAAAACACGAAAAGATTTAAATGCTTGAGCACAAATTGTATTAGGAGATTATTATTATTATTATTATTATTATGGCAATTTCATATTGATTCAGGGCAAAACCGTAGTTTTCCAAACAGGCCTTAAGAAAAGCACTATGTTTATACTTTGAAGGTTTTGGAGAAGGCTTTGAGAAGGAGGGAATACAGAGGAAGAAATCTCAGAGCAGTGAGACTCACTGATTTCAATCAAATGCATTTTCTGTACATTTTACCTTGTCTCTTATTTTCTCTGACTTCTGCCTTTTTTCCTTGATCAGAGATGAAAGATCTCCTTGGCCGGCGTGTTGCATTACCAGACAAAGGAACAGAGATGATATCTGTAAATAAAATTACACCAAGATTGCCTAAGTGTTTGCAGATAATAATATATCCAGCAAGAAAGCTAAAACCAAGCTCTCGGCCAAACAGGTAGGTGGAACTTTTACCAATACCAACATGTTCTGAGCTAATTAATCTCTCACAAAAGAGACAACATTTCCTTTATGAAAAATATAGCATATGTTTATTTTGAAAACACTACCAGGAGTCTTTTCTTTGAAGCTACATGGGACAATGCAATTCAAATACACATCCATAAAATCAACATGAATTCTTCCTGAGTGCTGAATCATGGCTGCAAGCACATAAATCAGAGCTTTTGGCTTCCTAAACCTGCTATAAAAGGGTTTTTAAGTAGGCATACTGAAGATGGTACAAAAGCAGCTTAAGATGATACATGCACTACAAAATGGTACAGAATAAGCAAAAACTAAACACCAGAATTTGTGACTCAGCACACAATCCGGCCATGTGATGGATTCTGACCCATATACCTTCTTCAGTATGTTTAATCAGGAGTTTAAAAAAACAGGTTAGTTACAGATCAGGTAACATTTTTTAGTGTCTCACAGTAACAAGCCCAAATTTGAACCCGCAAAGAAAAAAAAAAAAAAAAAAAAAAAGCTTATAGGCCTCTAACATTAACAAGTGCTCCAGTTGAACCAAACCTACTTCATTCTCACCTTATTATCCCATGTCACAAACAATTCCTTGTAAGCACAGATGTTTGGATGCTGAAGTTTCAGCAAATCCATTGCCTGCATAGAATAAAAACAAAATCCAGAGACAAAACCGACCATAGCTACACGCTCCACCCCACTAACAGGGCCCTGTATCGTATCCTAAGTCACTTTTTCATGTCACACGGCTGAATCAAACCTTTCTAAGCATAAGGTCTAGCATATATCTCCATGTACCAGTGTCAAGTAAAATATTTCAGGAAGATTCAACTCAATGCAATGCTGTAACAGCCTGGTGAGATATATGGGATATATCTCTTTTATATATGTGTGTGTGTGTGTGTATGGCATAGTCAAGATATAAAATGATCCTTTAAAAAACAAAAACTCCCCTTTATCCAATTCCTAACATTCAAATCTGAAAACACAGGTACGGAAGTCAAGGTGGTATTTCTAGCACAGACATTTTTTCCAGTAACTACTCTGCAAGCTTGGGCTATGGAAAATATGATGACACTAAAGAGATATTGTAATAAATAGTCTTACTCGATATGGATCTTGACTGTTTACATAGTTAATCACTGCAGATAAAAGGCTTTGTTCTATTTACAAAGTTCTACTACAGACTTTGGGTTTTGTAAGGAAAGCTACTAGAAAAGCTGCACTGGTACCTCCTTCAAGGCCTTGTTTGCTTGCTTTTCTTCAATGCATTCAACCTGTACCAAACAAACAGAAGATAATGATGAGACTGTAACACAGAGACAGCCAACCACTAAGCCACTAAAGATCTTGCAATGATCTTGCCAAGACTGTCGGAACCACAATGTGTGTATGAGTTGGCATAAATTTTAAATGTTAGCTCTCCATGGCAACCAATCTCTAATGTTTGGACCAGTCTGCTGGGAGGTGAACAGAAACTGAGAGAGCTCAGGACTATTGGCCAGTCCTTTGTACTGCCAAAACACCAGGTTAGAACATGTAGATGGATGTGCAGGCTGCCCCCATTTCCCTCAATTCTAATCCCAGTATTCCAATAAAATAACCCAAACGCTGGAGCTGTCGAAGGCAGCAGGTGTAGCAGCAGGGCGGTGTAGCGTGTACGTCTGCTCACGCAGCGGCCGAGCTGCTTTGCGTGTTTGTCTCTTACAATCAAAAGCAGCCATGGAGATGAGGAGCCTGCTGGCAGGCTCTTGTTTTCCTAGCAACCGCCTTCTCACCTGCTTCATGACATACTTCTTCCCCGCGCTCTCCTCCGCTTTCAGTGCAACCACCAGCATAGTGCCCAGCGCGCCGGGCTGCAGCTGCTCCAGCACCTGCGGGACGGGGCACAGACCCTCACGCTCTCGCCCCGCTTCGAGGTGGGGGACGAGCAAGGTCCCTCCGAGCCCCTTCCCCATTGAGCCGCTCCAGACCCAGAGCACGCCCGGATCTGAAGTGGGGGGCGAGCAGACCCAATTCCCATCTTCCCTGAGGTCCAGGCTTCATCTCCACAGGGCCATGGACCCCTTCTTAATGTCATGCACCCCACTAAGGTCCTCATGACCCCACAGCCCAGGGCCACGGACCCCTTCCCAGCATCATTCACCCCCCTGAGGGCCTCATGAACCCACAACCCAGGGTCATGGACCCCTTCCCAGCGTCATGCACCTCCCTAAGGGCCTCATAAACCCACAGCCCAGGGCCATGGACCCCTCCTCAACATCATGTACCCCCCTGAGGGCCTCATAAACCCACAGCCCAAGGCCACATATCCCCCAGGGCCTCACTCCCCTCCCCAGGCCCTGCACCCCCCACCATTTTGTGACCAGGCCCCCTCGCCCCCCGCCATTTCCCTCACGCTGCCCCAGGCCGGGCAGGTCCCACAGGCACCTCATAGCTCTCCATGGCAGCTCCGCGTCCCTGGTGACCGCGGGGCAAGGAGAGGACAGCGGAGGAGGAGGAGCGGGGCCGCTCGTGAGCGGAGCTTCCAGTCCTCCCACCCTCAGCAGTGGCGCCCCTGGCCCCTGCCGGCCTCCATTTTGCGGTGCTGCCTGCCGGACATGGACGGTTTACAGTTGTGTGGCCACAAAACGTGTGTGTGGGGGGACATTTGCCTAGTGACAGCACTGGGGCCCAAGGTTTTTTACGCTCTGTGGCTTTCTGCAGCGATGCTTCTGCGGATGGGGTTTTTCTGCTAAAACAGGAAGAAACTTGAAAAAAAAAATAGGCCAAGCTCAGAGAATCTGCTCCCCTCACAGAAACAATGTAAATACTGTCCCCAACAAGGTGGCCTCAGGGCTCTAGTGCCACCTCAGTAACGCTGATAGGGACAAAATGCAGCCAGGCCTCTCCCCTGGCCCTATACCTCACTCCCCCAGGCACACGGTGTAGCTCTTTGTAGCGAAGTGATCAAAAAGCCACAGGTTGGAAAATAAATAAATAAATAAAATAAAATAAAATAAATGTGCTGAGGTGTGTAGGGGCAGAAGAACAGCCTTTCCGCAGGCCTGTGTGATTTGCAGCTGCAGCAGCCCTGCTCATCACCACAGCCTTGCTAGCACCCAGAGATTAAGAAAAATGGGAGAGGAAGGAAAACGGGAGAGGAAGGAAAGTGGGAAAAGTAGAGGAAAAGTGATTTATTTATATATTTACTTTAGGAATGAAGGGAAAACAGCCATTCCAAGGCATGAAAGAAAGAGGGGAAAGTGAAGCCAGGAGGGAGGCACCGGCTCCGCGGGCACCGAGGGTCGCTCATGGTGGCCGGGGGCCGGTGTCGCCGCCGGTCCCGCTCCCTCGCCCTGCCCGGGGCGGGCGCGGCCGCCCCTCCCCGTGGCGCGCGGGCGGCGGTGGCTGCTCCTTTAAGAGCGGGGCCTACGTGGCAGGCGGAGCGGGCGGCTCTTCCTGCGGGCCGCGGGGCGGGGGTGCGAGGCCGCGCGCGCGCACGGCAGGGCTCGGGCCGGCTCCCCTCGCTGCGCTCCGCTCCGCCGGCGCCATGGGCCAGAACGACATCATGAGCACGGCCGAGGACTTCGCCGACCAGGTGCGCCCCGGCCCCGCTGGGCCGCCGCGGTGCGCGGGGCCCCTCGCCGCCCCCGGGAGCGCCCGCGCCGCCATGGCGGCTGCCGCCTTCCTTCCTTCCGCGCCGCCGGGCCTGGGTCGCTCCCGCCCGGGTCCCTCGCGCGGCGCCCGCAGGGGAGGCCGACCCGGAGCTGACCGCGTTCCCAAGGGGAATAGGGCCAAAAAAAAAAAAGGGGAGCATTTGGGGGGGGAGAAAAAAGTGGCGGGGGGAATCCCAGCCCTGGTCTTGAAAGGCTGGAGGGGAGGGGTGGCTACATGGCCGCGTCTGATGCTCCTTTGGGCAGAAACCGCGGATTTCTGTGATAAAACAGCAGCTTAGGGCCCCGCCGTGTGTGAGAGCAGCACTAACTCAAGCACATTGGTTAACCCCTTCTCCCAGGACAGTTTTTGGAGATCTTTCCCCCCACGCTGATTCATCACTTGGGCAATACCCCCCTCTACGGTCGCTGACTCCCGGGGCGAGGGCGCGCGGGATGCGCGTCACGGCTGCGAGGGGGCCGCGCTGCCGCCGTGGCCGAATCTCACTGGGAAAAGTTGTTCCCGCTTCCTGCCCACCCCCGGATGGGTGACTCGGGTTTGGAGGCCGAGCTCCTCGGGCCTGCGGTGGGATCCAGCCTGAGGGCTGCCCGCATCATCTGCTGCTTAATCTCATCTTCCTGCCTCTTCTGGGAGGAAAAAAGTAAATTATTACTCAAGTTGCTTGCCAATACTTACACCATCTGTGCTAACCTTATTTTAACACATCTGTTTATTGCTGTGTAGCTATTTCTAGACATCTTTAACACTTCTTTTTTTCCCCCCCTCTACTACTGAAAGCTTGTTTGTCCAATAAAAAAACATATAGTTTGCCTCTCCCCAAAATAAGTCTAAATGGAATGACTGAAATAAAATGTGGCCAAGCATAAATAAAGAGGAGTCTTTACTTTAGCCACAGAGCTTGGAGTTCCCCTCTTCTCAGCCATCAGGTTGCAAAACAACTTCTAGGACTTTGCAAGTAGCCAGCCTTTCAGATAACTCTGCTTCGAATAACTGCCCCCTTGCTCAATCACACACTTAGTTCTGTGTATGCTACTAAAACTCAGTATCCCACTAATGCAGCACTAGAGCTTTACCGAGAGATACCCACTGGGCATAGGTTGCTAACGTATAGTGTTAGAGAAGTCATTAGTTCCTCTAGAACAAAATTTTCGGAGGGGAATTGGGTCAAGGCTCCCCTTGATGGAGGAGGTAGTGAAGCTTCTGTGGGACCTGCTCTCCTTGTCAGTAATCTTGTTCTCTTCCTCCTCACTATTCAAGATCTATCAAATTTTGCTTTCCGCAGCATTATAAAACTTCTCCCATGGAAAATGTTACAACTCTTTCAGTGGCTTTTCAGTAAATACTGAATGTCTCACTTCCCTCCCAAAAGTGAGGGTTAGTTGTTGTTCAAATTTGAACAGGATGGTTTAATTCTACCAATCCTGTGATTTCCTTTTGAAAGAGCAAGTTGCACCTTGGGTGGCCAGATGCGGTTTGGACGTTTGGCCATTAAGTAGGTGCAAGTGGCTCTTAACTCACAGGTGAAGTGTCTGTGGGGGTAACCTGGGGCACCGAACACTGTCCTTGGATCTGAGCTTCTCTAACAGCTCCTGTCTCTGCAAGGGATGGACCCGCTTCTTCCCAGGCCACGTTCCCCTTTCCTCCTCATGCACTAGCAAGTATCCGATGCCAAGCTGGCAAGCTGGTTTGGCAGAAGGCTTTAAGGGTTCAGTTATCTCGCTGTTAGGCCGGACGGGTGCCAAGGGGGAAGGGAGCGATGCGAAGGCAGAGCCGGGGTGGTAACGGGCTGGCTGGATTGCTCCCATTAGGAACTAGCCATTAATTTAACTTGGTTATGGCATCATTTGTATCCAGCAGGTGCACAGAGCAGCTAGCAAGAAAGAGAAAGTCCTTGGCTCCAGAAATCCCCTGTTTTCTCAGGGCCAATGTGAAGTTTGAGGGCTGCAGCAGAGGGGACAACTATTTGATGTGAATGTGTGGGTATTCAGGCTTCTTGGGTCAGGTGGGCTTGCTGGTTTGGGTGAGCAGGTGGGTCTGCTTTTTAGATAAAGGTATGGAAAAAGCTTTTAAGGATTGTTTAAAATCTAGATGATGTGCAATACAGACCAAGGGAGTTCTTGGTTCAGATTGATGCCCAGCTCTAGCCTGTATGGGTGTTTGTTTTAACACTAGTCCAATATTATGAAATTAAATAACTTGCATATCCAGATGTTAAGCTTCTTTAGGGATCTTTGCTAAAATATTGCATATTAGGCCCTTCAGAGCAGTCCCCAAATGCTTCTGTCATTACCATAGTGCAAATAGCTATACCCAGGCCCCATGCTGGGCCTGGACTCATCGCGTAGGGTTACAGAGCTGGTTGCTTTTCTAATTCCCATTAGAGAAAGCAAATCTCAAGCAACTTTTCTAGTGTCTGTAATAATCTTTAGGAATGTGGGTGCTTGGTATTTCTGTCATTTTAGAAAAATTACAGACAAAAACACAAGGAAACTATTGAGTCATTGTACTGCAGTGAAAGGACTGTAAGGAAGAACCAGACTCCAGGGGGTTTATTTAATTTTCCAACATAAATGCTGGTGCACATTGTTCAATTAATTGTAACATCTTGGCATCTTATTTCATGGAAAACAGAATGGAGAAGAAAAGGCTACATTATAAGTCTGAAGTCTTTTGTTGGGTTTTATATTATTGTCAAGAACTGAACTCACAGTGTGATGTCAGTGCACTGATTCTTTATGGTTATAAACCAAATGGCCTATTCCTGTTAGGCTGGAAAACTTAGAATTGTCCTATGAAAAGTGATAGAAAGATACAGTATATCGGTAAGATACCCTATTTTAAAGACTTGTTTAATAAATAGCACTCAGTACTTCACATAAATCCCTTTTTTCACATGTATTAGAAATGACAAATGTCTTAAGAAGTATTTCTGCCATTGAAAGTATAATTAAGACTGCTAGAAACTTTCTCATGGTTGAGATCTCTATTCTTGCCCTCTGAAATAAACACGAGTATTATTCCCAGGATTCAGGTTCTATTTGAGCTACAACTTGTAGCTGCTGGTCTGGTGTGATGGGCATTACTGTCCTTCAGATTGTTAGGTGGGATCATCTTAAGTGGAGCTCTGCAGGTTAGTGGAAGAAAGCGACTTGCTGAGTTCATTTCCTTCTCAGTGCTTGTAATGTACAGTTAGGTGACAGCAAGATTTCCTGGCTGTGCATTGGTCTTAAAATATCTGTAATGGTGACATGGCTTGTCTACACTTAGGAAAGTGGGCAGGGATTAATTGCTGTCAAATTTGAGAGCTAGAAGAAGTATATATTTTAGAAAGAATCTCAAAGTCAAAGTGGGATCACTTCACCTCTTTGCAGGCAGACTTTTTTCATATGTGTTTGAGTATTTCAAGCCTCCTTTTGGAAAAAGGGATTTTAAGAAGAGATTTGATTTAGAGATTTCTGGATCCTGTTGTGCATCTTTATTAAACTAAGAAGAGTATCTAAATCTATCTTTGCCCTCATAATCCCATTAGAGGGGGGAAGTGGCAAACATATACCCTCTGGTATGTGTTAATGCCTTGGCCGCTAGCACAGAACTGGCTGTTCTTCTCAAGCAGCTCGACTGCAAGTATTTTTCTTATCTTTTTGCCATTTTTGTCCCATTCTAGAGATCTCTTGTTTCTAACAAACCACACTGTGTTCAGTGAAACTGCTGAAGTAATTTAGCACCCAAATCTTCTTTAATGCTAGTCACTCTAGATATGTTTTTCTTGTCATTATCATGTAATTGCTCTTTTCCTCTTTCTAGATCCTCATGGCTAGTTTTCCTCTTTGCTCATACGGTCTCTGAAGCTTGTTTATTTTACGCTTGCTGTGTACAGCAGCTTTGGTTCTTGCCTACACCTGAATAAAGGCAGCTCCCTGGGTGATGGGTGGCTGAAGACAGTGTGTGTGATAAGGTTGCTTAGCACTGCGGCCGCCTTGGGCTTCAGTTTTTCTGACTTGTCTTCAGCTGATTGGGTGTTCACGCTCGCTTTTAATAAATGTCATAGATTGTAAATGGAATTTAATGCTAAGAGAACAGGTAAATGTTAAATGACCCTTTATTCGCCTAGACTACTTGACAGTTGCTTGGCTTCAGAGAAAGGGAAAATAAGACTAGCCAAAAACGTGATTTGCTGCAAAATCAGTGAAGATGAGGACTGGAAGTAGATACCCTCTCGAGCACTTATTTTTGCGTGGCACTCTTGTCCTTCCCCTCACTTCTTTCCACAGTGAGGCTTTTTACCCCATGTGGATTCTCAGCAACTGCCTTCTTGCATCTCCCTCTCCTCCTTCACCTTTCTAGGTTAAAGTTGCCTTTTCTGTATCTTGGTTCAGGGTAATGTACCTTTAATATAGCTTTTTTTTTTTTTTTTTTACTCTTTCCAGAATAACTTTTATCCCTTGGTTTCCAGATCTCAGTTTACAGCTTTCCTCTCTTTGTTTCACTATGTGTCTCTTTCAGTGACAAAGATCACAGGAAAATCTCCCAACTCGTTCATCCAACTGTTAACATGTATTTCAAAAAAGCCTGAAGTACCAGCACTGAGTCAGAGTAGAGCTGCACTTAAAATGAACTTGATTGACTGGAATCTCGACCCTTAGACTCTGGGTGCCTGCAGAACAACTCACAGGTGTAGTTTGCTCTGATAGTAACTGTTCAGCATGTTTGCTGGATGTTTCTTTTCCTTTCTCCCAGTAATCCTCAGCTACACAGCAAGCAGTGCTTGTGATTTGCGTAGGGTTTGGAACAGCCTTTAGTACTTACAAATTACAGTGACAAGAATAAACTCTTAGAAGTGTCTTCAGTTTCTTGCCACCGTTCCCCGCATTCTCTTTTCTCCTGAAACCACACAACAGTGCCAGGGCTTAAAAAAACTGTCTAGAAGTAAAAACTGAATTGATTATATTGTCTAAGCAGAAGAGAATGTAAATATTGAACTGTGGAAGAAGAGGTTTCTCTTCCTTTTTTTAATACTGCTGAATGCTGTCTGGAAAACATCTATACACGTCTTGGTTCCTCCCCCCTGTTTCTCATGCTTAGAGTATTCTAATACTGCATAAAATGTATGAATCAGTGTGTTTTATGACACGTTGGACTTTGTGTGGGTTAATAGGATTTTATCAAATGGCTGCTCCTCCTAGTTCTAAAGCAAGAGCCTCTGCAAAGCCTGGCAGTTCTGCAGTAAAGCTTGTGACAAGTGTATTTATTTTTACAAGTGTCAGCCTGCCCAAACTGTTCCTGTCATCTGAAGGTAGAAACCTGCTGGATAGTTTCATAAAAGCTAATTTTAGATTAAATTTACATTTGTCATTTAGTGCTGTTCATGAAAAATACCTTCAGTACACACTGACTCCAAATGTGTCCTCATGATTTGGCTGCGTGTAATCAGTGAATGAAAGGGAGCAGCCAGGTGCTAACTTCCTTCAGGATTTGCATTGCTGCCTTGAGTGTAAGTCTTCTTTAAATAGGGCACTTAAACTGGGTGAAAAGGAGTTAACTGTGCCATAAAGCACGTACATTATTGCCAAATTGTGATAGTGAATAACTTTGTCTAGACTAGCCTGCTCTGTGAGGCTGCATGGTACACAAGAGCAGCCAGTGTATTTGTTTCTTTGCACCTACTGTAGTGGCAGAGCAAAAGAAACAGTGAGTTTGCAGGATGAGGGGCTTGCAGGACCAGCTACAACTTGCAGTTCCACTCTGTTGCATGATGATGCAATTTCTTTTTACTTACTGTGCTGGATTTCATCTATTTTATCTTTCTGCATAGGATGTTACTTTTTATGGCTGTAGAAACTCTGTTCCTGCAGAGAAGGGTGTACTTTGATGCAAGAGTGACACTGATCTAACAGCAGGTTCGGCACTCCTGCTTCTGCTCAGCTCTGGTGATTGTCAGAGCTGTTGGAGAGAGCTAGCTCAGCAGAAAGCTTATTAATATTTTTTAATCTTTATTTATAGTTAGCCTTCTGCCAGCTTAGCTCACTGAATCAGCTTGTTGCAGGGTGCTGAGTGCCTGAGCACGTGAGTGGGAGCAGCGTTGCCCTTTCAGCTCCTGGCAGCCTGGTAGATCAGTTGAGCTGTAACATGAAACCATGAGATAGATAAACTAAACCCAAGGTCAGCCCTCCTCTAGTAAGAGTCCTGTCAAAACCCTGCTCCTGCCACGCAACATTGTGCTGTCTCATTCCACTTACCTCGTCCAAAACACACCCACTTAGATCATAGAAACACCCCCTCCTTTCTTTCCATCCTTCTCTTCCCCAAAGTGTCCTGACTCCGGAGCAGAGGAGCGCTCCGCTAAATCCAAATCCCAAGCATGGGTGTCTCTGGATAGCAGTGACCCTGCGCCTACAAGGACTGCCCCGGAGCCTGCTCGGTGCATGGACCCATCGCGCCTTGGTACCCCCCTGCCCTCCCTGCTAACTGTGCTGTCTGCCTGTAGTTCCTGAGGGTGACGAAGCAGTACCTGCCCCACGTGGCCCGCCTGTGCCTCATCAGCACCTTCCTGGAGGACGGCATCCGCATGTGGTTCCAGTGGAGTGAACAGAGGGATTACATTGACGGCACGTGGAACTGTGGCTATTTCCTGGCCTCCATCTTTGTGTTCATAAATCTCTTCGGACAGCTCAGTAAGTGGCTCTAAGGCTGTTGCGGTGGATGCCGGAGCGCTGCAGTGCATCTGCCTTGTGTAAGCGCTGTGAATCGTGTAAGCACGGGACACTCCTGCTTTCTCAGTAGCCACTGACAGCTTAGAACGGATCCCCCTGCAAGGGGTGAATGGAGAGAGGACTCTTGATTGACCTGTTTCAATCTTTCCTGGAAATAGGCTCAAAGTTCCCCTTGACTCAGTGCCTCTGAGTCATCGGGGATGCCAGGAGTCCATTAGGGCAGTCTCTTTTCAATTCTCTGCATACATATATTAATAAAAACCTGAATTCTATGAATAAAATACTGTTTTCTTAAAACAGAGCAGTATTAAGACTTTCTCAGCCTACCATTTTTATGGGGGTTAATCTGAATGGAGAAAGTTTTGCCTTCCAGTAGGAGGTAGCACATCAGCATCAAGACAGCAGTGATCTTGCATCTGAGATATTACGTCTGCAAAGCCCAGGAATCAAAACAAACTAAACCCAGTGGAACTTTTGTGTGTGAGCTGGGTGAGCCTCCAGCATCATTAAAGGAGACAGAAGTAAAACTTTTCCATTTATATTATGTCCCTGATTTAATGTTTTCCATTGCTCTGTCTTGTGTCTAGTTTTTTTCTCCCTGTATTTTTTTTCTGTTTTCCCACTCAATTTAATCTAGTTACCAGTCCTCACTGTGGAGATCATCAAAGTGGCAAAGGCTGTCAGTGCTTTGTGAAGGAGAGAGAAAAGAAAAAGCTCTTGTTCCTGTAACTCCTCTAGGAGAAGGAACATAATATGTTTATCCTAACAGCCATCCTGTATTAAAATGTATATATACATGGTTAGTTGATTTTTTTTTCCTGTATTTTTTCTTAATGCTTTAACACTGACTGCTGTACAATACTGTCTGCTGGAGCCTGCATTCAGGATATGCGTTGTGGAATAAGGGGTTACTTCTGGAAACACTGAAAACCAAGAAGTGTTAGAACATCTTTAAAAGTGATTTGTCTCATGCCATTAAAATTTCCTACCTGATGTTCTCTGTGGCGTAATTGAAGTAAATCCTGAGTCTGCTAAAGTTCAGAACAAGTCAACTTTCATGTGGCATATTTTGCTCTGCAAGCCAGAAGTGTAATTATGTTCAATTTCCCTATCTCAGGTGGCTGTATCCTGGTACTCAGTAGGAACTTTGTGCAATATGCCTGCTTTGGACTGTTTGGAATTATAGCATTACAGGTAGGAGGCTATAAGTCTTCAGAACTTCTACATCCTGTCCTTCAAATCATCCCTCTTAGCCCCCATACCACCAATGTACTGAAGTATAATCCATGGTCCTGGAATTCTTCTCCATTCCAGCCTGATGCCAGTGTCGTTGAGCTGTTTTGCTGCTTCTGTTCTTGACGTGACCAATGGGTCCTTGAATGCAAGAGCAATCAGTCAGTTTGATGTTGCTTCAAACCTTGACCAGTTTAGAAGTAACTTGCTGTTACCTGCACATCAGAAAGCTCCCAAGTGTGGAACCTGCAGTTGCTTTGGCCTTCACTATACGAAGGACTGTCTGCATCAGAAAGAGTCCTGCCTAATAGTGCACTCTCTCCAAAACCTTCTTGACCAAAGCACAAAGCTCTTCCACGCTGACACGCAAGGCTCTGATCGTGTACCCTGTTTCCTGCAGTATCATATACTTCTAATGGGCTTCTGCATTGGGTTGTTAATGTTTGATGGTGTAATGTACACTCAGAATTTCAGTTCATATTAGGGTGTTTTAACATCTATTGTTCTTTGCCTAGACTATTGCATACAGCATTCTATGGGACCTGAAGTTTCTGATGAGGTATGTCTGCTTTTAAACTTCACAAAAACTCCTGTCTGTCACTGACAACCACTGGTAGAAAACGATTACTGAACATGCAGAACTTTTTGATGCACTTGTCTTTAAACTTATAAATGGGTGCAAACTGTAGTAAAATACTGCTTTTCCATTGCTGTCTTTCCTTAGGAACCTTGCCCTTGGGGGAGGCTTGCTGCTGCTTTTGGCCGAGTCGCGCTCGGAAGGGAAGAGCATGTTTGCTGGCGTCCCCACCATGCGGGAAAGCTCCCCGAAACAGTACATGCAGCTGGGAGGCCGTGTGCTGCTGGTCCTCATGTTCATGACGCTGCTACATTTTGATATGAACTTCTTTTCTGTAAGTAACCAAGTGTAAGAGTAGCGGTAAAGAAACGGGAGAGCTGTAGGGTCTCAATGCTTCTTGCTTGTGTGTCTTTTTTTTTTTTTTTTTTCCTTTTCTTTTTTGGTAAAATTAGTATTTAGAACAAAGCTATGATCAGATCATCAAAGCCTGTTCTGCAGGACTGGCTTGTGCTGTGTTCTGCTGTCTGCGTATCCATTTCAGAACCATGTTGTAACCCTGTCTCCTTCTCTTCCTGCAGATTTTGCAGAACATTGTGGGCACGGCCCTGATTATCTTAGTGGCAATTGGCTTCAAGACTAAGCTGGCTGCCTTGACGCTCGTCATCTGGCTGTTTGGCATCAACATCTACTTCAATGCCTTCTGGACCATCCCAGCTTACAAGCCCATGCATGACTTCCTCAAATACGATTTCTTCCAGACCATGTCTGTAATTGGAGGGCTCCTCCTCGTGGTTGCACTGGGTCCTGGTGGAGTCTCCATGGATGAGAAGAAGAAAGAGTGGTAACAGGAGTAGCAACACTTCTTGGGACATATTAAGTCCAGGACTGATTCTCTATGGATTCAACAAAAACTGCCAGCATTTTACACGTACCATGCCCCCTTCCTATTAAAGGCACAGATGTTTCGAGAATTTGATTTACAGTGGCACCAGTAATCTAATAGATAAAGTCCCACTTCTTCAAGGAATGTTGCCTAGGTTTATTGTTCTAACTTCCTAGAATTGGAACTAACCCAAGGAACCTGCACTTTACTGATGCGTCAGTGAACTGCAGTAGAACGGTTGCTGTTTCTGTCAGCAATGTTTTAATTTCAAGTACTGTGAGCAGATACAGCTGTTTCACTCAGTGCTGTTGGGTTTTAGCTGTAACTCCAGTAGGCCCCTTTCTCACCCTCATCAGACCTGTGTTGCGTAGAAGGAGTTCAGTTGCTGGTTGTAGCATTGCTTCTCTGAGTGGAAAACAGCATCAAGAGAACTTGCTGTTATGTAGCTATGTTTTTTTTTTTTTTTGATAAAATGGTATTACAGGCCTCTGAGAAAGAGGGAGGCTTTTCCTGCCCCCAAGTAGAAGGCATAAAGACCACCCTGAAAGCAGCTGTACCCTTCTTTAGGTGAGAAAAGAGACAGGCTTTCTAATGTTAAGGTTTACAATACTGTTCTTGAGGGGAGCAAGGGGAAATTCTATATTATTCATCAGATTTTAAAAAGGGAGGGGGAGAGACTTCTGAAGAGACTGAATATTAGATTCTAATAAAATTCTGTGCCAAATAACTCTTTATTCACTACTCTGTCCACAAAGTTTTTTTCCTCCTAAATTTCCAATGTGGGAGCCAAGTTGTGCTACAGCTCCCACAATAAAAGGTCCTTTCTGCTCTCGACCAGCTTCCTTTTGTGTATGCCCCAGATCAGGATCTGAACTACAGTTTGTTACTGAAGAAGGTGTCTTAAGAGCTATGGAAACTCCCCCTGCCCTCTTTTTATAATCTTGCCCTCAGTAGATGCAAGTTGAGTGCAGTCAGTCTCCAAATCTCCAGTACTCTTTGCTTCCCAGCCTTTCATTAGTTTCTCTGCTGCAAAAGCTCCAGGTGACTGAAGAGCTGGGATTCTGCTGAGCTGAGAGCACAAGCCCCTTCTCTGCAACATCTTGGACTGCAGTGAGGTGTGGAGAGAAAGAAGGTGGCAGACAGGTAATGGTTCTAGCTGAAGAACACACGTACAAAACCTGTGCAGTGAACATGCTGTCAGGAGAGGTAACTTGCATGTTAAGAGGGAGGCACTCAGGCTTAAGGGTGAGAGATGAAGGGCCTGATTCCACCTCTCAGTGCCACAACCTCTGTGCCACAAACATGCTTAGTGCTGCTAGAAGGAGGAATTTTTTTCTTGTCCTGCTAGTAAACCTAGGTGAAGCTGTTTGACTAGATCACAAAAGCATTTTACACTCTAGAAAGCATGAGCCCTACCAGCTTGCTCACATTGCAGGGAGTTTCTAGTACTGTTGTCTCCTTCAAGAAAGCTGCTCAGCTGTTTGTTCAAGGGGTCATTCAGCTGAAGGGACTAGCGCCAGGTTGTCTGGTAAGGAACTAACGGTTCACCTTAACGGTTAGAAAACTATGCTGAGAAGGGATGGCAAATAGAGGGCATTTCCATTTGTTAAACCAGTGATTTCATCATTTTAAGGGAAAATACCCCTTATACATGCTGCTGCTGAAGAAAGCTTACTGGTCTGGGGGGAACAGATCGGAGAGGAAACCAGCATAGGTCAGAGAAGACTTTTTCCTCTAAAAGAGGTTTTGCAGGAGAGAATTCTTCACCTCGAGTGTTCTCATTATGCCTGTCTCTTCATATCAAAACAAACTGGTCCTTTCAACTCCTAATATGCAACCCAGGATCTTTTTGCTCAATTTCCCTGCAGTTTCTATAAATAGCTATTTTTGACTATATCAAGGCAACCCTGTTCACATATCTGTTGATGTTCATACTATTTATAAACTGAATAGCAGAAACAAGTTCTGTAAGGAGCACTTGGTTAACTTCCTTTTTTTGTTGTTGTTCTTTCTTTACGTCATGTCTAAGGAGCTGGATGACTGACTAGTCGGAATCACTGACTAGACTCTACTTTGTGAAAATGAAGTCCAGTAAAAGACAAATCAGTTGAGGTACCAGAAAAGGGAATGATACTGTCCCTTACAGCAGAAGTCTTACAGTACAATAGGGGCCCAGTTAGGTGGAGGGCATTTTAAGACACTTCCAGGCAGCACAATATCCAAACTTAATTAACTGTGAGTCATGATATGGAAGAGTGCAGTCTCATACACACTGCTGTATTCATTTATCTCCCCCAAATACCTTGACCCTCCTAGTGGCTGTGAAGCTCTCACAAGCAGGATCTCGGCTATTAATTGGCTCTGCAAAGTGTTCTGGAATTCATTCTGAATATATTTTTGCTTTCTATGTGGAAAAAGAAATAAGTAAATTCTCATTTTATGCTGTATTTTGTACCTTAGTTGTGTTTGAAAATGTTTTGATTTTTGGAAACAATCAAAATAAAATAATGGCATCTTTGTATCCACTTGGAGTGTGTGAGCTGGTGACACCACATAGCTTTGTTACCTGGAGAAGCTGGTCAGTAATCCCATGTGCTTTCTCTTCCACTCACTGAAAAACGGGAAGGTCTTTAGGAAGCAAGCACTTTAGACAATCCTGTGCATCCTCTAGAACTGTTAAACACCAGGCTTCAGGCCATAGAGTTTTTTTTTTTTTGTCATAAAATTTATTTGCCAGTGGTGGCTTTCTTGAAATTTGGGGGTTTTCCACGATGACTCTTGAATTTCTTCTTTAAAGCACCTGACTGTTTCTGTGGAGAGAGTAAATTAATCAGCTTTTATTTCAAAAAAAAAAAAAAAGTGCAGCCCTGCCTGAGATTACTCTAAACTTCTTTAAAATCATGTCCTGTGTCAGGTGAGACAGGATTAAGCATAGCCTTAGTTGCAGAGGACATGGGGTCAGTGAGGACGTGTCCCTGTGGCAGGGATGTGAAGTAGCATCCCCTTCTCCAACAGACCTGTGGTGGTTTCATTAGACACAAACAGCCTCCCCCTAGAAATGTTTCTGAACCAGTCAGTTTGATGCAGTCAGAAAGAGAAAGAATCCCTCCCTCAGGACTGCCATTTAAAGGCTTATAAGTAGTTCATGGATGTAGCATTCTAATCCAGCTGCTTTCCAAACTGCAGAGGATCAGGATGTATCCTCCTGTAAGCACATCCAAAGGCAAAGCTTTACCAGTTCCTCAAGAGACAAAGAAAAAAAAGATCTGTAAGGACTAAACTGCATCCTGTAACTTGCATTCAAAGAGGTTTAACTAGTCTGCAGGGGGAACCCAGGACCCACCTGATACATTCAGCCTCCCTCTTAAGACAGCCTGCAGCAGGATTCAAGCAACTTCTATACAAATACGTATAAGGGCAATAACATCCTTAGTTGCTGCTGGAACCTGCTGGTTTTTCTCCCACAGTAGTGGATGAGACAAAGGCCCACGTGGCAGGAAGGCTGTTCCCACCCTGCTGCTGTCACATGTGGCAGTGAAGCTCCTACCTTTCCCCTCTTGTTGCCAGCTGCTCTGCTAATGTTCCTTCTCCTGCTGCCCTCCCTGTTCACATCACCATTCTTCCCCGTCAGCTCGGCCGTGTCTTCCTCGCTGTCCGATGCGAAGCCATCGGTGCTCTCAGCATCCTGGGGAGCTGCTGGGCTTTTTTCTGAGAAGAGTTCAGCTGAAACAAGAAGACCCGGCTAGGGAGCAGTTTCCTCTGCAGTAAGCTACTGTTCTACCCAACTTTATTTTATGGGAAATCAGCAAAGTAGAAGTGCTTAAGGAAGCAAATCCCATGAGATCCTGTAATCTTCCCCTCGCATTTTGTGATTGAAGTCACTTGGCAATAACTGCTATTTTATATTTAGTGGTGGTAAGCTTTTCCTCAATAGCTTCCCAGAAGACAGCAATATAAAGAAGCCATAGAAAAATAACTAGCAACCTCCCGTTAAGATACAGGCAATACCAGTTCTTACTCACGTGGGTACAGGTCACTCATGCTGTCATCCGTCTCCTCTCCATCCTCGTCACTGGACTTAGGCTCCCAAAATTCCTCCTTTCTGTAAGGCCGTCTGCTCCCGTTCACCTGGTCATCGGCACGTCGCCTCTGCTGCTGCTTCTGTCTCAAGCAGGCAGGGACATACTCGACTCCCTCTTTCTGGCACTCCTCATCTAATCCCAGGAGATAGAAACCAGCACTGAGCAAGGATACCCCATCGCTTGATTCTTCGTCATTTCCAGCTATAATCTATATTACACACAACTCGGAAGCATGGTAAGCAGTAACTCTAATGCATTCATATAATTGAGACTGATATTATGGGACTACAAAAGATAGAGCAGATTTTAATAGAGAAACTGCTGGATGCAAGAGCCAACCTCTCTGAGGAAGCTTTAGAGCCACTCATTTCAAGTAAAAGTATTCCAAGGTATTTGCCCAAGAGGTCTATTGCTCCCCACGCCTGGGACGCTCCTTCCCAGCTGAGAAGCACAAACAGCAACAGCGCTCCACAATACTGTCAAACTACAGAACACTTACCACTCACTACACATGGAGCAACTGG
Organism: Tinamus guttatus; assembly: GCF_059628265.1. Lineage (NCBI taxonomy): Eukaryota > Metazoa > Chordata > Aves > Tinamiformes > Tinamidae > Tinamus > Tinamus guttatus. The sequence continues at coordinate 1,922,697 of NW_028288760.1, read as the reverse complement.
AATCACAAAAACTTAGGGAAAGAAAAAGGTTGGATGACTGTATCTTCAGAAAAGCAGCTTACATCTTTTGAGGGCCTTCTGATAACGTTTCCCTTGGACATGACGCAGCACATGCTCCGGAAACTTGTTGATGTGCCTGAGAGTGAGCTTGCAAAACAGCTGATGCCTTAAGACACAGGCAGAGAAAGAGCAGGCAATGGCGTTCAATTATACCATTATTTCATAATCTTCCACTTTTAAGCACTATAGCCAAAGTTAACGAACACTTTATAAAGACTTTCCCAACCCACCAAAGCCCACAAACATGTGAGGAGCTCTCGCAGCTCGCCCAAGGCGCGCGGCGGGGCGGCTACGTACGGGTTCTTGGTGCTCGGTACTACGTGGGGCTCAAACTTGCTGTAGTCAAACTCCCTGGCTGCCTTTGTGAGCCGCTGGTACCTCCTGCCGTTGGTGTATGCCTGCAGCTCCGCCAGCCTGCACGGCATCTCGTGGCCCGTCAGCCTGCATCTCACCTGCAGGAGGGAAGGTCCAGTCACAGGTCACAGAGCTCTTATGGTTGGAGAAGACCTTTGAGGTCATCAAGTGTAACCATAAACCCCTCAACACCATCCTGCTAAACCCTGAGCGTCTCATCTATACATTCCTTGAATGCTGCCACGGACAGGGCCTCCCTGCGCAGCCTGTTCCAACACTTGATGACTCTCTCCATGTAGAAATTTTTCCTAATATCCAACCTGAACCTTCCCTGGTGCAACTTAAGGCCATTCCCCCTTGTCCTAGTGGTAGTTATCCTAGAGAAGAGACCAACCTCCGCAATAATACAGAAACAGCCAGGAAACATCATCCCAGGGATGCAGGTGGGGGGCTCCCATCACCGAATCATTACAGTTGGAAAAGACCTTTGAGATCATCAAGTCCAGCCATAAGCCCCTCAACACCATCCTGCTAAACCCTGCCCCTAAGCCCCTCATCCACACGTTCCTTAGACGCTGCCATGGACGGGGCCTCCATGGCTTCCCTGTGCAGCCTGTTGCATCGTCCTGTTGGATCTCCCCACCAAGCCCTGAGGGACGCAGGAAGAAAAACCTCCACACAGGGAGTTCCTGGAGATGAGCCCTGAGCCCAGGGGCCCTTCCTAGAGCTCCCTCCAGCCACCCTGGACACCCCAAGCTCTCAGGGGAGGCCCAAGGGCCGCTCAGACCGGCTCAGAGTCCCCTCAGCTCCCCTCATGAGGGAGCCCGACCCGGTGCCCCCTCCGGAGGCGGCCCCGTGCTCCCGGCCCGCCAGGCCGCACCTTGCCCGCGTCGCCGACGCCGAGGAGCGGGTGCTGCCGCAGGAAGAGCCGCACGTCCCGCGGCAGCTCGACCGCGGCGGGCGGGCAGGGCCCGGGCGCGGCGGGGCCGCCCGCTCCCTCCACACGTTCCCGCGCCTCGGCCGCGCCGCGCGGCGCCCTCATCATAGAGACGCCCCGCCAGGCAGGAGCCCGCCCCACTTCCGGCCGCGGCGGGAAGCGGCGGGAGGCACAGAGAGGAGCGGCTAGAGAGGCGCCCGCCCGGCGCGGCCGCTGGCGGACCAGGCCACGGCGCCATGGCGGCCTGGCGGCTGCTGCGGCCGCCCCGGGGCTGCCGCGCTCGGGCGCCGCCGCCCCGCAGGCCCCGCAGCGACGCGGCGGCCGCCGGGGCCGCCAGCGACGGCGCCTTCCTCAAGTGGGGCCTCCTGCTCGTCCCCCTGGGCACCTTCGGCCTGGGCACCTGGCAGGTACCGAGCGCACCGGGTCCCCCGCGGCTCCCGGCGTGGTCCCCTTCGCGTCACCGCCGGGGCAGATACCGCTGTGTGGGAGACCGCGTCGCGGTTAGCTTTCCTGGTGTCCGTCTCCAAGGTTCCTGCAAGCCTTTAAAGGGGAAATTCAGTGATTTTGGTTGTATTCCACTGTTTCATCTCCCCCCTCGTCTCAAGTGCAGTGAGTAGCCCCCATTTTTGGAGTCTGTGGTTGTCCTGCTTTAGGTAATGCCTGGGGAGAAAATACCCATAAAGAAACACTTTTCAGGCTTGCCAAGGTTATTGCACTGCTCTGTTTTGTGTATCTCCAGGTTCAGCGACGGAAGTGGAAACTGGATTTGATTGCACAGTTGGCGTCAAGAGTCACAGCAGAGCCCGTCCCGCTGACACTAGAGTAAGGAAGCCGAGTCCTCAGAGCTGCCAGCAAAGCGCTGGGGAAAAGGAGAATCCCGTGATAAAATCCCTGATCTGATTTGTGATTTGTCTGCCACAGCCATGATTTTGTTTTCATCTTACTCCACACAGCCCCATGGAACTGAAGGAATTGGAGTACAGGCCTGTAAAGGTCCGGGGGCATTTTGAGCACTCCAAGGAGCTCTATGTTTTGCCACGGTCACTTGTGGATCCTGAACGAGAAGCCAGAGAAGCCGGACGGCTCACGTCCAACCCAGAAATCGGAGCAAACGTCATCACTCCTTTCTACTGCACTGACCTGGGGTAAGTGTGTTCCCACACAAGCCTGAGAAACGTGTATTTGTAGCTAATTAAAGCCGTGCTTCACCCAAGCCTACTTTTCAACACAAACGCTGTGTGCTAGTGGTTGGTTAATCACTCACTTCTCTTAAAAGACGTGTCTCTTGCAATAAGATAAGTCACTGAAGCTTGATTCCAACTTATATCTGAAATCGCTTATAATGTGTGCTCAGATGACCAAAAAAAAAAAAAAAAAAGTGGCTCCAAACATATTTTTGGTACCTAGCTCTTAGGCAGCAGCAGGAATAATGGGAAATTTCCTTCTAATGAGCTACATTTGTCCTCTCTGTGCAATTCTAGGGTCACGATTTTAGTCAACCGAGGATTTGTGCCCAAAAAGAAGCTGAAACCAGAGACCAGGCTGAAGGGACAGGTAAGAGGAACAGAGGGAGGCCTTGTCTGTTACTTTCTACTTGTTGTTACCCAAAGAGACACTGTTGTCCAAGAAAGGCAGTAACTGCTTTGAGCGTCATGGGAGTTTATTTAAGTAACTTGTACTTCTTGAAAAACAGGGGTTTTCTTCCCACCTCTTTTACTGAGTATAGAAAGTGTTTTTTTTTTTTTTTTTTTTTTTTTTTTACAAACAAGGACCTGATCCTGATCTTTTACCCTGCCGTGTCACAGCTTTGCCTTGCTGTGTGGTACTACCAGTTGTTTTGCAACCAGACCCTAGCAGGAGCTGAATGTGCATTTTGAAAAACTCCTCCTTTTGTCTCCTGCCCTTTTCTTCAGATTGAAGGTGAAATTGATCTCACTGGCGTGGTGAGATTGTCAGAAACACGGAAACCTTTTGTGCCTGAAAATAACATTGAAAAGAACCGTTGGCATTACCGTGACCTGGCAGCCATGGCAGAGGTGACTGGTGCTGAGCCGATCTTTATCGACGCAGATTTCAGTAAGTTACCGAGGGACCCAACTCCGTGTCCAGTTTACTTCCATCTCAGTCCACTTTTCAGTTCAGTTTGGTCCCAAAACCTACCCCTAAAGCTGTGGGTTTTATAGTAACTTGGGAACACTGTAGCCTAAGGAAGAGCAGTAGGATACCAAGGCATCTACCAGCATCTGTTTGTCACAGAAAGGACAATTCCGTGAATCCAGACCGTCTGAAAGATTTAACGTGATGCCCTGTGTTGTGCCTATAGGAAGCACAGTCCCAGGGGGGCCCATTGGAGGCCAGACACGAGTGAGCCTGCGGAACGAGCACCTGCAGTACATCCTCACATGGTGAGTGCCCCACTCATCCTCTAAACCTAGAGCCCTCACCTGTCTCCTGTTTGAAGCAACTGGGTACTTTTCCCCTAACATCCAGCTCCTGCCTGAGACTGAAGGAAGCCTTTGCTGCAAAGCTGGAATTTAAACTTAACATGTGCAACACAATTTGAAATAATTGTGCAAACTGCAGCTGACTTAGGGAAGTCCCCTCCCTCTTGAAAAGTGAGTGTAAAATGTGGTTTTCTGTTGCAGGTATGGGCTATGTGCAGCAACCTCATTCATGTGGTACAGAAAATTCCTGAAAAGGTCCTGAAAAACTGATGTATCCCAGGTTTCCAAGTCCTGGATTCAATAAACTGCTGCAGCTGCCAAAATGCAAACAGACTTTAATTGATGGATGCTAATTCTGAGCTCCTACCACTGACTCAGGCTGCAGCTTGGAAAAATCCAAACTTCAAAACTGTATGTGCCTCTTTGGACTGAGGCTTAAATCAGCTTCACGAGACTGCTCAAGGCTACAGTTTTCCACTGTGAGGGGGTAGTGGTTGTAAGCTACAACATTCAAACTCCTCCATAGCTGCATTTTCCATGAAATTCATTGTAAGCGAATGATAGTAAAAGATTTCATTAAGCACAAAATTCCTTTGTACCAACTACTCCTTCCTAAAGGCAAGACAGTGACTCCGTGCAGCTGAAATCAGAATAAGAGCTTAGAGCTGCTGGTCTTGGGACTTGCTTGAACACCTCAGATCTCACGTGTGACAGCCGTGGATTACAGGGTACTCTGGACACTCACCTAGCACAGGGGTGAGGCAGCACATAACACTCTTGCAAAGCTAGGAGAGAGCCACAGCAACAAGGTGCCTTCTCCGCTCCTGCCAGAGCCTCAGGGTACATGGTACCCTCTGACAAGAGGCAAAACCAAGTCAGCAGCCAGGAAAGAACAGGAGATTTTGATTCTTTCTCCACTTGCAACAGAAGAGGCATCACAGACCTCCTAATAAGAGCTGCTAAATGGTAAATTAAACTAAATAGTAATAAAACTAAATAGTACGCTACTTAAAACCACCTGGAGCACACTGCATGTACTTGTCCTAATACAAAATAACCTGTTCCACACAGCTGTTTGTGCAGTGTGGTTCAGTCACCTGCTCAAAGGCATCAAGAGAAGATAAAACAGTAATATGGCAGAACTAACACACAGCCCAACAGTCCAAAGCCTTCCCATTAACAGAGACCACCGAAACTTAATTTGGGGTTTATTTTATGTACAGAAACATGGCAGCAGTTGAGTACATCTTTAACCCAGCTTAGTTGCCAGTTCTTTAGCCTTTGCCTTCTCAAGCTTGGCAATGCGAGCCACTGATTTTGGACCCAAGACGTTACCACCCCAGTGACGACGGATCTGGAAAGAAGTGAGAAAAAGTTAGATACCTCATACAATCTCTTAGACTATCATTCTCATCACCTGCAGAATTCCACTCCTTTATGCACAAGAGGAACACACTCACAATTTGGAATTCCTACATATTTTTAAGTGGTGAACCACATTTTCTTCCCTATGAATGGGGCAGATTCAGCTATCATGGATTCTCTGTCACTTGGAGAGCAGAGGTTGAGTCTAGCATTAACTGCTCTATTCTAGGCAATCCCAGCACTGTGTTAGCTCCACTTGCTCCTAACTTGGTGACAGCAGAATGTCAAGGCTGTTACCCTTTTCTCCACCCTTGGGCAAAGAATATGGATACCATCACAGCCAACAGGCTTTAAATTAACCCCCTAATTCTCCAAAGCTATTGGGGATAGGGTAACAGTATGAACTGTAAAGGACACGGATAGCTGCAAAGAGAATCTTACCTCATCGTATCTGTCATTGTAGTTGGTCTTGACAGCCTCCACCAGCTTTGCAAGGGCACCCTTATCCTCCCTGTTGGTGACAGCATTAGTTTCTTCAAAGTATTAATATTACTCTTCCCCATTAAATCTTTTGGGATTAGAGAACTCAAAACCAACATGATTTTTCATGTTAAACTTGATTAACTCCTCAAGCCATCAATGCTTAGGAACTTGCACCACTCAGATTATAGTTACAGTTTCACCTACAAATTCCACTTAAGAGTGGAATTAGAATTCCACTCTTCTAATTCCACCCATTCCAATAAAGTAAACCACATCTCCAGGATGTGACAAAGCCCTTCACACAAGACAATATCTGTATTACACATTATACAGACAGTTCACCCCCAAGCGTACTTTAGTATTACTTTAAGCTAAAGCAACCCGAATTTGTTACCCCTATGCCCTACAATCTGCTCTTAAAGGCTGCTTCCTTTCCCCATGATAGCAAATTGAATCTGCACATGGAATACTTACGGGTTGACCTGGGTGAAGGCAACGCAGGTGCAGGTTTTGCGGTGGACCAGGCGCCCCAGCCTGGCTTTGCCCTTGATGATGCAGTACGGCACTCCCATCTTGCGGCACAGCGCCGGCAAGAAAACCACCAGCTGAAATGGAGGGCAGCGCGTCGTTAAGGCAGGAACAACTTTCCATTCTTTGAATCAGTCTAGGCTGTGGCAATTGCTCAGTGTTAAAAAGCTCGTTTTGCTCTTCATTCTCGATTCAGGTGAAGAAATTCATACATCATCGCAAGGGCCAAGCCTAACTGTAACACCAGGACCACTGTGAACACGCCAAGCATCAGTGTTTGTGCACATTTCCTTTCTACACAGAATAAACTTAGTGCATCTCTCCTCCCTCTCACGAGCTGACTAATGACACCCAAGCATGTTTCCAGAGATGGACATCCACTGAGTGTGCTTACCTCAATGGGGTCTACATCGTGGGCAATTACAACAAGTTGAGCTTTCTTGTTCTCTACCAGAGTGGTAACAGTGTTAACACCTGAAAAACAAATTACAGAAAGATTTTACTCCATGTCAATCTGTTTTCAGAGCTTTTATATGAGCCTAGCGTAACCAACTCAGATTCCATGGCACAGCTTCAGTATGACAACAGAAACTTTTCACATTCATGCAGGCAGCCAAAGGTGACATTCTATGGACAATTTGCTAAAGCTCAGGGTTAAAAAGCTCGTCTATTTTCGCTCTTCACTTTGAGCTCAGGTGAAGAAATTCATACATCATTGCAATAGCTTGTCCAACCTTGTTTGGCTGAAGTAAAAGGCCAAATCTCCTGATTAGCTGTTTAATGAAGTCTCCCATTCCTGCATACACAAGCAGACAACTCACCTGCTCGGAGGACTGGTGGCCTCTTTGTTGGAGCATCTCCCTTTCCTGCAGCTTTCTGCTCTGCACGAGCCAGCAGCCTTTGCTTCTTCTCTTGCTTAGTTTCAGGCCTGTACTTGTGTGCCAGCTTCAGAAGCTGCGTTGCTGCAACAGAACACAGACTTTGCTTACAAAGTGCATAGCCCAAAGACCTCAGCGTTACTCTTCAGAGGAAAAGAGTGCATCAGCGATCTTGGTGGTTGTCATCAACCGTATTTAACAGTAAATAATTAGCATCATTTGCACAGCACAAGAACCAAGCTAGCAGAATACCTCTAGCACGCTTTACCTCTAAGCGCACCTTTGCTGGCAATGAGAGCTCCTTTGTTTTTAGTATAGGAAATATCTACTGCCCCTCACAGATCTATGGAAAAAACTGATGCACTTTCTCCTTTAAAGTAAATAGCTTGTTTGGCAACATCTATGAAGGAGTTACTCTACATACACTGAACGTATGCTCATTGTTCACATCACCAGTGATGCTGTTATAGCTTCGCTATGTCGCTACCATAGATGCTCTAACTTATTTCTGCTACACTTTATTTTCATTTCCTTCCTCTCCTTTGATGCATAACCCACTAAAGGATATCCTGGAATTTTAGGAGGACCATCCTCACCTGTCTGGCGATCCAAAGCCTGAGTGAACTGGTTAATCGCAGGAGGCACCTTCAGCCGCTTGTACAGGATGGATCTCTGCCGCTGCAGTCTGATGTAGCGGGGCCATTTCACAAAACGTGTGAGGTCACGTTTTGGCTGGATATCCTGTCCTAGAAATACAGACTTTTAACCCAAAGCAGCTCCAAGATGACAAAGAAACAGCACAGAACAGACAGGAGTGCATCAGCGATCTTGGTGGTTATATGTCAGCACTATCATTCAGATAGCAAATATTCTTTCACATCATTTGCACGTACACAAAAAAAGAAACAAAAAAATATTCTTTATCAATTGACCACTTCACAGTTAACATAAAAGGGCAAGAATCACCACAACCCCATCAAGTGTTGAATTTTTGCATCATGCAAAAACTAACTAATGTTTGTGGTGATCTGCAAACACCTGGTGAAGGAATGATTAATCACTGCAAGTAACCAGAAAGGATCTTTACCACCTCTCTACAGGTTTTTCAGAATGCATAAAAATAGAGAACAACAACAACAAAAGCCTTTTCTGAACAGCAAGTGGAATAGCTCAACAACCGGCTTACTCACCGATGCCAAAGTTTTTGGGCCTCTTCTCGAAGAGTGGGTTGACAACCTTCTTGGCCTCCTGCTTCTTGACTACAGCAGGGGCCGGTGCCACCTTCTTGCCCTTGGCCTTCTTTCCCTTCGGCTGCAGGGAGGGAACACGCTCACCTTCCTGCCGCACGAAACCGCCCGGCTCGCCCCGCGCGAACAAGTCTTTATGTTTGGGTCAGAAACGCCCCGTTCCCCTTCAGCTGGGTGGCCATCAGCACCGAGCTGCACCCGGGCTAGGCCCCAGCTCCAGCTTCCCCCGGACCGGCCGCCATCCCCGTACAAACCGGCACCCGCGGGCCCGCCGCGCTGTTCAGCATCTGCCTCAGCGCCCCGCGCCGCCGCCCAGCCCCGCGGAGGGGGCGGATGGCGGCGGATAGCAGCGCCCCCCAAGCCACCCCTCCTACTACTCACCATCTTGGATGGAGGAAGAGGAGGAGCGCGCGGGGCATGCCGGGAAATAGCGCCGCGCTCCGCGGAGTCTCGCGAGAGACTGAGGCGCCTCGCGAGAGGCGGAGGGATTTAAAGGGGCAGGCGCCGCAGTAGGGTTCCCCGCGCCATGTCGCAGCAGCGGGTGCTGCCGCAGAGCAAGGAGACGCTGCTGCAGTCCTACAACAAGCGTCTTAAGGATGACATCAAGTCCATCATGGACAACTTCACTGAGATCATCAAGACTGCCAGGGTGGGTTAAGGCACCGGCCAAAGCACCCCTGGGGGAAGGGGCCTCTCTGAGGGGAGAGGGGGAGCGACCGTTAGGTGGGAGTGAAGCAGAGTCTGTGAGGGGAGAGGAGAAGGGGCCGTTAGGGGCTGTGTGTGAAAGGTCTGTGAAGGGAAAGAGGGTGCAGCTGTTATGGGGGTTGTTAGATTGGATGGCAGGGAAATGCCTTGCAGTAAGGCAGTCATATTTCATTATTTTTGTGTGTACATGTGGCAGTTTGGGCTTTTCTTTTAGATTGAAGATGAAACTCAAGTGTCTCGAGCAACCCAGGGTGAACAGGATAACTATGAGATGCATGTCAGAGCTGCAAACATTGTAAGTACCACTCTGCTGTGGTCTAAGCACCTCAGGCAGTGTGTTTGTCATGCACTGTCTGGTTTGTTATAGCATCTGGTATTGTGTTTAACACTTCTGTCCACTGCTGCTAGGAGGGCAGTCTGCTGTTTGGGGAGATTATGGGGCAAGTTCCTTTTCTAGAGGAAACCAGGGTAGCCTGGGTTAGCAGCTACAGATATTTCTCTGAATCCTGATCTAAAATGGGAAGAACTCTGTTTTGGGCATTCTAGTTTAGATGTGAGCAGCTTGTCTGATATCAGGCTGAAGCAGCAGTTTGAGAACACTGGTTTCAGAGCTGGAGCAAACACTGTTTTAATATACTGTGTGATTTCCTTCTATGCGGCAAGGTCCGAGCTGGGGAGTCCCTGATGAAACTTGTGTCAGATCTGAAGCAGTTCTTGATTCTCAATGATTTCCCCTCTGTGAATGAAGCCATCAACCAGCGCAACCAGCAGCTGAAAAGCTTGCAGGAGGAATGTGACAAGAAGCTGATTGCACTGCGGGATGAGATCTCCATTGACCTGTACGAGCTAGAAGAAGAATATTACTCTTCCAGGTACAAATAGAGCAGTGGACTTCTGCCTACTGACTCCCTCCCTTTTGGGGGGAGTTGACCTAGACAAATAGCCCTTAACATATGTGTCTTTGAGGTTCCCAGAAAACTTTTGCTCCCTTGTTTTTAATTAGGTCAAACTTTCTACAACTTAAAGCAATTATCTTCTCCTTGCAGATATTCTACAGGGTATAAGTGTGATTATGGAGGTATTTAGAGTGCCCTGGTCTAGGTGCCTGCTTTAGTTGGCTAGATTAGACAGGGAATTTGTGTAGGCTTCCTTCAGAATCTTTAGCAAGGGAAAGGCATTTTCTTGAGTAACATCAGGCTTCTGCTTGAAGTATCCTTCTGGAGGAGCCTCTGTCTCTCTTCCTAGAGAGCTACCTTCTAAAGTCAGATGAAGTGAGTGTTTCCCACATCTCTGTGGCAAGTTTTTTCACAAGTGACCTAGTTACACAGTGTGCCTTTTTTCTTCTAGTCTACTGCCCAGCTGCCTGAAGTCCCACTGAGGTGAACATTTCAAAGAGTAAAAACAATGTTCTCAGTTTTATTGAATTGTGAGGGATAGTGATAGGATTTTCTGCGAAGGACTTGATACTGATTTGTTTGTAGGATTTTCTTAATATTTTTAAAGAGACTTTTACATAGGAAAAAAGCTTTAGATGATTCAGACACTTTATTTTTTATTTTTATTTTTTGTCATGCACTCCAGCACTTGTAGTTGATCATGCAGTAGATGAAAGCAGGAAAAAACAAATGAGAACCTGGTTATTTCAGCTGTATTGTACAAGCTAAGTCAGTGTGATAATGGCATGAGTTGTAAACAAAAGCTGATTTAAGCTTGCAAAATTTTAAGATTTTAATGACTAGAATCTTTTTTTCTGTCTGTAGCTTTAACTTTTGGATTAAGGGGTTCTGACCCTGTTGATGTGGTCTGACCTATCTGGCACCATATGCCACATAAAGCCACCCTTCTTAACAGAACTACCCTGTAAGCACAATGTTTTCCTGTTCTGGTTACACCAAGTGGATCTGCCTTCATGCTCTGTAAGAGTGGCCATAAGGTAACAAAACTTGGCTAAACTACAGAGCTAAGATCCCTCCATTGAGACCTCATACCATATAGCATTACCTAGTGCTTTAGCTGTTTCTTTGGCATTTATTTGTTTTCTCCTCTTGTGTTCTTTCCTGTCTTTTTCTGCACCAAAGAAATGCGTGAAAATAGGAAAACTGTGATTTATTCAAAATCCTTTTATAATTAGAGTATTGAGATATTTTTAATGAAACCATATTGTCTGATGTGGGGAAAGGGTCTCTGTTGTATGTCACATAGTCCTAGAGTGTCAGTCATGTTTCAATAGCTGTAAATGCAGTGGGGTTTGCTCACCCATGGGCATTGCCTGCTGCCTCTCTGCACTGTCTGTTACTCTCTAGTGCAACTTCTTTTCACAAGATTTAGAGATTTGCAGTCCCAGGAGGCTGTATAGCTGTCCTGCCAAGCTGCTCTCAGGTGTTCTGGTTAGTTTATGTTAGGTCATCCTAAAATTCCCTCCCTGCCTTACCTCCAGGTACTGCAAAACTAAGGGCTGCCTAATGAGATATGTGGTTCTCTTGGTCCCTGTGCTATGAGAAGTCTGTAGGAGAGAACTTTTTTCTGTGTTTGGCAATTGTCATTTCTATTATGCCAACACTGCTTAGGAGATGCCCCTTTTCCCCTGCTAAATAGGAGTATTTTAGGGCTGAGTTGCATTTTACATAGGAACTTTAATGAGGAAACCTGAAGACAAATCTGTGAAACTAAAGCTGAGTAGATTGTTTGGAAGGAGTCTTTGCTTTCACTCCTGCTCATGTAGCTTCCTAGGTATATTCCTTTGTGCAGACCTGCCATGTGTCCCAAGGGAGCACTACAGGGAGAGAGCCTCTGTCAAAGGACAGTAGTAGGTAAAGCAGTGCTCTTCTAGGCCTTGCAATGGTCACTTTTCACCCTGGATTTTGAGGAGTGTTGAATGGGAGGTGACACTTAGACTTTTGGAGCTGTTCTTCCTGAGGCAGCAGCCAAAGCAGATATAGTTCTGACAAGTTCAAGGGTTCATAGTTCTGGTTCATCTGCCAAGGCTGATGTGATGACTGCTTTGGCCCAGCTTCCCTTGGGAACCAGGGGCTAAGGGGCAAGACTAAGAAAAGGGGTGGTAATTCTGATGTAGTCCTGAATGTCCTCAATAACTGAATCAAGCTGCACTTTTTGGAGCCTGTAGAGCAGGGTTAGATATCCTCATGTCCCAGAAAAGGAAATCCTATAGGAAATTTTAAAAAGCCCCAAGTATCTGCCTGTATCTGCTGCCTTCTCACTTAAGTTTCAAGACAGCTGGGTAATGCTACTAGGAAAAAAAGCTCAAAAGTAGATGCTTGAAGCAGGGCTTTGTGCGCTTGTTCTGCAAAGCAGTAGCTCAAGTCCAGCTTGCCTTAAAGCCAAACTTGATTTTGTGCTCTTTTGCTTCATCCTCTGAGATCACAGGCACTATCTTGTGTGGGGTTAGATCTCAACATGTTATATGTTTGTGCAATGTGAAGTGTCTCTTATATTTTTACACTTAATATTTCCCATAAGCATCTATTCAAGTCCATACATGAAATATGTAAATAAAGCTGCAACAACAACCACTTGACCAGTTGGGTTTGTTTTACTCTGTGCACAAGCTGCTTTCTGCTCTAGCACTTGCTGTCTTGCGTGTCTTGTGTGTGTGCAGTGCTTTCTTTTTTTAATCAAATTGCATTGCTTTTCTCTTAAATTTTGGCCCTTCCATGTGGTATTTCCCTTAGAGCACAGAAGAGAGGAATTTTTTTTTTGTTTTTTTTTAACTACTTATCCATACTGATGGTTCATACAATTATATAATCTACAGTAGTAAAATCCAGCAAGCTGCTTGTAGAACAACTCTTAACTGAAGGTCTGCTGAAACCACTAGAAGCTGAAAATATTTTAGATTGAGGCTAGGGACACTTCAAAAGTAAGGCCTTCTCTGGAAAGGTAGGAGTGCGAGTAGGGTTTCTTCCTTTTCCTTACACGGGCAGACCTTAAAACAATTGAACTAGGATTTTTTTTTTCTGAATTTAAATCTAAGGCTTGAGTTTTTTCCTCGTTTAGGTCATGATGCAACTCCAAGTGAAATGTTTGTGATTGAGGGGTCTGAAATTAGTGGCAGAACTCCTGTGTTTGGGAATACTAGAATTTTAGCCCACATCTTTCTAGGCACTTGGAGCAGCTGAATTAAAATTCAACCTCTGTCTCAGTTTGCAGCAAAAACAAAATGTTTCTAAAACTCCCTGATTCTCCTCTAGCCATGAGATTCAACACCAGCCCCTAGCGGGTATCTAGCCCAATGGTATAAGAGCTGCGATGAATTTATGATCACAAACCTTACATCCATGGACATTTTTTTGCTATTTTCTTAATGCTTTGCTTCTGTCTTGCTTTTCCCCCTCCTTCTTGCTCCCTTCCCCTCCTTGTTTGCACCCGCTCTCTCCTCACTGGGGTTGTTTGTTCTGGAAAGCTACAGTCTGTGTGACAACAACGATCTGCCCCTGTGCGAAGCCTACTGGAGACAAGACCTTGCCGCGCTGTCCCCCGAGAGCCTCTTGATGCCTCTGACAAGTGCCCCGGCAGAGCAGAGCGTTGCCGCCTCGCAGAGCTCGACCCCGTCGCACCCGCACGTGAACGGGCACGGGGCAGGCCCCGCGGAGCACTCCTGAGGAGGCCTCTGCTCGCCTGCATCCCGGTGGTGCGGATCCGGGAAGCCTTCCCGCCGGATTGCGCGCACATCTCCTGCTGGATTGCAGGCTGCTCCTCCCTGGATAGCCACAGTGCTTTCTGCAGCCTGGGACACTGCCATGAGCTTTCCTCTCCCTTGGGAGAAAGTGATGAGAAACACGAATTCGGTTGTTCTAACAAGTTTTAATTAGGTTTGCTTTTGGATTGCTTTGTCATGGCTACATGTAGAATTTGTTAGAAATCCAGGATTTGTTTCCATTTGAATCGCAACCAGTACATGATAGAGTGCTACGAATTCAGTGTTGTCTTTGAAATAAGATGTAAGCCAAATTTGGGGGATAGTGAGTGTTTTGGGTTTTCCTCTGTTACCTCAGCATTAAGGTGGCTAACTTTTTAATTGCTTTAAGTCTTCCTCTTTCAGGATGCCATCAACCAACTTCTGTCTACCTACTGGAATAAGAATCTCACTGTACTTTTTGCAGAGCACTCTTTACCTGTAAAGTGCTTCAAAAACTTGAACTCTTCCCAGGTATTATTTGGGAGGAAGATCTCCTAAAGGCACTTGCCAGCAGTATTTTTCCTTTAGAAAGAGGCAAATGTAGGAATTGCTGTGATATTGGTGATGCAGCTTGCTCAGTGCTACAGACTGAAGCAATAGCAGACTCGAGGCTGCTTCCTCTGAGTTTACACAGAAACTTGCTGTTAATGTAGCCTGAGCTACTGTATTAGGAAGCTACTACTAGCTTCATTTAGTGCAAAGTGACTGGAGACTACTGAAGGTGTACCTGACACTGAGGGGATATTAACTTTAATGCAGCTTCCTTTTTAAGAATTGCTTTCAGTGTTTTGTCCAGTTATTCAGCAACTTGGCATTTCCACTGCCCTTCCCTTGTGCAGTTAATTCTAACTGCAGCAAAGGGAAGAGGTACTTGAATTGTGATATGGTTGTGACTGTTGTGCTTGGAAACTGCAGAGCTACTGCTGCATTTGGAGCAAATGTCTTAGCTGAGATTGCCTGACATTTTCCTGTAACTTCCTTTGCAAAGATGTGAATTTTGGTTTACTTTATTTCTCCCATTCCATTTTTTTTCTTGTAATTAGGTGGTTTAATAAAACTAACTTTTTTGTATGTTTTTCAAGTGTGTGTGTTCAGCCCCAAGGTTATGTAGAAAGAGGGAAGCCTTGAGCAGGAGCAGGGCCCCGAGGGAGGGATTCGCAGCTGTTTCTGTGGGCTCCCTCCCTCCTCGTGGCGCGTGGCGGCTGCAGCGCTGTGTGTGCCCGGCCCCTCGGGGTGTCCCGGCCCCTCGTGTCCCCGCGGCGGCACCGGGGGCTGCGGGGAGCCCGGCAGAGGCCGCTCCGCAGCGGCGGCTCCCGGCAACCCCGGCGGCTCCGCCGGGGGCGGGACCCGAAGGGCGCGAGGCGCCACCCCGCCGCGTGACGTCACCGCCGGCCCGGCCCCGCCGCGTGACGCCACCGCCGGCCCGCGTGACGTCATTTCCCGGCGCGGCCGGCGCCATGCGGAGCCTGGCCGCGCAGGACTCGTACCTGCAGGGCTTGGCGAGCCGCGTGTGCCCGCAGCGCGGCCCCGAGCCGCCCAAGAGGAAACGCGGTAACGGAGCGGCGCCTGGGGCTGATGGGCACATAGCGCTGTAGGATTCACCTAGTTCTCTTGTGCTTATTTTTATTGCTACCCTTTTTTTATTAGAATGGAAGCCAGGCCAGCCTGAAGATGCCGGCAAACAGCACAAGAAAAAGAGGAGAAAGAGGCCTAGAAACCAAGATGAGAAGGCGAATGGTCCTCCAGTTAAGCGGCTGGCATCCAACAAAGCTGCCCCCGCGCAGAAAGCAGCTGCTCAGCCCAGCACGTCATCTCCACAAGGGGTTAAGCAGAGCAAAAATGAGAGCTCGATTACAGGTAAGAACCTGATTAAAATTACCTGAGCTGATGTGGCTGCATTCCAGTTGTTTCACATGTGTACAGTTTGGAAAGGTTTTAAAAATCTAGTTGAATTGAAAATATTTTTGATATGCTATGTTTCCTAAAAAGTTACATGCACATAGCTCTTTTTTTTTTTTTTTTTTTTTTTTAATATAACCACTGGGTGGCTCTCTAAAAATACCAGCCTTCAATCTGTCACAGGCGTTTTATATATATAGCTAACTTCTGGAAATTGTGGCATATTTGCCACAATCTCTTTCATCCCATGACAGCCTTCCATATGAATCTCAAATGCCAGCTGAGTGGAAAAGATGTCTTTGGTGTCTTTGTTTCTACTACCTGGGTATTTATCTTCAGGCGTGTTTGAAAGCCATACAGCATGTGGACTGGCAGTGTTCAAGGATGATGTGGATAGAAGGGAAATGCTAAAGAAACTACGAAAAGAGGAACTGCTTGTCCCTTTAGAATTTCCTTTCTTCTGTTTGCAGCTTCACAGAGATTTTCTGGTTCTTTCATACCTGTCCTTCTGGAATCAGCCAAAACAATTCTGTTTAGTTGGTGCTGTATTTTAAGTAAATTGCTCTATTTTTCTGCTTCTTGTTCCCAGATAGCCAAAGTAAAGTCAATTCACCTTCTTTTTCTGCAATGAATCTCTTGCGTCAGAGACTACATGAGAAGATTAAAAAAGCTTCTGGTCAAGTAAGAGAATTTTGATAATACACTAATGTGCATTATGTATGTGGATTTATATATGCTATATAAACTCTTATCAGGTCTCCTGGGAGAGTGGGGGAAAGGGCTATGATCTTGCTAGGTTGAGGGTTTAAGTTGACTGCTGTCTACAAAGAAGTGCTTACAAGCAGTGTTGGGCATCCTGCATGTATTCTATGGTCCAAAGAAACAAGGGAAACTAGGCATGGCCTGCTCTGGAGGAGTGTGTGCCTCTGGTAATCTGTAAGGAAGAGGTACTGCACTGGGAATCTGAAAGGAGCTGTGTTTAATGCCTTAAAAAGCTGAACTCACAACTTCTTGTAAAAGATACTGTGCTGCTTATGAGAAGTTTGAAATCAGGAGCTTGAGTATGTCCCGTTTCTAATTCTCTTTACAGCAACTGATTTATGTCAAACCTTTCCTTAGGATGATGCCAAAGAGTTATCCCCTGCTGTCTTGGAGAAGAGGCGTAGAAGGAAATATGAGAAAGAGAGGAAGAAGCGTCGAAGAAAAGAGCTGAAGATGAAGGAGAAAATGGAGAAGAAGGCAACAGAGGCCACAAAGCCTGTAGAGCCGCAAAGCAAAAAAGAGGAGAGCACAAGCACAGCTGAGATTATCTTTAGCAAGGTTGAAGTCCATGAAGAGAATGAGCTGAGCAAGATCCAGAAGAAAAAAGAGAAGAGGAAAGCGGTGAAAGGCAACATTGCACCTTTGACCGGCAGGAACTACAAGCAGCTGCTGAGCAGGCTGGAGATCAGGAAGAATAAACTAGAGGAGCTCAAGGACAAAGACCAGAAGAAAGCTCAGGAGCTGGAGAATAAGATGAAATGGACAAACGCTCTCTATAAGGCCGAAGGCGTGAAGATTCGTGACAACGAGGAGCGTCTGAAAGAAGCCTTGAAGCGCAAGGAGAAGCGCAAAGCCCAGCGCAAGAAGCAGTGGGAGAAGCGGACGGAGAAGGTAGTGGAAAAGATGCAACAGCGTCAGGAAAAGCGTCGCAAGAACATTCAGAAGAAGAAGAAGGAGAAGATAGAGCGCAAAAAGAACAAGGCCCGCAAGAAAGGGCGCGTGCTGCCAGAGGACTTGAAGAAAGCTGGTCTCAAGTGAGAGGGGGCAGCTAGTCCCTGCAGACACCAACGTTATGGGGCTGCATGCAGGACTTGGTGATTAACTTTTACAGAACTGCTCTGGCACAGCTGCCCCCTTCCCTCCATATTTTTGTAATGGGGGGTGGATTGAGGAAAATAATCCTAGAAACGGGACCACCTGAGTGGCTGCCAGTGTTACCA
This sequence comes from Tinamus guttatus, assembly GCF_059628265.1. Classification (NCBI taxonomy): domain Eukaryota; kingdom Metazoa; phylum Chordata; class Aves; order Tinamiformes; family Tinamidae; genus Tinamus; species Tinamus guttatus. The sequence continues at coordinate 1,905,119 of NW_028288760.1, read as the reverse complement.
CCGCTGCTCAATAAAAACCTCTTGTCATTGTGTGATTTGCTTTATGATCCTTGAAGGGCCATTTTATGTGTATGTAGATTTATTTATTTATTCATTTTCCGTTCGTTCTTTTTTTTGTCGTTCGATCTTAAGGGGAAAAAACGCAGTTGTTGGCGGGGCGGCCGCGGCCGGGCTAGGCCCGAGCCGGGCTCCCGCGTTGCCGCGGCAACAGGCTCCGCCCCCTCGGCGTTGCCATGGCGGCCGTGGGGGCGCGCGCGGCTGAGGCGAGTGGCGCCGCGGGGCCGTTGTCGGTTGCCCCACAGCAGTAGGGACCGTTCTGGAAAGGGGCCGAGAGGAGAGCTGGGCAGGACGACATGCAGCCCGTGGGCACTGTCCGCGTCGTCCCCAGCAACGACGTCTACAAGCAGATCTTTGAAGATGAGGTATATATATATTTTTTCCAAATTTTTGCACCTGTGGCAAAAGCCAAACTCTTGGTTGGTTGTTTCCTTACTCTTAAAGCTGTGAAGTTAAACCAGGGGTTAATTGGAAACTTTCTGTGTTCAGTTTTGCAGAAAATTGTGCCATTTTAAGGTGCTGCTATCTAATGGATGCATTTATTTTCCTATGTCTCCATTCGTATCAGGAAATACTAAATTAATGCAAAATCAGGTGAAAATAGCAGTAAATGATAGAGATGCAGCAAGTCACGCTCAGAATTTGACTAGTGCTGTAGGCTGTAGGGTTTTTAAAAGGAAAACCAGTGTGAGGTAGCGTGTGTTCCACACAATAACTCCAGGATTATCCAGGTCATGTTTCTGGCTCTCCTGTTGCCTTTCCTTGTAACCATAAACAAGGCATGTGAGCTTGCTTCAGTTTTTCTGAAAACCATTAGGCATGTGCTAAGGAATTCTTGATATTTTACCCTTTCTGCGACCGTTATTTCCCAGTTTTTAGTCATTCTGTATTATTCTTATATGGTCAATCTGTTCGGAAAGAGTTCTAACCATTTTATTGTGTTTTCTTTGAAGGTTCATTTAGTTCGCTCTTTGGGTGAAGTAAGGAGTAAGGCTGCCATTTCTACGAAGTATGAAAAAGTACCTTTTGTTAAGGATGCGGGAATTTGTACTAGTGAGAAGCCACTATCATGTTACCAACAGAGGTGCACTGAAAAACTGCCATCTAATGAGTTCACAGAAAAGCCAGTGCTGCGCAGGTATAGGAAAGAAGTACAAGTCCATGATTATATGTTTATGACAGTGGGCATGAAATTGTAAGATTTGGAGTGTGCGTTAGTCTTGGAATCTTGATTAAAACACTAACTTTGTGCTCTTTATCACATCTATGTAATGATATTCTCACTATTATGTTGTTTAGTTTCCTGCATTTTATAAGTATGAAAACCATATTATTAGACTTCGTTGGCTTGGATCTCACATCGGTGGACGCAGGTGACATCAGCAGAAATGGCTGCAGGATTTTCCAGCCTGGTTATAAGCTGCGGGCATGAACAAGAAAATAAACCAGAACCTCCATGCATTGCAGCCTGCCTCTTTTCTTGAACAATCACTCCCTTTTTCCCACTTCTTCCAGAGAGAAATACAGTATCCCAGCTGTTTGGAAGAGCAATGGGCAGATAAAGGCTGTTTTCATGTATTTTGCTGGTTATTACTTAATTTATTGGTACATCTTCACAGTTTACCGGTATTCAATCTACTATTACTGCTTTTATGCCATCATAGGACATTTGATGTTTAGCAACAACTAGTTGATAGTTAGTCCTATTTGCCCAAAGCAGGAACATTAATTCTATGACCCATCACCCGATTTATATTGATGTTAGGAGGATGCTTATGTTTACTTAAATGTTATGTTTTTTGCCAATTAATTTGATCTGTGGCTCTTTTACATATTCAGCACAGATCAAATGATTTCTCTTTCTAATTTAGGGAAGCTTCAATATTTCAAAAGGATTGGAAAAGTGAAGCTATAATTGCAGTTGAGGAAGTCAGAGCCCTACCTGATTTTGTTGGTAAAAATTATTTCTCTTGGTTTCTATATTTCTCTTAGTTAGCCTTTTTTAGGAGCCACCTTATATGTAATGGCTTGAGGTGAACAAGGCTGAAAATGTTACAAAATGAACCTCAAAGATGAGCTGGCATACTTTTGATTTCTAAGTAATGTTGAAGATGAAGCCTCTATCTATAGAAAGAAAAAAAAAACTTGTAAAATTGTAGTTGCTTATCAAAACACGTATTCACACAGTAAGTTCCAGTTAGAATGTAAGCGGCTGTTGTTCTTGGAAGTTGCAGCTGTTTGCACCATACTCAAACCTATCCATGCTTTTATCCTTCCGAAAAATCACAAATTAATAAAATTAAAGGAAATAACAAGTATTTTTTTAGCTTTGCAGTTTTTAACCTAGATTAATCTAGACTTTCCTTTCTGCAAAAAGCTGTCAAGCACTGCAAAAGCTGCACAAGATATAAAGGCTATTGATTTAGTGATTTATTGTGTGTGCCTTACCTTTACTGCAGCAGCAGTTCCAAACTCCACCAGTCTCATTCTTTCTTGGCAGTTGCTGAGAAAAAAAGCAGCAATATTTTGGATCGCCTGTCAGGACGCAGGCGAGGCCGTCATGATGAAGCACTGACCTTAATGCATCATGAACTGGCCTGCATTGCTAGGGTAAGACTGGATCTTGCAGTTCAGGTAGCTTAGAGTGCCGTGCAAAAGGTAGGAACAAATATTCAGAAGATCCACCCGACTTCCTTACCTTTTCAGGAAATGGAACCTTTTGTTTTGGAGCCTGGAAATTTGCTTTTGTCAAAACTATTGGAATCAGATAGAAAAATCAAACTTCTGTTCAAAAAGATTGAGCTCCATACTGATCTGGAAGGCTTCTCAATAGAAGTAAGGCAGCTCTTCTCATTTTCAGTTATTTGTATCCATTGTTTGCAATCCACTTGGTCTGTGTAACATATCTTTCTATGTCTACCTATGATTTTGAGATATAATTGCATTCTTTTACTTCTAGTTTTTCAGTGAAATTGCTAGTAAATCTTTCTTGCAGAGTTTGGAAGAACTGTGGGATGTCGTCCACGAGGAGTTCTTGACCAGAAAGAAGTGGATTAGGGAAATGGATGAAACCTTAAAAATGGTGGAATGGAGTCGAACTGACAAAGTGAGCTGTAGTTTTAATGACTGTTAATTAATCATGAGATTATTATTTAATCATAATGCTGGGTATAGAGCTAAATAATAGCTTTTTAAAAAAAAATTAAGAGTCAAAGAGCTCTGCAGTGGTTTTTGATACATAGATGATCACTGCCTTTTCGCTAGTAGCTCCTTCTCTGATTCTATGCAAGCATAATCAGGAAAAGATTACTGGACACTGAGGATCCCAGGTAAATGTTTGGCTTGATAAATGGGTAGTCCATGATAAAGTCTTTGCTGCTTTGTCCTTACAAGCAACCGAAAGCTGTCTCTGTATTGCAGACACAATGTATAGCTCCAACAGCATCATTAGTAATTTTTCTGTTTGATTAGTTGCAAAAATGACCAGAGAAGACCAGAGTCGGTCAAGAAACTGATCTCTCAATTACTCAGATGTCTCTTTTTTTACTTTATCGCACAGATAACAGATGTACTGAGAAAGTACACCGTGATGTTGGAGGACATTTCCTTCCTCTTACCACCTGATGTCTACAGGTTCATGAATGATGAAGCCATGGTAAGTATTTTGTATTGAGTCACATCTGCTTGTTAGAAGATGGCAAGCTGGAATATTCCCAGAATCTTTCTTCTTTTGTCAACCTGAAACCCATCATTTCTACCTGTCAATCACAATAATACAGAAGAGCATTTTCCATTTTGCAGGGCAGGTCTGAATATTTGTATTCTTTCTTCTGTAATCAGTTAGCTCAACATAGAGCTGGCAGTTTTCTTGCTTGCATGTTGTGTGCTGCTCTTGTTTCTGTTTTTATGTTTTAATAAACAGATTATTAACAGAGCCCTATTGGCCAATCGGAGGGCAATTGCCAAACTGTTCTTTAATCTAATGAAAATGGAGTTGAAAAGGGAATTATCACATAGGTTGAAATGGCAAGATAAGGTGAAGGACTGGAGGCTCCTACAAAAGAACTATGCGCTTCACAGTTTCAGGTCTGAAATTTCAAAACTGATTATGTTTTGGAGTATCAATAGTACTAGTGAGCAAGGATTGTTTGTCTTTTTTATTAAAATTGTATTTTATTCTTTTTCCTTTATAAGGCTAAAAGAATTTAACCTCCTTCTTTAATCTCATATATAAAAAAACACAATTTGCATTTCAAATGTGAAAGTTTCCAAAGCAGGTATTTATTTCCGAGTGTTCTTGCACCCTACAGAGAATTTATGGCAAGTGAAGAAATACAGAATCCACCGGCAGTGCAACAAGAAGTAGAAAACATGATAAAGAATCAGATTTTAGTTGATGAAAGAAGACTAGAATTTCTGCAAAGCCTTGGGTATGAAAAAAAGACAGAATAGTAATGGGAAAACAGGGCTCCTGCTAGAGTAAATGAATGTTTGATTATAGAATCACGCACTTAGAATTATAGAATCACTCTGTACAATTGCACACTGGAAAGGAGCAAAGCGGCTGTAAGGTTCTCAACTTCTACTATAGACTTCTCTTTAACAGGAAAAAAATACATATTTTTTGGTTTTCAGTGCAAAGGTTACACTAAGTGTCATCCAGGCTTGGAAATGCAGGAATGCATAAATAAAGGTCTTTGACTATTAAAAAAAAAAAGTAGAAATAAGGGCAGACAAGGATGAGTGGATAAGTGAAAAATACTGACCTTGTCTAGACATTATTTTAATTTTCTCCATCCTGACAAAGAGAAGATAGCATGGGTGCAACTCATTATGCTATTGCTGCTTTAAAATAGTAGCAACTAGTTGGATTACACCTAGTTCCCTGTCATTAAAAAGTAGCTTGATAAACAACAGGCATTGCATTTTCATTTCTGATACGGCTTTCTCTTCTAACCACTAAAATAAAGCACAGTAGCTTGTTTACTCTGATTTTTCGTTTTGTTCTTTGAGAATTGACTGAATTATATTTGAAAACCCTGACTTTTGTTTCATATTTTGATAGTCATCTGTTGCCTCCTACACACACGAAAGCCGAGATGAATGAATGGTATGAATCGTTGGTGGATTTAAACAGAAGCATAGGTAAGGAGGGAAATAGTAAAAAAAATAAATAAAATAAATAAAAATAAAAAGATCTAGATCTTTTTTTCCAGGCAGGGAGTGACTCTTACTTTGCTGTGAATGTTTGCTGTGTTCATTGTTCCGTGTGTTTCTCTATACCTCCTAAGTTGCTTGGCAGTACAACTAAAATAAGCTGCTTTTATTGCATTGCTTCGCTTTTGCAAGCACTAGTATTTTCACATGATAAGTTCTAGCAGTAATTGATCTGGTTACAATTAGTCTGGGGACAAAAACGAAAGTTCTTTTTAATCTAAATCACTAGTCATAGAGAAATGCTTCTACTCGGCTCTGGTAGAATGAGAGGGACAGTATTTGAGATAATTCCTTTCTGAGTCTTGCTGTATGCCTTCTCTCTGTATGTGACTACCTTCTGTCTCTCCAGAAAAGGGGTTGTCTTAATGTTTTTTAGCTTACATAGCAACAAAGGTGTTGCTAGCACTTAAAAATAACTCACTACCTTTAAGCATAATGATAAAAAGATTTGTCTGCAGGTGCCTTATTTTGCTGGCTGATAATGTCATCATTTTGAAGATTCACTGGCATGATTTGGGGTCCAGCATAGGTCGTGTCATGTTTCTGTTCCACACTGTCCTGTGGAATACTGAAATCTAACAGTGGATCTGACATTCTGTTCTGTGTCCTTCAGATACCTACAACGTGCAGTGTCTGGTGAAAATTCGTGCCCAATATGAGAAGGTCCAACAGAAATGTTTGGCAGAAGTGCAGTTGTGCAAGGTCAGTATCATAGTTTAGCAAATGCTTGAAAGGATTCTTGATAGCAGTGTAGTGTTTGAGGATCCAGCCAACTCTCAGATAACTTTTCAACCTCTCCCTTATTCTATTAAGAACCCTACTGTGTATTTTGTTTTGTAATAATGTGTGATATTTGTGTGTGAAATGTATGAAAACTGAGTAACAGCGACTAGTAACAACCAGGGTGCTGCCCTACATTTAAGTAGAAGACTCAAGGTTAAAACCTTCAGCATTTCTGCTGAGTCTGACCAATCTTGGGCAAGAAATTCTACCTCTTTGCCTCAGTTTCTCTTTGTGTGCAAGTAGATTCATACTGTTTACTATCAGAATGGGAGATCTGGGGGCTGAATTTCTCTGTGAAATATTTTAAGAAAAATGGAGAGTGAAGCTGTAGGAAGAACAATTTCACTAACAGTCAACACCAGGTTTATGAAATTAATGTGTGCTGAAGTAAAACATCAGAGCTTCAGCCTGCTATTATAGGATGAATATAGCAGCTCTACAGTTTATACATGTGTGATCTACATCCCACCTTATTTAGGAAGAAATACTGAGTTTAACCGCACTCTGTAAAAGCCACATGATGGTTTACATTATATATGTGTCAATAACTTACCATTCTTTTCATTCAGAACAAACTGTTGGAAATGAAAGCTTGCACAAAAGAGGAGGCTGAAGAAATTGTGAATTCTGACTTGCTTCAGTTGACTGAAAAATTACAAAGCCACTTTGAAGAGGAACTGGATCACATGGATGTATGATTATTACACCTGTCCTTGTTATCCTGGGCGTGTTCTTCTTCGTGACATGTCATATTCATCTGAGGCTTCCGCTGTCATCTTAGGGATAGATCCATGGGATGATTGGATATCTCTCCCATCAGTTTTAAAAACAAGCAAGCAAACTCACTCTGCTGTGGTTCAGGAAGTCTGCAATTACTGGTTTCATATTTATAGTAGCTTGTCAAGGGTGACTTAGGTAAAGTTCATTCTGCCTGGAGACAGAGGGATAGGTTTGAACAGTTCCCAAATTACTTCCAATACAATTTTTTTGTGATTTTTAAATATAAAAACAGAGACACAGGTGTTCTTAAAATGCTAGATAGCCACATCTTTCAGGGCTTATGCAACTTTTGGTGATTCTTTGTTTTACAGTACCAGAAGAATAAGCAGAAAGTTTGGTACCTCAACTTTTAGAGAAAAAAAAAATATCCAGTTTAGTTGGGCTATTTTTGTTCCTATTCAACTGAAAGAGATTATGCTAAATATTAGTGGTCTACCTTCAGGCAGTCTTTTATTATGCCAGATATCCCTTTATTCATTCATTTTATCTTCTAGCAAATATTTTAATAGTTACTGGTTCATTTAACTGTTTTGCTTTAGAGAGATTTGAAGGAGCTGGCTAAGCAGAATGAACAAAATTGTAGAGACTTGTACAGTTATTTTCAGGACGTCATCGTCCTCTGGGATGTCCATCAACTCAAACTCTTCTACCAAGAAGATGAACTTAAACAAAAGTTAGATGAATGCAGATGGAGACAGGATAACTTCATACAGGTAAAAACATAAGAATACGGTATGACATAAAGAAAGGACTCTTATGTAAGAGGCCTTTGAAATTCAAAGTACCTACTTTATAGCAGGTAAAAAAATGAAGGGTAATTATTAGGACTTATACTGATATTATTACAAGGTAATTTTGTTCTGCCAGATACTTTTTTTTAGATAAATTATTGATTCATATTTAGGAATCATCTATCATAGGTCATGCATTAAATGCCTTGAAAATAGCCTTGTTAATATAGTTCTATATCCTGTTTGTAAAGCCGCCTTCATTGTGAAATTATTTGAATCCTAAATAATTTTGAATAACTTTAGAAATTAACAATTTCTTTTTCCTTTTTCTTATTTCTTACAATGTCTTAGATGACAGAAACTAATCTGGATATAGCTTTGGATAAAATGAGAACAGCAAGCTCTGAAGAAAAGCTAAAGAGATATTTGGAGAAAGCTGTTTCTTCTTTGGATGATATTGGAGCTGGGTATGAATATTGTAGTGCAAACTTGCCAAGTAAAACATATTCAAAAGATAGTAGTAGTATTTAAGTTGTTTTTGTGCTGCGGCGTAAAGGAGTGAAAACCTCTGCCATCAGCTCTGCTCTGGGTTTGCAAATTTGATCTGCTTCAGGGTGGCAGGGACTCAATGTTTTTAATAACTTTCAGATAGCCTAAGTATATATTTTGGTAATCTTTCTGTTCTGATTCTCATTATCAAGAATTAGCATCTTAAAAAAAAACACATGTAAATTGACACGTACAAATCTTGTTGAAGACTGTAGCAGAAGGTTTGAAGATTTAAGAGCCAAAAAATAAGTTACATTTTTATATGTAGGTAGGCTTCTCTTTTGATCAGATATGATACCATATCGTATGGTATATGAATATTTCATATAAATATGAAATGGCAGCTTTTAGAGCTGTTGGTTCAATACTCTTCCTGTTCATTAAAACCATTAAAAAAAAAAAAGTGAGCAAGTGCCTTTTATGCGAGTGAGACCGTAGTGAGGGGATGCAGAGATGGAACATCATCTCTCTGAACATTTGAGTACATATGTAAGTTGCCCTTAATTTCCATAATACAGGAGACAAACCAGATCTAAATCTAGGTGAAGATGAGTTGGTTTTTCTTGGACTAAGAGTGAACTTGAATCATTAGTTTTCATTTCTGAGTACAAACTAAATCAGCAAAGCTTCACTCATAGCTGAGCCTGATACAGAACTAAACTGAAAGATGTTAGTTTGATGCTTGTTACTAATATTTCTTAGGTAAGCACAGGTCACGAATGGCTTCTCATCCAGAATGAAAGATCCGAAAGCCTTTTTTGTAGAACATATTATTTTGTATACTTGTGTATCTATAATAAAATAATTCCCAGAACCCAATGTGTTCAGGCTTAACAGATACAGTATGATGATCGCTTTCAGCCCAAACAAAATATGAAATAAGTGGAAAAGTTAAATTTGGACTTAAAGACATAATAATTACGCTTTATTTTGTTTCTACACATAATTAAGTCTCTTAAATAGTCGCCTTGTGTTTGACAGGTATGAGACATTCCACCGTGCTCTAATGGATAAAGTTATGGCTTACCCAGAAGCTGTTTTGCAGGAGTTGATTTCCTATAGTGAATCCATCAGCCAATATTTTAATGTAAAAGAAATCTTTAAACAGGTATAAAGAAAACAAACTACGTGTGTTTTAAAATCTTACTGCTGTATTTATTTTTCACTTTTGGGAATCTACACTTTTGCTGAAACTCAGATTAAAAAAATGAAAATTTGTTTTGGATTGAAGTGCTTCTGCTTGGTGGGATGAGGAAGGCAGGGGCAAACAAAACGTTTCTGGATTCTGCACTTTGCAGTTGTTGTAAAGTACATTTTAGCAAATTAACAGAAAAGTGAAAAGGAACAAAATTAATTAATTTCAATATTATGGTTAGTTCATTTATTATTAGTTCAATTAAAAGATAAATGATCCATTCAGGACTAGACTATCTTTCTGAAGTAGATGTAATTTGAGAAGGGATGTGAATTTATCATTCTAAGGAAGCCAATTCTTATTTTTAAATTGTAGAACTTGTTTTTGTTTGTTTTTTCCCTGCTAGACCTTGCGAGGAAAGATAGAAACGACTTTTCAAGAGCAAGGTAATATCTCAATGGCACAAATAGATTTCTTTTTCTGCTTTCTTGTTTTTTAATCTTGTTTTTTTTTAATGTATTTCTTTGTATTATGACCAATAAACTTTGTTTTAACTGGGAAGAATTAGTTGAGATTTCAGAAGCTGAAAATATGGTGGAGCAGCAAACTGAGAGCCCTGTGCGAGAATATGAAGAGGAAAAGGAAAAGACTGATATTCAACAGGAGAATAAAGAAACACATACACCTGAGAATGAGGACATGTTTGCACAAGAAACTGAAGAAACAGAGAAACAAGAGGATGGGGAGAGTATTCCTCATGAAAGTGAAGAAACTGATGAGACAGGGCAGGAGGTAAACTTTCCACAAGAAGGTGAAGAGGAGAACAAATGTGAAGGGGAAGGAAGCCCTGCAGAAGATCATGATGGAATGGGAAGGCTCCATCAGACTGAGGTAGTCTACATTCTCTAAAGTAGATCAGACTTAGTTTGTACAAACAGTGCACATCAGTCTTTATTGTTTAATATATTTCCTGGGCAAATAGGACTTTAGATCCTGTTTATGGACAACTGAAGTCTATAAATAAACATAGCAGTTTTAAAGATAATAGATTATTCCTAATTATTTCCTAGGATATGATCAAGAGTGACGAGGTGGAAAGCTCTGAATTTGCTGTTGAGATCTTTTCCACTGCTGGTGGAAACACTTACACAGTTTTGGGAGTTGAAGAGTCAGGAAAGACCAGTATCCCAGAGAATTACTTCACTAAATACGAACAAGGAGAAGAATCCCTTCCTGCATACCTGAAACATGTCCTTATAAAAGAAACTGTGTTTGCAGAGCTTAAACGATGGTTAGTAGAAAACAGTTTTCTTTTTTTTTTTTTTATCATTAGGTAGTAGGTAAATTGTGGATGTTCGAAAGAAAAAAAAAAAAAGTATGAATAAGCATCCAAAAACTAATCGAAATTTCTGATATAATTCCTTTCTTAAATCAGTAAAAATAAAGAGAAATTTTCAATATTGCTTTTCACCCATGGCTTTCTAAGTACCTAACAAACAAGTAATATTTACAAAGAAAACCAGGTACAGGAAAGAAAGAAATTTGTCCAAATTCGCAGCAGAACAATGAAGATAAAGTGTCTGGCACTCAGTAGAATTCTCCAAGCTCAAAAACTCTCTGGTCTTCAGTAATTTTTTTTCTCAGCCTGCACTACTGCAGAACAGGAAAAGAACTTCAGATAAATATTGCAAGATGCCTTAATTCAAGTCAGTTTAAAGAAGAAAGGAAATTTTAATTGGTCATGCTAAGATTATTTATAGTCTTAGTTGACCAGAGTAATAGCACCAGTACTGTGTAAACAGTAGCAAAATCTATTTTCCTATGGCCAGTAGTTAAATTCTTAAAGCTTGATTTATTTATTTAGAGCTTTGAGTTTATACATTTGTAAAATTAAAACTTGTGTCTGTGTTATAATATTCCACTGTGCTGACTGTTCCTCACTGTAATAATTTCTTTTTCAATCATAGGATTCGCCTCTGCTTTTTTGAGCACTTGGAGAAGTGGTTTACACAGTCCTTATCCAACTCTTCTGTCATTGTGGATGCTAAGAGAGAGGAGCTGAAATCAGAACTTAATTTGCACCTTCACTTGCATCAGTCAAGGCAGCAGCACATAAAGACAAATATCTACAATGTTAGAGCTGGTACCTGCTTTTTTTTAACAATAGTCTGTCATGGTAGAAAATTTTAGTAGTGTTACAGAAAAAGAATTAGCAAGTTTGGGAGAGATAAAGTACCAACACTTGCCTCCTGTATAGGAGAGGAAGGACCTAGCTGTATAAAATATTGTTGAAGGCCACAAATGATAATTCTTTCTTGAAAACTGTCAAGTTGTTTTGAGGAAGAAAAATAATTAAAGTTACTGGGATGAAGGAAAAGATATTTGCAACTTGATCTGATATAATCAAAAATGAAAGAAAGAAACAAAGAATCATGTTCTTTATTGTATTTTTAAGCTCCTCTGAGATGTGGCTTGGCTTGGCTTTGTTTCCCCCTTGCTTCTGCTAATAGGTTCACTTGTGACTGTGGTAGCCCACGGGAGGTATTGACCATACTGTAAGAGTTGTTTTCTTACCAGCGGAACTGTCGCTTCACAAGGAGCGTCTGGAGTGTCACTGTGCAGGGGTGGTGGAAGCTCTGAGCAAGGAGAAAGCCGAGTTTTCCAGGCTTCGTGAACAGCAAAATACCATCAGCAAAGACTTCTGCACACGGGTCCGTGACATGGGTTCTGCCCTGATTGGTGCTGCTAAGACTGAGAAGTGAGTGTGTTACAGCTCTTGTTAGCTGGGAATTTGTGTAGTTAGACTCCCGTGATTGATACCTGAGATTTCTCTTGTTCCTATTTTGCCTTCTGAGTTTGCTTTATCTGTGCTGTTATTCACTGAAAACTGTGTCCTGAACTTGCCTTCACAGTAATAGCAATTGCCTAAATAGTTTTGAGGAACATTTTTTCAATAGCATCTACTGCCTTCCAGTGTCTTCTGGGTGTTGCAGTCCCAGTTCAATTTCACTGGGTTTTCAGGTACTGTTCATGTCCTTAGCAGCAGCAGCCTTGGAACCATAATGTATGCTCTTCTACTTGTACCTTTTCTCTGTCTTTTTAACGCTTGCTGTTAGGTTGGTTTCTTTCACTGAAAGTCTTCACTCGGAACTGCTTAATCATCTGGAAAACATCCAGATTTCCCTGAGAAGCTACCGGAACTATTTGGAGGAATCTTTGGGAAAATTACGAGATTCGAATGTGGATTTTCTCAAAACTTGCAGGTATAGATATTCTATTCACGGGATGTTTATAAATACAGTTAACTGTTTCTGGTTATGAGCCTTTATTGCATAAACAGAACAGTAAAATTAAATTTTATGTTGTTATTCAGCTGGTCAATATAATAAACAAAAGCTCTTAAACCTCAAAGCTGCAGTTAATGCTGTTTCCTTCAGTTTCATATGGATATCTCTGTAATAGCTAAAATAGTCTTTGAGGAAAGGAAGACTTCTAGCCAACTGCTCTTTTCTTTGCCTTTTTTTTTTTTTTTTAAAGATTATTTTCAGAGGGAGGTAACTTTTCTCCTGAAGAGATGCAATTTTTCTGCAAGCGTCTTCAGAAAGAATGTGAACGTATTGACTCTTTTGAAGGTTCAGTCATGGTTGATATGGAAAAAATGGAATCTGACTACTTTGAGCAGGTGTGCAGTGCTTCATTCTTTCAAATTATGTATGATACTGACAGATTTAATGTGACAGCACAGCCTGTTCCCAGATGGGACTGTAAAGCAGTTCTAGTTAATTTTGTATAATAAATATGTGATGAAAAAATACAACAAGATGGTGAATTATATTATTAAAACAGAAAAAGAGTGAAAAATAATTACTTCTGTCTCTTTTCTTTCTGGCATTTTTTAAAGGCTACTGAAATTATCAGCCAGTCTGAGACAAAATTCCGTTATCTTTCTATGGATCGAGCCTTTATGGAAAAGATCCAACGATTTCTGACAAATCTACAAGTGAAAATCAAGTCAGAGGTACAAACAGAAGCACTAGAACTTTGTTCAATTGAACTTTAATCATTCCTCTGTATAATTCTTTAATTAGAGATTTATGGTTGAATTCAGAGAGGACAAATGTTAAGTGACTTTTTCTGTTTATTCAAGTTTTCTGTAATTATTCACTTAAAACTGTTGTCTTGCTACTGTGGCAGCTATGCTAGAACAACATGGTCTTGCAGCACATTAAGGAAGTGGAGTACATGCTCAAATAAGCATATCCTCTGTGAGGATGCAGACCTCCTTTGACTACTCGCTTTTGCAGAAACACTGACATTTCTATAGCTATTGCAGAGCTCATTGAATTTGGATGGATTTTCATTTCACCAGTATCTGCCTCTGCTCTAGGTTGCGAATTCTAATGTGCAGGCAGTGACATTGAACTCTTGTCTGGAGAAGCTCCATCAGAAAATAGATGCTTGTGCTCATCCTACTGCAGATAAAGAAGTAAGTTCTAAGTGGTACCAGCTGGTTTAAATGTGACTCACTGTGCACATTTGTATCGTTTGGGAAGCACCCACCAGGGGCCAGGTAATCAAACTGACATGATGGGTTATAATCAAGAGCAAGCTTTTACCATCTCTACCCAAAACAGGGGTCATAAAGAGAAGTACCTTATTGGTTTGAAAATAAAATACAATGCCATGCACTTTTAGTATTTTTTGTTTGTTCATCTGTAAATCCAGAAAGCTGTGTAATACTTGTGATTCCTGTGCGTTTATCAGGCAGTCTTCATATGTGGCATTTAAAATAAGTAATTGATATTTTTAAGGCAGATTCTTAACAACATAGCAACTGTTATTTTATCTGATATATAGGATGGATATCAACAGACACAAAACATGTCTCTGGAGGTCAGGGCTTGTATGCTCAATTTTACCCTTCCTCATAAGCAAGTCTCTCTGTGTGCACATTCCAAAAAAAAAAAAAGCACTTTTGTTTAGGAAGATCCCCTGCAATGTCAGTGCTACTGTTAAAGTTGCATGGATATGCACCAGAGTCACTCTCTCCTTTCCAGCTTTGAGCAAGGATATTTCAAGGATATTTGCATTTGTGATTATATTTGAAAACAAAAATTTCAATTTCTCCCAACAGTAGATAAGTCTTACTGCTTCCATGTATGTGTAGGCAAAATGGTGACAAAACTGTTTTGGATGCAACATTTTATATAATATATTCTATATATGCAATATAAATTTTAATGAATTATATAGTCAATATATTTTAAAAGTAGGAAATCTCTGTCTAATTTAGTAAATACCATTTATATTATTATATTTTTCAGGCTCTGACTTCAGAAGAGTTGTATGATTTTTCCAGAAAAGTGTTGAAAGAACTGAAAAAGAGGAGCCAGTATCTTGATTGCTTGCTAGTAAATGTAACCAGCCTTTATGACAATGTAAGATAATATCCAAGTTCCCTATATTGTATTAAATTTTTAATTGGACAGAATGACAGGTTTTGTATCAAGTATATTTTTTCCTTCCAAGCATGGAAGGTCTGTTTTTATTTTGTAATCCACTGTAGATCATAGGTTTTACAGGTATATATTCAAATATTGCTTATGATTATTATGACAAACCCTCATTCTTAGCCAAACTATTAACTCTTAGATAACTGCAGAGTGAAAATGTAACTGCTTCTAAATGGCTGAGTTGTACAATTGTGACAGTGCTGTTAGCTGTAGTAACATCCTATTATTAAAATTATAAAACTCTTTCTTCAACTCTTTGAAGCAAATAGTGGCTATTTGGATGATCTGCTTTGGTAATAGTAGTAATAACTATTTATTTTAGTAATAACTGCAAGGAATACTGTCACTAATACATTCTGCAGTCAGGAGGTTTTTATTTTCTGACCGTTCCAGGACGACGTTTCCTCCTCTGCTACAGAGGTTACGTTACAGGCCCCAAGTGCCGTTAACATTCGAACAGAGTCTCTGAGAGCCGAGAGCAACGTGATGGTGATGGGGTTGGATCCTGTTAAATTTCCTGTGTTAAATCCAAGCAGAATGGGAAAGTCTGCAATTGAAGATGTATCAATAAGCATTATCAAAAGTTTACTTGAGTAAGTACTGGTTTGCCTGAAGGTATTTTTCTGTCATTGTCTTCATTTATATTTTTCGTTACTTTATATGCCCTTTCTCCTCATGAGGCTCACAGTGGAATGGCATGGGGCTTCCCTGTGGCACTTCTTAAAATTTTTATTCCAGAGGCAGATCAAAGATTTCCAAATGTAAATTTTCTTGTTTACCTTTGTCTGTACAGAACTATTGTGTATATATTATTTGCATGTAATACTACTACTGCTACATACTTTGTGGTCAGCCTTTATTTTTTTTTATTTTCCCTCCCCTCATTGTCAAAAAATGCCACATTGTTTTGCTATGACTAATGAAGGTTAAAGATATATAAATTACATGTTATGTAGAAATTAAATGTTTGCCTTCTAGTGTATTATTTTAATTAAAAGATGGTTACATGCTACATAGTGGTGAATGTGTGTGAATGGACATACAAAGCACATAATAACCAAGTAACTTGCAAATAAGGATTTTAATGCACAGATGTGCTCATAAAAGCACCTAAGTTCCTGTTAAGCCATCAATTACACCTGAATCCTCTCTGTTGAGCATTATCATAAAAATTGAGCTTCGTTAGCACGTTGTAGGGTTAGAGAACTTGTAGCAAGCTATTCAAAACCCACTTTTCTTTTAGAATTCAGCCATCCCGAAAATCCTCAGTCTCAAATCCGGAGAGGAATGAGGCTTCAAACTCATTAGCACTAGGTATGTCAGCAGCTCTTTCAATATGTTGTATTCATGTAGATTGCAGCTCTTAGTGTGTCACTGAGTGAGTCTGGCTTGCCTCAGAGCAGTGCCTTTTACTGCTCCAAGCGGGTTGTTAGCCTAACTATTTGCTTGATTATCTTTTTTTTTGCAATGATCCAGATGATCTCTGACTCTAAACCAAGGAAAGCTGCAGGCTGTGGTAATGATTTTCGTACAAGGCGCACCCGTATTTTGATAGCAAAAGGAAAAGGGGTTTGGAGGGGAAAGAATGGAAAGAAAAGTTGGGATTCAGAGATATTTCTAGCAGCGTTTTATCATTGACCCAAAGGTGGGATGCAGTGGTAGCCCCAGCTGCTTTTTACCTGGTATTCCCATTTCCTCATCACTCATGCTCAGAGTCCGAATCCCCCAGCCCATTCCAAAAGTATCCTCTATGTCCCTGTTACAAAGCCAAGACTCACATCCAAGACTATGGATGTGGCCACTCATCCTCTTGCTCATTCCCTGCCTTGCTCTTGTTTTAAGCACCTCCCACTCACCATGTGTTCTGTATCACAGTCCTTTCTTCACACCCTCTTTCCATGCCTTTATCCCTGTTGCCACTGCTGGATTCTTCCAGCTCTATCTGCTAGACATTGTTGCTGCTGTTGTCCCCCGCAGTGTTGTGAGAAGACATGATTGAAATGAGAATGCAAGTTCTATACATTCATTCTATACAAATGTAGAAAAAAAGCCTTTGGGTGACATTTTTCAGTGTTCTTCTCTTTTTAACTATAAAGCAATTCTTCCCACATCAAAGAAGATTTCTTACTTAAATGTGCCTGGTGAAGGTCCCCAGAACGCCGCTTACAATTACCCAGCTCTGAGCACTAAAAAGTCATCATCTTTTAACAGAAGGGTATCGACAGGAAGGTAAGACCATTGAAAGAGAAATTCCACATGTCTCATTCCTATGCAGAAATTTCTCAGCTCTGCCTGCTCTTAAAAAGCCATTGAAGAGAGTGTCTCTAGAAAAATTTCTATAAAAAATATTTTCTTGTAATGTTTGTTTTTTTGAGTTACCTTTTTATTAGTTTTCTTAAGTTTCATGTCCTTTATGTGACTCACTAGCTCAAATAACTGGCCCAGGAAGCAAAAGATATGTTAATACTTTCAAATTTATGTTTTGACTTCTTAGCATGCAGAAATACAACAGAGCAGGCCGTACTGACAAGAGATTCTCTATATTTGGAGAGAAGCCTCCAGAATCTGAGTAAGCCTTGTATATTTACTGAAACCAAAATTTTATCTCTTAAAAAATAACTATCTATTTATTTATTTACTTATTTATGATGGTGAACTACATAAATCTCTTACCATTTATGAGGTACTTAATTCTGATTTTTATCATTAAAATATTTAAAGATTAGTTTATTTTGTAGCATATTTAAAATAAAAAATCATCCTTTTAATTCTATTTAATATCTGCAATAAGTGGGCTCACTAGAATATCTGCAGTTCTGTGCATTTACTAAAAATCATCTGGAAAATGTAACATATCTAGTCTCCTAATAATTTTCATCTGTTAAAAGCTTAAATTTTGTATTTGTGTGCTCAATATTACATGTATGGAGCTAAACTAGGAGCAGATTGTTTAGGAAATGATTCTTAAATGGTTCTGTTCTTTTTAAGAGCTTTTGTTATTCTTGCTTGATGTGTGCAGTTACACTGTACAGAATTTGGGTATTACATAGGTGCCACACAAATATATTATGATGAATGCCTAAGATGTTTAAATACTTGGGAATTTGACTCAGTGTTGAGTGTTAGTATATGCCCAATGAGCAACTAGACACACCTTCAAATACTTTTCATTTATTTAAAATGCAGAGTAAGCTCTTAATGTGAACCTGCAGCACAAGAACTTGGCCAAGATTGCCTTTTTGCCCCTGGTAAGCTCAGAGCCTGCCTCCCCTGAGCAGAAATCTGTGCTAGGGGAGATGAAATTTCATGTATACTAGGAACATTTGCTTGCATATTCTGAAAAATATACATTAAAATACAATTAAAAACCAAACTATAATTAAAAAACACAGTGTTTGAAAAATAGTAAATATTGCCAGTGTGATTTTTTTACTGTGTGATTCTCTCTCATTTTGCTTGTTTTCAGTACTTTTAAGGGGATTATTAACAGTCTTCTCTGGGCAGGTAGTGACAGCTTGCTCTCTCTTGCTGAGGTAAGAAAACTCAAAGTTCTTTGGTCATTTTGCTGCCACAGTTCTACTCTTAATTTGTTTCTGCTACAACATTTGGATAGCCTTCCAAAAGTTTCCTTTCTTTGTGTCCATCTTTTTTTTCCAATAATATTTGGGTGTAATTTTAAACACAGATTTCTTTGTAAGTATTAAATAAGAATTTTAGAGTCTCGGGCAACCTAATGTATGTGGACAAACATGGACATCCACACTTAGTTTTATAGCAGAAAGACTGCAAAGCCAAGACAGTTTCAATATTATTCATTCTAATGGCAGCAAAAGAGAATGTCAGACTGAGACAGCGTGGAGGAGTGACATGTGCCTACAGACTTTCCAAATATCCATAGATGTGCTGAAGTGTTGTTGCAGGCATCTCTAATCAAGCTGTTACATGTTGGGACTTGCTAGATTACAGTATAATCTTAATAACTAATATTTTAATACATATCACCAAAGCTAAAAGCAATACAGTGGGAAGATGGATAGAATCTTTGCAGAGTTGGTAATTAAGCTGCACTGCAATCTCAAAAACTAGTACTCATTCAAATATCAAACAGGCATGAAGATAAAAGCTGCTGATAGGGCACAGGGCAAGGAAGACAAGTGGCCTTAAATAGGAGAGTGGTTGACAGCCTTCAACATCTCTGCTCCTGTTACATGTCTAGATGTGACTTGTTTGGATGTGTTACTAACCCTTCCTGTTTTGTCTTTGCCTTCCAAAGGAGTTCTACCGAAAAGATAAGCATCAAATCACAATTCCTGAAGATCTGCCTGAGACATTTGAACAGTGTGCCGAACGGCTCAGACAGAAACTGTTTTCATACCAAAGTCAAACAGAAAACTACTATAATTCCTGTCTAATAGGTAAATTCCTAGAGCAAAGTCCTGTGTAAACATGAAGGAAAATTGCAGTGATAAGGATTCACACTCAGTGGCAGAGCTCCTGTTGATTTTATGGAAAATTTGGCAAAGAACTAAGAGTTTTGTTTCCTTACAATGAGTACTTCTGTATCACACACATATCTCTGCCTTTTCCAAAAAGAATTTCGGGATCAGTTGAAGTTGTTTGAGGAGCAACTCCCTCATGTCTCACAGTTGGCAGTTGATAGTCTTTTAAAAGAGCACAAGCAGAAGCTCAGCTCTTCCATCGATCAGATTCGGCACCTCTTCAATAAGCAGCTGGAAAACTGGGAGAGTATAAAGGTACGTATTATGGACATGCTGGAATGCTTCTGGTGAAAGGTATCCTAAATGCATCAGTATTATAAAATCTG
Organism: Tinamus guttatus; assembly: GCF_059628265.1. Classification (NCBI taxonomy): domain Eukaryota; kingdom Metazoa; phylum Chordata; class Aves; order Tinamiformes; family Tinamidae; genus Tinamus; species Tinamus guttatus. Next base: position 1,885,529 of record NW_028288760.1, on the reverse strand, counting down.
GTTCTATCAGTCTGTTTGCTTAATCGCTCCCTGCAGATCTAGCTATAGTTATGTTTGAGTTGGTCTGTGGGTTCTACTGGCAGCTTTGCCTTTCTACATCCTGTCACTGCTTCTAGCACTGGGTTTCCTCTCTGTTGTCATGTACAAACATCTGTTGTTTTTGTTCTTAGGCTGTAGATTATTTAAGGGCTATAACATTGTGCTATGGCTACACAGCACATACTACAAGGGAGAATGTACCTATGTAGTTTCTGTTACATACAGAAAATTTGACATTATGTCGCCTTGCTACCTTTTAAAAAGGAGTATATCTTATCAGGTCTGATAAGAGTCATGAAATAGAATGTGCAGAAAACATAGTTTTTAGATTTTGTCTCACTGAATGTTGAGTCAAATTCAAGGAAAATACAGATATAATAAATATTTAATATTTGGTAAGAAAGATTTTTACCTGTGAAGTTTTGAAAACAAAAGCCAAGCTGGGATCAGAGGCCATGGACTTCAATAGCTACTTAAGCAGTTTCATATACTGCGCTGCAAGGTTTATCTTAGTCTGCCAAGGAACACAGCAAGTTCTCCTGAATACTTGTATATAAAATGCTTATTTTTACTTTTTTCTCATAATGATTCAATTGCATGTTTCCTACAGAAGGTAATTTTACTTATGTGTTTTCTTAAAGGCTGTGCACACAAACCAATTGCGTCCATCTCTGGGACATCCAGATAACTTGCTTCAGCTGGAATCTTTGTGCCGAAAGGAAATAAAAAGGCAAAAAGACCAAGCTGATGCTATTCATCTCAATACACAGAAGATGCAGGTGACTATAAAACTTAATATGAACTTGTTGCCTAATATGTTTGGAAAGAAGAGAACATCTTGGATGCATTTCTCCTCTCCATCAAAAGTAAAATGGAAAATGTTTTCAGTTTTATGACAACAGCGTCTTTTAACTATTAGTTATAAGTACCAGTATAATATCCGTATATGTATAAACGCATATGTATATGTACAAGGTCACATATTTATTGTGGGACTAACTGATCTTCTGTAATGTTCACAGAGCATACTGGAAATACCTAAGTAATGTCTCTCTCTTCTTAGCTCTACACATCCCTGCACTCTTAGAGCCTTTTGTTTGCCACTTAAACCATTATGTTTTGATCTGTAGCTTCTGCAAAAGCTCAAAGTTGAAGGGCTGTGTAGTCCTTTCAGAGGCAGTCTAAAAGGAGAGCAGATGAACGATCAAAGGAATTAATTCCTCTCTCTTGTATCCCATTTCCCAACAGACCAGTGCTACTGAGTGTGCTCAGAACTTTGTTTCTGCACTAGCTGCCTTCACTGAAAAGCTGCTTCTGGAATTAGATGAAAGCATCACTATTGATGATGTAGAACTAGCAAGTAAGTCCAGATTTGCTTGCTCAGGCCTCAGCATCTTTCTCAAGGGTACGAGCAGGCTCTTCCTACAAAATAGAAATAGTCACATTATTCCTAGATTTTGTGTGATTTCTGCTATAAGCATCAATGCTAATTGTTTTGCGTAGTCATATGCTCACTACCGAATAATTGGCAAGATTTAACGATATTGCCTACTGAGCTGATTTTTAATGATCATTTTTCAAAGGTTTCAATTACATTTCTATGCAATTTAAATTTCACTGCTGAATGTTGCATGAATGCTATTGTGTTTGCATATCTTACTGAATAAAAAAAGCTTCTGGTTTCTTCTATCGAGTTTTCTACTATGTGAATCAAGAAAATACTTTCTACTGGAACTATTTTAATAACACAGTCCTATTAGATGGTAGAGCAAAATTCAATTAGCCCAACTTTAAAGGTAACTGGAGAAAGATGTGCTTTTATAGGCTCAAATAAGAAAAAGAGATTTTTGTATACTCTAGTGCTTTAAATGGTGGAGAGATTTGAGTTATATTTGAGGTTGGAGAGACTTCTGGAGTCCGTCTGGTACAACCTCTCTGCTCGAGCATAGTCATGCATGCAGAGTTGCTTCTGAAAAGGGAAGAAGCTGCATCAAGCTGCATATAGTACAGTTTCTTCAAAACAGTGGCATGACTGCCATGGTTCTGCTGCTGCTAAGTCTGTCTTCTACTGTATCCCAGAAATTGAAATGCCAAGAGAGAAGATATCCACCCTACTGCGTCGTAAGCAAGCTGGGCTCTCTCTACAAACCTGTGAAGTTGAACAGTTGATTGAACGTGGGAGCAGGTAACATTTGAGATACATAACACTCTTCTGTGTAATTTTGGTGCTCCAAACTGAATTTGGGTACTGTTCTAGCTTTCTGCTCCACCTGTTCAAATTGTTGAATACTGTGATTGTCATTAGTGATGTCATTTGACTAGTTACAAGGCCATTTGGGTAGATAATGATTCTAAAGAAAGAACAGGAATGGCTTGATATAAAAATGAATTGTGTATTCTACTGTAATGCATTTGTTTAATTGTCATACCACTTTTCTAGCCACTGTTTATCACTCACAGCACTTTAAAATGTATGAAAGTAGGACATGTTTTCACTCAGAAGATTTGGATTCTACTTGCTATGCAGAGTTCTTGACATTTTAAATCAAGGGTAGTTGTTCTAAATAACAGGGACTTGTAGTTCAAAAGATGAATCATGTTTTTAAGTACGATGAGAATAAACTAGTCTTCTATTCCAATCACTCTTCTGTTTCGTTTGTTTTTTTTTTTTTTTGAAGGACTTGGCCAGGAATACCAACAACTACTCTTACAGGCGTTTCAGGTGATGTTCTTTGCAGGGAAACTGCCTCTGTGACAACTGCTAAGACTACACTGGGTCACGTAGCAGTAGTAGAAGCAAGAGATGCAGTGTATGAGGTTGGTCTGTGGGGAAGGACTGCTTGTAAGGGGCAGGTGGTGGTGGTTTTGTAGAAGAATGTATGGATGTGTTTAAGTTTACTGTACACAGTGTTTTCAGATCTTAAAGCCATATTCACTGTGGTAGAAACCCTCTCTCATGCCCATTTCTTGGTGGTGATGTCAAAAGTAGACAGAGTAGGTTTTTAGGGGAGCCCTTCCACTCAGGTACATTGCAACAAGAAATTGTTTCAGTAGAGCAGCACAAATGAGTGAATGGATCAGAAACAGGACACTTTGCCTTTCAGCAGCACCATAGTTTAAAAAGTAGCTGCTGATACCATATTTCCACAATGTCATATCAATTTAGCTTACTCTCACTTTTCTTTATAAAGCCTACAGCTGTATCCTTAGGTCACAAGGACTAATGTTTCATAAAAGATAGAAGACAGTTTATTTTATTTTATTTTATTTTAAATTTTATTTTATTTTATTTAAAATTTTATTTTATTTTAAATTTTATTTTATTTTAAATTTTATTTTAATTTAATTTTTATTTTATTTTATTTTTGTACAGAAATACAAATGTAAACTTGAGCAGCAATTTGCCCAGATCAAGGAAGAAAGTGAAGCTCAGCTGATAAAAGCTCAACGCTGGGAAGATTGGTGGAAACACTCCATTGACAAGATAAAGCAGCTCTATACATGAGACCAGTCAAATCTTGCTAATGTCTTTCTGTTCTACAAATAAATGTAGTCCTCACAAAGTAAAAAGGATTGTATTTTATATTTGCTGGAGTAATGAATAAGTAGGTAGTCTGTGGACATGTCTTGGTAAATTCTGTTCTGAGAATAATTAATCATTCGACAATTCATGAGCATTAAGAGGAAATTCCCACTGTAGGCAGGATAATCTGTATTGTGAATTGCTGAATTTTTCACATGGTACTGGCTGTCAGAGACAAGGTGGACGGGGGTTGAACCCATGGCCACATTCAGTGTGGTTATTCCGACTGCCAGAAGTTCTATGGCACTGCAATAAACTGCCACTCAGTAATTAGGATATCCAAATGCCTATTTTTCTCTCTTCTTTTATTTACTCATCTTTTATTTCTGAATAACATTAGCCAAGACAGATCAAAGGTGTATGCCCCTGAGCTACTTTTTCAGTAGTCAGGGTTATAATAGTTGAGGGTAACTTGTTTAATGACAGAATTGAGAAAGGAAACTTCTTTTCCAGCACAGGTTCTCTTCCGTGTTCAGCTTCTGAGCGATGCTGTTCTCTCAGCTTACTACCTCTCTTTTAGAAATTGAAATGCAGTTTTAGAAATACCTGATCTGCAAAGAAAATTCTCCTATGAAATGTTCTACAAACCAGGTATTTATCTGCAATGCAGAATGCTTTCTGTGGCAGGATATGAAGATAAGATAATACTTTGTCCTGTGCAAGTTTGTTTAGTTACAGCTGCTTTCAGCTATGTATCTTTTAAACAACTCTGAACAGCTTTGAGCAACCCGAGTGACTATTAAAATTGTTTTTACCCGTTTTTGTTCGTTAGCAGATTCTGTCATTAACAACAATCCCATCTGTTTCATTTTTGTTTGCATTGGATATGAGCACTAAGAGGGTAACTCAGTTAAGGACAGATATGGTGAGTGTGAATGAGGCGTTTTCAGACGCAGGAGCCATCCCGAAGGCAGCCGGCTGCGGCGAGGGGGATTTTGTGCTGTTTCATCGTGAGCCGATCAGATGGGCTGGCCAGCGAATGAGCATTTCTGCAAGAGGCAGTAAAGCAACTGAAAAGACTTTCTGCAGCCTGGCATAGAAAACAAAGAGAATAAAGTGGAAAAATCACCAGTGCCTTTTCAGACCTCTCACCCCAGCCCGGACAGTGGAGATCTCCAACATTTTCTCAAGCCTTTCAGGCACGATCCAGCCTCCTGCCGGGGAAGCACCAGGCAGTGCCAGTGCCCGCTCCTCCCTCTGGTAGTGTCTGCTCTTTTTTTTTTTTTTTTCCAGATGCCAGTCACATGCTAGAAGGTGGTTTCCTATCACTGATGATTGCGCTAGCAGCGGAGGCGGAGGCCTGCAAAGCTTTGCAGGAAGGCAGTTAAACAACGTGGCTGCAGAGGATGCCAAAAAAGGGTAAGAGAACTCGCCCGTACCATAGCGCTGTCATCCGTAGAGTAATAACGAACGTAGTCTGTAATGTAGCAATTAATGTATTTGCAACGGGCCCTCTCAGAGGCCCTGTGTAAGGACTCTGTGTGAGTCACAGGTGGCCTGTGTTCCACACTGTGGGAACTTGTGCTTTCCTGTGAACAAAGTGGGAATTAAAGTGAGCTTTCAAGGCAAAACCACTGAGCTGGGGGAAGTTGATTTTTCCAGCTGTTGCTAGGGGAGTATTTTTTCCGACTTAGCGAAATATTGTTGCCTCGTATGTGTTATTGTTCTCATCTAATGTTACCTTGCTCGTGTAAGTTTGCTTTTCTCCTACAAACCCATTTGGTAGGATCCAGCTCTGGCAATTCCTGTTTGGAGGAAGTTGGTGTTTATCAGCTAGAGCAATAACAGTATTCGCTCCATTTAGCACCTGGTATGATTGAGTCAACTGCTCTTGTTAAGCTGCAGAATGGCGTATGTTTTAGAGAGTAAAAGGCATTTACAGAAAGTAGAATTAAAGCAGAAAGACTCCCAGTCCTCCTAACTGTGTAACTGCGAAGCAGCCAAATGTGTCAAGTGTTTTACATGAAGAGCCTTGGTGACTGAATAAGCAGCCGGACCCTTGCAATCTGGTTCCTTCTGGGTTCCTAATTTGAGAAAAGCAAGAGAATTGAAACAGTGCTAGAAGCAAGAGAATTGAAACTACTTGCAGCACCATGTGCTCTCATAGTAAAATAATCCATTTCTTACAGTGAGATACTTACAGCTAGTTTCCCTTTTGTTTTACTCTTTGTAGATTGAAAGCTACGGGAAGTGAGAATTTCCCTTTCTCCTGCTCTAGAAGACATGATTTCCCAGAAAGTGGTGGGGTCACTTGTGTGTCTATTTGTTGTTACCACATTTATCTGGTAAGCTTTTGCTGACAGGCTTGGTCCTATTTATAGCATGAGCTTTCTGACTGCAACTGATACTGTAGTAAAATTTGTAATGATTGAATAATATAGACAGTTCACTTTGTGAGAAGTCGCTGTTAGACTTTGTGAGAAAGTAATTAGTATAAAATACAAAAAAAAGTAGTAGAGGAAGAAGCCTTTAAAGAGAGAAATGGAAGAAAGAGGAAAAAAATAAGACCAATTGTATCTAAATGAGGTTGCTAACTCCACATCTGACTTTCAAACAATTGTTCAAGTACAGAATAGTCCAGTCACACTTCAGCTCAGGCCTTAAAGAGATGATTATCTGTCTCTTCAAACAGTCGAAACTTGTTCCAAGGTAACTGAGGAAAGTTTGTGCCTTTCAAACACTGAGGACATTTGCAGCATTTAAAGTGGTGAGAAGTATCAATATATCATACAAGTGTATAGCATATATTTACCCTTTTTGAACATTGTTTTATATGTCTCCATTTGTGTGCGCATTTAGAAAACATGTAAATCTACGTTTTATAGACCATTTGATGTAGATGATAATACTTAGTCCTTGTGTTTCGAGCTGGATGCTGTTGGGTTCCTTTTATTTTGAGCATCCTGCTTATGTCTTGGCATCAGTACATTATGTTAAAGGGTGAAGACACTATGTCCCACATGAATGGGTAAAGTAGAGAAACGGTTAGATAGAGTTACTTCCCAAAACCTGTGCCAAATTCAGAGGAGATCCAGGAGAATCGTAGGAAGATCCCTTTCAAGACTACCTGTCTTTAAAATGTATTTTTTCCTCTTGCTTACAGGATGACCGTTGGGAACAGGAAGGTGCATTACCTCCTATATTACCTTCCTTGCCCCGAAATCTTGTAAGTGTCCAGCGTAGCGCCGAGTTTGTCATGTGGGTCTAAACACACACATGCACGGGTGCAGGATCTCACCGTGCTTTGCGCCATGGCTTCCATATCCCAGCTGGGAGCAGGCAGAGCCTTGTTCTGTGTCAGTAAGAGCAGTGCCCGTGGCAGCTGCAGCGAGAATTTGGACAGCTGTGAGTACAGCAGCAGATCCTGAAGCTGAACCGTGTCCTTGTTTTAAGAAATACATTACAGTCCTTTCTTTTTCCCTCTTATCATGCAGCTCCATGAAACTCCAGTACAGAGAAGAGAAGCCGATCCAGCTTTTCCCCCAGTAAGTGCTGCCCTTCTGTTTCCTGACCTTTAAACTGCCGTTCCTCTCTTCCTGGCATGTTCATCTATTATTCAGTGCATATCCCTTTTTTCTTTTGCAGATTATTTTATCCACAGCCAAGAGCACTGGCTCCACAGTAAGTTTCTTCATTTGTTTCTTGTCCTTTGGCTCTTGGTCCTGTAAGTTAGAGCTGTTGACTTTAGTTGGGGTGCTCTGTTGAACTTACGATTACAATAGCTTGGTGTGCACTGCACGATACCTCATTCCATGAAAGACCTGGGTGTGTGGGTATATATCTACAGCTGCCTATGTGACTGTAAGATTAGTTTAATCACTGCGTGCTTGCTAACATACCTGCTGGCAATTCCCAGTTAACACATTAGCACATACTCAGCCTAAGTTGCCATCAGGGACTGTTTTTTGAGCTAGAAGATGCAATAGCTGGAAGGAATGTGAGGAGGAAGTGAGGAAGGCCGCCTGAGTCTGCATCACATCTGTAACCAGCTCTGGGTGAGTTTTGAATCCATTTCAGGGCCAAATCAAGCAGGTGCCACGCACGACCTTCACAATTATTTCCATTAACCTGCTGGATCTTACCCTGCAACAAGTTGTAGGCCTTCACACAGTCCAGTCTGCCTGAGAGGCAGTCAGACCAGTGAGTTTAAACAGCCAGGGAAGGTTTTAGGCAGCTGCAGCCAAGAAATGACTCAGGCAACGAGCTCCAAGTCAGCTCGTGTTCGTTAGCAGCCTCCTGTGAGCCAGCTCCCATGTCCTGAGTCTCACCTCTAGCAGCTTCTCTTCAGCAGCCACTATTTTAATGCATAATATTAATAAACATGCATTGCAGCTTTCCATTTTTGACAAGGCATGCTTGGCCTATTTCTTTTTCCTTACTGGAATATATTAATGTGTGAAACCAGCTAGTGTATATTGAAGTAAATAAGGAGAGAATCTTTAGCCTTTAGTGCCATAACTTTCTGAAGGAAGCTTTCTAGCATGCACTGAGGGGATGCATAGCATAAGAATGAGTCATTATGAAACCCAGAACAGTCCCTTAAAATCAAATGAAAAAAAAAACCTGCTTAGGAGACTAAACTTAGATTTCTTTCTCCCTCTCTCTCCATAAAAAAGAATAACTGACCCAGAAAGAGAACAGCTCAGTTAATACATATTCTACAAATCAAATTCTTCTCCTATAATTTTCATATTTTAATCCTTTAAGCCTTACCATAGAAGGAGATGAAATAGTTGCTCTCCTGTCCACTCAGTCCGAAGCTATTAGATGTAGGCTGAAAATATAGCACTGCCTCAGCCATCAGAACACTCCCTGTAGGTCTGTGGCTTTGGTTCTGGTGCTGTTCTTGCCCTGGGAGTGTGTCAGGTGGGAGATGGTCTCCCTGGGGCTGAGCCCTGAGTGTGACCCAGTGGTCTGCAAGTCAATTTTCATTAGCTGAGTGCTCTAGATCACCATCGGGGGAGGAATGTGAGCAGACTAGGGTGAAATAGGCATCCTAAATTACATTTTCTGGGGGAGGGAATCCAGAGATCCTGAAAACACAGAAGAGATTTGAAACAGGGTTGCATAGCTGTGATCAGGCATGATCAGACTCTGCTGCATGTATTTTCAATTTTCACTACCTGCACAGGAGATATTAATCATTTCTATAATTTTGTTACAAATTTGAATGCTGGCTCTTATATAGAAGTTTAAATTATAGCTGAATGTGTTAAAGCTGTGTATAAATACTGGTAAAATAGACTGTCATGCTGCAAGCTGTGTTTTAATAACACAGTGGCAATGAGGTATTTTTATAGTAGTTTTCATATTATTACTTGCATTTTAAGTCTATATATAGCAATCTGCATCAGACTGATAACAAATATGCACTGGCTTCCATTTTGCGAGCTCAGTGGTCATTAAACTTTCTGCAGCAAACAAGTCCTAAGGACTTAAATGAGACTTTAGTGGAGTCTAGAGCTTTGGCTAATTTGCTTTGCTAAATGGTGCTGATTTTCATCCCAGGAGCAGAAATGTCCATGACCTTAAACAGGAGGGCAGGGACAGTGGTCTGAATGTAATATCTTCCATAAAGAGTGTAATGATGATACACACACTCTTCTCTCTGCCTCCACAGTGTCTCTTTGCAATTTCACTAATAGGCCATTTAATTTCCCTCAGGCGCCAGGATGTGCTGACCCTCACACCATGGTTGGCCCCCATCATCTGGGAAGGCACCTTCAACTCTGAAATCCTGGATAGTGTCTACAGGCCTCTGAATCTCACCATCGGGGTGACAGCCTTTGCCATTGGAAGGTGAGCGAACCTCTCATTGAACGTAGTTCTTGCTGTAGTTCCTCCCTGAAAAGGCTCTTTTGGCTCTTCTTGTGCTCAGCAGAGTTGCAGTCTGTCCCATTCTGTGGTCATTTATGGCCACGTGTCACATCTCTGATGATGTAAGCCTACATGATAACAGATTCAGCACTCAAGACACCTAAAGCACAGTCAATATTCTTGGAGAGCCAGCCTCTGCTTTGAGGGCTGCACCTGTAGATAAGGGGCTGGCAGGTCACAGCAGGGATAAGCCACTTGTTATTTGTGCTATCCTATACCCTACCTTACCTTGCCTCCTTGCATTTGTTCAAGTGCCCCCATAATTCCCCACCTCCCTTTTGCCCTGCTGTGCTGCCCACGTGCTGTGTCTGCACAGATACACCAGGTTTGTGGGCCGCTTCCTCGAGTCAGCAGAGAAGCATTTCATGAAGGGCTATCGGGTCACCTACTACATCTTCACTGACAACCCTGAGACGATCCCCAGCGTCCCGCTGCAGCCTGGCCGCACTCTTGTCATTGTCCCCATCCAGAAATACTCCAGCTGGCAAGAGATCTCCATGCGCAGGATGGAGAACATCAACAAGCACATAGCAGAGAGGAGCCATCGGGAGGTGGACTACCTCTTCTGCCTGGACATCGACATGGTGTTCTACAACCCCTGGGGGGCAGAGACCTTGGGTGACATGGTAGCAGCCATGCACCCGGGCTATTTCAAAGTCCCTCGAAGCCAGTTCCCTTATGAGAGGAGGAGCAACTCAGCAGCCTATATCCCCGAGGAAGAGGGAGACTTCTACTATGGAGGGGCTGTGTTTGGGGGGCTGGTGGAGAAGGTTTATGAGTTCACCAGGACTTGCCACATGACTGTGCTGGCAGACAAAGCCAATGGGCTCATGGCAGCCTGGCAGGAAGAAAGTCACCTCAACAGGCACTTCCTGTCCCACAAACCCTCCAAAGTGCTTTCCCCAGAGTACCTGTGGGACGACAGGAAGCCCAGGCCCCCTGAAATCCACCTCATACGATTTTCCACGGTGGATAAGAACTACAAGGAGATACGAGATTGAGCATCTCGTCCTTGCAGAGAAGTCATCCACACAGTCACACCCAGTGAATATTAGCTCCCAGGGAGTGTTCTCAGTGTAAACTTTGTCCCTGTTGTGAAAAATCTAAGGAAGGAAGATTGGGGTAGCTTCTCTGGAGCATAGATGTCTTAAATTATTTTAGAAGCAGGAAAATTCAAAGTGAAGGAGAGACTGGAAGGGTTTTTATCCTCCTCATCCCTGTAAATGCTTCGCTTTGCTTGTGGCTACAGCACACACACAAAAAAGGCTTCCAAAAGGCTCATTGTCAAAGGCACTGCTATCCTTATAGCAAGGCTGCAGATGTCATTGGCTGCAGAACAAACTGGGCTGACAGGACAAATCAGTATGAATTCATATAGCAATTATTATCTTCCACGCTCCAATCCATGTTTTGGAGACTCAGGTTTAAACAGAACGGGCACTGTTTGGGCTCAGATTTGAACAACTTGGGGTCAGTGCACTGAACCTTTTCCCTGGTTCATGTGTCTCCAGGAATCATGAATTCTTTTCTAACACAGCAAGCGTGGTATTGAGAGGTCCGTTTGCTTATCTTTGTTAAGTCCTTTCCAGCTTTTCCAAGCTCTGTGAAATAAATGGGCAAGAGCTGTCAGGGAGAGCTGGTTTGCTTGGAGGCAACCAGTGTGACTTCCTGTTAGGAGGAAACGCTCCAGTGAGACTGTGCTTGCTCTGGAGCTGCCCGTGGGCCGCGGTCACCATCACGAGTGGAGTGGGAAGCTGCAGCAGGCGCTGGGCAGCCTTCAGAGCCTGCCAGCCCTTCCCGCCGCGGACCCAGCGGGCCCCGGCCGCGGCGGAACCGCTGCCCCTGCCGCCGGTGTCTCTACAACTGCCAGCTCCTCCACGGAGTTCGTGTGCTGCCTCCCTCGCTGCGTCTCCATCACCATCTCCACGACTTCCTTCCGTGCCTGCCACCAAGGAGCAGTGCGGATCTGGGCCGCGCTCGTGTGATGTGAGCGGGCAGGGAGACCCCCGGAGCAGCCGCACGCAGAGCAGCAGCGCTGTGAGGGCTGAGCTGCCTGTTTCTAAGGGAACCGTTTAAAAATAAACTCACTGGCAGAAAGAAAGTAAATGGAAAAGAGGTGCCTGGCTGTCCTGTCTCCTCCCTATGAGAGGAGGTTGCTGTATGGCAGCATGTTGAACATTCAGAGCTTTAAGGCCCCTGTGCTGAGGGCAGAGGATTTAACAGACCGTGCCAGTCCTGTGCAAGTCAGCCCGGAATGGTACTTGCTGGTGTCAGTGTGGATGTTGCATCTCCCAGAAAGCAAATTAGAAAAGCTTTAACAGTACCAGTTATAAAAATAAAATACACAAAATACCTTCAGCTGAAAGCCCCTCCTGTATTGGGTCTGTTGCTTCATGCTTTAGCTAGCAAAGGATTGAGCTGGTTATGTTTTCTGCAGCCTATTTTTAGTGCCGTGGTGCTGGAGGAAAGCGCCCCTCGGATATGTCAAACACAGAACTGAAATCCTTGGGAAGATGCCTGTATTTGGTAACCAGGCACCTCATTTAGGCCAAAAGGCTGAAGGAAGAAGGTGCTCATCTAAATATTTCCAAAATGCTACCTATTATTTCTTACTGGTAGCATCCACAGCCAATAAAAACATCAGGAGATATAGAAAATGCAAATCCGGTGGTTTATTTCCTTTATTTCCTTCTGCTCTAAGTTGGTTAGATTGCCAGACGTGTTGTTTCTCCGCAGGTAATTGTAGCATTCACTGAAGTCTCCGTGAGAGGAACTTTTCCACCACAAATGGTGCGAGATAAAGGGTGATTCTGGAGACCTGTTCTGAGAAACCTTTCCTGAAGGGTTTGGTCCCTGCTCGGCTTCCTGGCTGAGTTCAAGACCAAGCGATGGCCCCGGGACGGACGAGGCAGCGGCCTCGTTTGTGCCGTGACAAAACCCCTCTGTCTTCCAGGCAGGCCTGCAGCTTCTGCAGAGGGGCAGATCTTCTGTGGTGTGTTACGTGACACAGTTCTGCTCAGCGGGGCTGTGACGTGAGACTACCTAGAAAATCCCTGTGTTTCCACAGAGCAGGTGAATGTGACCACAGAAAAACACTCCCCAGGGCAACGTGGGAGACAATCCCCAAATCTGCTCGTGTTCTCCTCTAATTAATGAAAGCCAGGACTTCCTTCATCCATCCGACTCATCCTCTTCCCCCAACGCCAGGACAAGAATCTACCACGTGGATGCGGGAGCATCGCAAGGGTCTACTTTGAGCCAAATTCCCCCAATCTCCATTGCCCTGTGGGGAAACTGAGGCACCGAGCCGCGAGCAGCCGCCTGGTGCTCTTGCATGCCAGTCTGCCTCCGCTCTCTGCAGCGCTCTCTTCCACGTCATCCTGCCGAGGGAATTTAGACCTGGATTAGCAACCACTTTGTACTGCGGGAAACGTGAATCAGCGCATGTAAATAATTCCTCAGCTGCTTCGCACCGCCTGAGGAGCCAGTCATCCATTTGCAAGGTATTTCTGACACAGCCCTGTTTATCCTTAACCCAGCATCGGCTCGGGCGCTTGCTGCCTTCCCAAGGGCCCTTTGTTCTGTCCGTCCCCTTCCACTCGCCTGGAACAGGCTCATCATTCATCGTCCATCTAATTGAAGAGCCCCTCTGACAGGCTCTTTCTTTCCTCATCCCTGGTGACTTGCACGGTGCACTCAGCCACAAAGGAAAAACTGCTCTGGGGTGCAAAAAAACAGAACTTGCAGCCCTGAAGATGATGCTCTCAGACGACAGGCCATGATTCGATGGCTCTCCCTGCTGCTGGGACAAGATTTGTTTGCAGTGAGACGGACTAGCAGCTTTTTCACTCCTGTATGGGTTTCCCTTAACCGAGCTGCAGGTGCTGTTGCCTGACATTTATCAGACATGTTTCTGACCACTTAAATGAACAGTAATATCTGCAAAAGGACTGGCCTGGATAGACCTATCCCTGGTCAGACCTATCCCTGGTCAGAAGGCAGAGAAACGAGATGATATTTGAGCAGACGTGGATGAGAGAGATAACATCATGTATATTTATATATATATACACTGTACCCGCCCAACTCCCTCCCTAATCTGAGGGCTAGAGTCCTTCTGTGTCAGCTTAGCTTTTCATGGGCTATATTTAGATTAAACATAGATCCACCAAATGTCACCATTTCAAGCTAAACTAGTTTCAAGCCCCGTGAGCAGAAAGGCAGTTTTACACGGGGAATCCGCTGCTGTCTCCCCATCCAGCACTCCCCTTGCTGCTACAGCTTGAGCTCAATTTAAGAAGGTCAGGTGACTGCAAGCGACTTCTTTTAAAGGATTTCCTTCTGTTTTTTTGTCGTGAGCTTTCCCCGAAGCAAATGACATCGTTAGAAACCTTTGGAAGTGCGTGTTTTTCTCACTGTACAGCAGCGACACTGTTACTATAATTAGAGTAGGGCTGCTCTGTAGCAGCATCTAGTGCCAGCAGGAGCATCGCAGCCCTTCTTGGTGCTGGGCTGCCTTCCTCAGCCTGAGCTACTGGTTCTGCTGGCGCCACCACAGAGAAGCTAAACGTGATGGACCGCGATTTGTCACCAGTTCCCGCTGTGACTCTGACAGAATCAGTGCTTTGCTGCGGTTCCCCTGGCTGTGAGCCTGCAAACGGGGGTGTTGTGAGGATGAGCCGGCCTGCGGAGCTGCCTTGTGCACAGAGCTCCTGAAAGGTGGTAGGTCAGTGGGATCCCATCCTCTGGGAGCCATGCGGCCCCGGAGCGGGATGGAACCGAGTCCCAGGCAGGAGAAAACCTGATCTCTGACCAACCCAGGGACATATCCCGTGTGGAGCGGCTGCAGCGTGCCAGTCTGCGGCTGCGGCACTGCTGCATCCTCGGGATCCATGAGCTTCCGTGCAAAACTGAAGGCGGGATTTGCACGGAGAGGATGGGTGACAAGCACTGCCACCCCGTAGGGCTTCGCAAGGAGATGTGCGGGCCCATGCGCCGGCTTTGAAGCCTCTGGAAGACGTCGTCAGCACTCCAGGGATGTCCTAACCTCTTTGCTGGCGTCTCCTGCTGCCAGCCCAGAGCCCCGTGACACAAATATTGACAACGCGGCCGTGCAGCAGCGACCAGCGTCACCCTCGTGCTGCTCGGGGCAGTTCTGAACGACCAGCGCGCTCTGCACCCGGCTGCCTCTGCTGCTGGTGGCCTTGGGGACAAGGAGCTCTGGCTGTGGTGGCTCTCAGGTGCCCTGCGCTCATCCCCAGCAGCAGGGAGCCCACCCGGCCCCGCGTCCCGGCCTGTCTGCGTCTCCCGCCACCGCTCCGCACTGACGCTCGTCATCATCCTCGTAAATAAGAGCTCCGAGCCGCTCGCCTGGAAACGCAGCCCGGCCGTCTCCATGGCGACCCTGCTCGCGGCCCTCCTCCTCCTCCTCCTCACCAGATTGATGGTGCGTGGCGGCTTCCAGCCGCTTTCCCCTCCGCTCTCCCGCTCCGTTTGCGTTGGGATGAGCGGGCCTGGAGGCTGCGCGTGCAGGGAGGGCCGCGCCGTGAGCTCCGCTGGCAGCCGAGCCGCTTCTCCGGGCCCTGGGGCTCTCCCTTATTTACAGCTCCCAAACAGCGCGGTGCTGCCAGCGCCTGTGACAACCTGTGCCCCAAAGCGTCGGAGCACCCCAGTGTCCCCACGCCAGACCCACCTGCCCTAACGCACACGGAGCGACGTGCAACCGGGTGCCCAGTAGGCGTTAAATGTGCATGGGGGGCAGCTGCAGAAACGGGGGGCACCTGAGCAAGCCCCGTAGGGGAATAAAGGTGCCCCCAGGGCCGCACGAGCCCCCGGGCCGGTCCCCGTCGCCCCCGCGCCCGCTGCGCCGCCACCTGCGCGGCCGTTGGAGAGGGGGGCGGAGCCGGCGGCGGCCCCCGCCCCTCCCGGTAGCGGCGGAGGCGGCGCGTCCCGTCCCGCCGCCCCCGGCTCTCCCGGGCGCGCGGAGCCCCGGCCGCGCTGCGCGCTCCGCCGCGGCCGCCGACACCGGCTGCGCCCCATGGCCCGGGCGGCGCGGAGCGGCGCGGGGAGGACCATGCGCGGGGCGCCATGATGATCGACAGCCAGGTGAGCCCCGCGGCGGCCGCTCGGCGAGGGAAAGGGGCCGCCTCGGGGGGCGGCGGGAAGGGGCCGCCTCGGGGCCGCCTCAGGGGGCGGCGGCGGCGGGAAGGGGCCGCCTCGGGCCCCACTCTCTGCGCGGAGCCGGCGGGATCTTCCCGGGCGCCCCCGAGCCCCCCCTGCGCCTCCAGGCCCCAGCCCAGCTCCCCGCGCTCGGGGCCGCTGTCCCCCCCGCTCCCCCGGGGACGGGGCCCGCGTGGGGCGTCCCGAGGGGACACGCGCTGCTGGATCCCGCCAGCCCCCACCGGGAATAGGGGAAGCGCGGTCCTGTGATGGAGAAGTGAGTTGGGATCTGCTTTTGGACTGGAAAATGTGCGTGACGGGGCCTGCGTCCACCCCAAGGGGTTCACTCAGCCCGGGTCTCCTTCGTTGTGACCCGACCGTGTAAACAGGAGCAGACTGAGCTCTGCCGGGCAGGAGCTCCTCCGTGCCGGGCTGTGCCTTGTCCCGTTGGAAACCGAAACACCGGGATCTGGAGCCCTGCTGGGGTTCGGGGCGTCACCTTGAACAAGGTCGCCCTGTTGCCTCACGCGTGGCCAGGGGGGAATAACCCAGGAGAGCAGCTGCAGGTGCAAAGCTGCCTAGGAAAAAAGATACCCGGGAGCCGCATCTCCCGTCTGCAGCTCTGTGAAGGGCTGCACACACTACGCGTCAGGGTCTGGGCGCTCGCGTCCCCTTCCCTGCCCGTGGTTACGTTGTCCCTGCTCTATCCAGGGCAAACCGAGGCTTGCGGGGACGTTTGCTGGGACTCGCAGGCCGGAAGCCCTGGCCGCCTTCATGCTGCTCCGAGGTGCAGGACATGGGTCCGGGCGCTCCTCTAGCTATGAGGAATTTCCAGCTGCGCCCACAGCCGCACCCGGCCGGTCCTTGCGGCCGCGTCTCGGCTGCCTCGTAAATGTTTCCATCCCTGGTTGCCAGGGGAAAGACCCACACAAACAACCGGGAAAACCGGGTGCCGCCGAGTCAACACGCTGAGCAACCCCGGAGGGTTCCCCGCCGCTCTGCCTCGGCGCCGCGGGTGCCCCGCGACACGTGAACGCGGCGGCTCGTGCGAGTTTCGCACCGATGAGTTGCTTGTAGAGCCAAAACCTGCACGTGAGCCCCGCGGGCGCCGGTGTTAACCCTCGCTGGTGCAGCGAGTGCGCAGGGAGCTTGTGAGCGCCGGGCCTGCGGGAGCCGCTGGGAGGATGCGGCTCCCGGAGCCGCTGGGCTGCCCCATCGGAGCTCCCGAGCTCGCCGGACACAACCGGCTCCCGAGGAGCAGCGACTGCCACAGGCTCCGCAGGGAACCTTGGCCGTGCTGCGCGTGACGCCGATGGCTCATCCAGCAGCTCGGCGCAGGTTCTCCCCTTCGGGGCCGGTTTGCGAGGGCCCTTTGTAGGGAGGGAAAGGAGGAGGTGCTTTTCTGGACTCTGCTTTTTCCAGCATCTTTGGGAAAGTAGCGTTTTCCTGCTCCTTCACAGCATTCCCATCCCCTGTGCAGTGCGTGGCTGTGGGACCTAGACAAACAGGGCTCCTGCCACAGCATAAAAGCAGCCCGCGCTCTCCACCGGTGCCGGACGAAGCCTCAGAGCCCGTTCCCATCCCTATAGCGACGTGCGCTCGCCCAGGGTGCCGGGCGCTCGCCGGGCCACGTCCGCACGGGAGCTGCTTCCCCTGCCTGGACCGCAGCCGTTCGGAGAGCAGAGCTGCCAACGGGCAGCTGCCCCCGGCCGCGGGGCCAGCGGCGCCTGCAGGGACACGAGCCTGAAACTGGCTCCCCGGGGGTGACACTGACCTTTCAGCTGCCCCCTCTCCAGGAGCCTCCCTGGGATATCTGCGTGACAAAGGATTTCCTTCCAAAGGAGCCACTCGTGACCCTCTGAGGCCTGTTGGTAATCGGGGCCATTCTCTCTTCCCTTAGCGAGGCTGCAGGATGCGCCGTGCGCACGGGGGCACCCGGGCAAGGGGGATTCCTGCTCTCTTTCCAGGTGCGCCTGCTGCTTCCGCAAGCTCCCTGCTCCCCCGTGCTGCCGTCCCGTGTTTTTCCGCCGCCGCGGCGCCCGGCGGCCAGGCCGTGCGGCAGATGGCACTGTTGTTTGCTCCGTGAGTTGGCGGCTCCTTTCCCGGCTCCGTGAGGGCCGGCGGCAGCGAGCGGAGTGTGGCTGGAGCGGGGATCGGCGCTTGGAGCCACAGCCGGAATTAATACGGAGCGGCTCCATGGCAGGTTCAGTGCCAAAGCCACTGCGTCCCTCCTGCCCAAGGGAGCTGCCATTCAACGCTGCCTTTCCTGGGTGTTCCTGCTTTCCCTAGAGCTCCGTCGGTAACGGACAGTGCATGTCCCTGCTGCTGGAGCCCGGAGAGGCTCCTTTCCGTGGCGGAGCCGCCGCTGTAGCCGCGTTTCAATGCGTGGTTGACAACAGCGTGGCCCTGACCGCGTCTGGGGGCAGCCAGGTTCTCCGCTTGGGATCCCGGCATCTTTTCCCAAACGGTTTTCCCTGCTGTGGCTCAAAGACTACGTTTGTCTGCATCAAAGGCAGCATCACGGGCTCCCAGGATGGAGCTCCTGCTGCTGGGAGCCTGGTGGGAATCTTGTCCTCCCTGAGGATTTACAGAGCTGTGCCAAGCACGGAGCCAGCTCCGGCTGGTAGCATCTCCTGCCCTTGGAGCAGGGGTGCTGCAACACCCCATCCCTTACTGCCTTTTCGGAGGGAGATTCAGGAATGGAGAGCGTGAGGTGGAGCCAGCTCCTGGTCTATCCCCAAGCTTGGGATGGGACCTGGAGAAGCTAATGGAGGCGTTAGACAGGAGCCAGAGCTCTGGCATGTCAAGGCATCCTGGATAAGGCTCCGTGCTTCCCTCTCGCTCTTTTCTGGACTCCCTGGGCAGCAGGAGCCGGGCTGTGTGGGATCTGCCGGAGCCGGCGCTCCCTCGCGCATGGTGCCTCTTCCCGCAGGAGAGGCCGGATCCCTCGTGTTCAACAGGAGCACGAGGCTCCTCGGCTGGGCTCCCAGTTGCTGCAAAGGGCCCCGTTTTCCTTGGCAAGGGCCGAAAGCCCCAGCAGGCTCCAAAACCTCCAGTTTGGCATTTCCATGGAGACGAGGCCGGTGTTTCCGCTGGCTCCGCTGTCCTCGGCGGCTCCGCAGCAGCAAGAGGCTGCGCTGGGCACCGGGCACCATCCCTGTCCTCACGTGTCACTTAGCGGTGTCTCCTTCAGGGATCTTCCCCCTCTCACATGGAAACGCTGTTGGGTCCAGGGTCCTTGAAGCGGGTGGGAAAAAAAGGGCTTTTACATCCTGCACAAGCGAGAGGATTTTCACGTTGGCTGTCACCGTGAGCCAGACAGACGGATCCCATCTGCAAGGGGCTGGCGAGAGGAAACACCATGAGATGTGTCCCTTTTTCCCTGGGAAGTGGCAGAGTGGTCACACGCTCCCGTGAGGTGGGGAGGTGTTTGACAAAGCAGCATCTTTCAGTGGGACTCTGTAAGCGTGAGCAGGACAGCGTTCTGGGGGGGATTAGGTGATGTCCTCCAGGACTGCAAGAACCAGGTTCTGCAGGCTTGCACCTGGGGGCACCCGTGAGGCCTCCCCGATCCCGTGAGGACGGGCCAGGGATCTGCAACCAGAGCTGGTGTTTCCTGCTCGGATGCAGCACGTGGGAGTCGCGCCGGCTTTTGGGACCTCCCCAAATCCACAGAAGCCAGGCACTGCTGGGGGCTTTGCAAGCCGCGCTGCTCGAAAGGGTGTTTGGCTCCTGTGTTTCCCTGAGGAACAGGCACCCGCTTGCTCGTGTCCTTCCATGGTTGCCCTGGGCATCCCCGTGCCTCTTCAGACCTCTCCGTGCCGGTCTCGGCTTTCTGTGGGCACCACGTGTCCTCCTTGGGATGCCCTCGCACTGGCATCTCGGCGGTTCCTCGTGCAGGTTTCCTCTCCCCACCACTGACAAGTACCAAAGGGGAAGAGCCATGGGATTTTCCATTCGCCCTTCCCTCCCTGTGCTGCTCGGTTTCCTCCTCACCTTTCCAGCGGCTCCACGCAGGGAAAACAGCCCTGGCGGTTTTGGTGCTGTTCGTGTCGAGGGCGGCAGTCGCATGGGGCTCGTGTTTGGGCTTGCAGACGGTACCGAGGGCTGCAGCCTCCTCCGGAAAACAAACACACCGGGATCTCTTGCTGGGGGTTCTTTCATTTCGTGGGAGCTTTCCCAGAAGGATTCTCCTCCTCTTCGTGGTGGGAAGTCCCCGGGCTCTGGCAGAGCCTGGCCTCATGCCAGGAGCACTCAGCGACATCCACGGTCCCTCCCTCGCAGGACAGACCGGCAGGGACAGGGTGGGACTTCCGTGGAAGACTCCTGTTCCCATGGGAAGACCAGCACCTGGGCAGGGTAGTCGGTGGCTTTCTGAGCACCGCTCTCCTCCAGGTCTGGACTGCAGCTCCTCCTCTGGGTGTTGGTGCAATCGCTGACGCGGGCGCTTGCTCATCGGGAGGCGTGAGGCCGGCCTGGCTGAGCCCGGCTTGTTCCTGGGAAGCTTCTTGCGGAGGCGCCGGGGATGGCAGCCCAAAACGTGCGACCGTCATCCCTGGGAATGGGGATCGTTCTGAGTCACGGGTCATAACATGCGGCCCCACGCCCGGCTCCCGTTGGGCTCAGGACTGCAGGAACGTCCCGGGGACCAACCCTGCCAGCGCCGCTCGCGTCACGTTTTGGAAGCTCGTGAAGTGTGACTTCTACCCTCCACATCTTGTTTGCCTGCCCTTCTCCACCCGGGAGCCTTCTCTCCTCTGCTGGTTGCCACTTTTGCCCGGTTTCTAGTTAAAAAAAGTATTTGTGGTTGGTTTGTCCCTGCCTGGTCTTGCTCCAGGCTCGTCCCTTAGCTCCAGTGGCCGCATTCCCACATTTTCCCTGCAAAGGACTCAATGCCATGGCCTGGCTCTTGCTGCCATCCTGCGCCCAGACCCGAGCGCTTTGGGAAATCGGGATCCCTGCAGCATCGCCGACCCTCTCCCATTCCCCGGCTCTGCTGGGCCCAGCGAGAAGGGGCTGTTGCATGGCAGGAGCTCCTGGTTTTGAGGGTCATGGAAGCTTTTTATTGCCTGGGAGCTGGAGTTTAACATCCCACCTCTGTTTGGGGCTCAGCCTTGGTGTCCCCCACCACGATGCTCCTCTTCCGCCTCTTCCGCGGAGTGTCATTTGGGGCATTTTCCTCCTCTTACCTCAGCTGGGTCTGGTGAGGTGGGAAATGAGCAGATGAGGGGTAGACCCTGTCCTGCGGGGACATGGATGCAGGTGATGTCCCTGTGCCCCTCATATCAGCCCTCTCCCACCACCGCGGGTGCAAATCCTGCAGAATGATGCATCTTGCACCAAAATTCCCCTCCTTTTGCCCCCGGCTGCCCCCAGGTCACAGGAATTGACCTGTGAGCAAAACATCCCCCCGTGTCCGTGCCCGCAGCAGCACCGGGAGCCTCCTGGGCGCTCACAGCATGTGAATTATTCAAGCCCCGCTGCGGCGCGGGTTGCACAGGGGGGTGTTTGCCCTGGCGCTGCAAAGCCGGGCGGGAAGGCAGGAAACGGGGAGGCTCCGGCTGGGAACGTTCGTGCTCCGTCTTGCCCGCTCGTGCTTCCCGCTCCGCCGCGGCCCGGGGGCGAGCGGGGCCCGGCTGCGCAGGGAGGCAGCGCGCGGGGCGGCGAGGAGGGGAGCCGGGCGCCGCGCACGCGCCGGCTCGCGCGCAGCCTCGCGGTGCGGCTCCTCGCCGCGCTTTGATTTGCGAGGAAGGAAACAAGACGCCTCGGAGCAGCGGAGCGAGATGCGCCGAGAAACCTGAGCGGCGGGAGCCGCCTTCTCCGCGTGCCGCCGCGCGCGGAGCCGCCGCCTCGGAGCAGCGGCAGGATGAGCAGCCCCTCCGCGCCGGGGAAGATGGAGGCGAAACCTTTGTTCAACGTGCAGAAGGCGCTGGTGCAGCCCGTGCAGATGTGCATGCTGGACATCCCCCTGAGCGTGCAGGATGACGACGTGAGTGCCGGGCGCGCGGGCCGCGGCGCGACGGGCAGCGCGGGGGAAGTTGTGGCCAAGTGGAGGGCGCCACGGGCCGGCGCTGCCTCCTGGGCGCCGCGTCCCGCTGCCCAGCGGTGCTGGTGCCATAGGGAGCCTTGGCTGCCCCATGCGTGGGGAAGGGGAAGGGGCAGGGGTGGCCGCGAGGCTGAGCTCGCGCCCGTGCCCATCTCGGTCTCGCAGCTCCCGCCGCTTCGCCTGGGCTCTGCTGCAGCAACGTGGGGTTTGCTCCACCAGGCAAAAATCCCCGAATCTGGAGGCATGTTTGGGTGAGGGCAGCCCCAGTGGGGGCTCCTGCTGCCACCGCAGCTCTGCCCCTCGCAGAAATGCCCCGTGAATGGGGCCAAGCAATAACCCAGGAGAGGGGCGATGCCCCACGGGGCTTGCGGGTGGTGCCCGGGCTGGGTGCTGAGCACCCCAGTGCTGCCGGGGGCTTGGATATGATCCACGTTTGGTTGAAATCTGGGGCAAAACCCTCTTTCAGAGCAGGGAGAGCCCCTGTTCTTGCTGTGCATGTTCAGCGCTTGCGCCGTCACTGCAGGGGACTGAAATGTGCATTTTCTTGATGGTGGGCAGTCGATGTATCACACTGAATGCTGCCTTATTTTCTACCTTATCTGTGCATTTAACGAGCTGAAATGACAACCCGGAGCCGAGCTCACGTCCCTGGAGGAGCGGGATTCGCGCAGGGGGTGTGTCGGGTCCTGGCTCCGCAGGCGGCCGGGCGGCACCGCAGGGAACAGCGGCTTCCCGGGAGCCTCCCTGTGCTGAGCAGCCTGGCTGGGACCTCTCCCCGGCCCCGCGGCCGCAGTATCGGGTACCTGAGCCCTGCTTCCCTTTTCCTGCTGCCTCCTAGCACCTTTATAGGGGTGCTGGGAATTTCCTGGCTCCCGAGGACCTAGTCCAGGCATCAGTGGCTGCTTTATTCTCCTTTATTTTGATTTAAGGAGCAGATTTATTCTGCTGCAAGACACCCGTTCCTTGGCAGTGGAATCTGCTGCTGGGTTTCCCTGCAGCTCCAGGGGTGGCACCAAGGGGACCTCAGGCTTTGCCTGACGCAGACGGAGGTTTCCCGGCGAGCCAAGGCCCAGGTGGGTGTCCGTGCTCGCCTGGGAGCGGGTGGGAGCGCCCTGCGCTTGCTCCCTGTCCCGCTGCCTTTGTTGCAGGAGGGAGAACTGATTTTTCATGGTTGTGCTCTGTATTAGGGATTGGTTTGGGGGTGTTTTTGGATGCTCCTATGAACCTTTCAGGATCTGTTTGGTCCCAGCGGGCACCGATGCCGTTGGTTGGCAACCTGGCGCATTGGGACGTCCCATCAGCAGGACGTCCCCAACCCTCGCGTCACTGCTGGGGTGTTTGCTCCTTCGTGCAGGGTGCAGAGGGTCAGGGTGTCCTATGGAAAGTTGGAGCGCTGTGGGATTGCCCTGGGAATTCAGGCTTCCTCCAGCATCCCCGTGAGCATCCACTGGGAATGGCCAGTGTTGCGGTGCCGGGAAGCGCTCGCTCCCCTTGTCCCCCTGGAAAGCAGCGGAGCAGCTGCCCGGCCGCCCCGCAGAGCTGCCGCCTCCTCCTGGCCGTGGGCAGGGGAAAGTCCAGGGGGAAGCCCGGAGCGACGGGGAACTCCACGTTCCGCACTGGAAGCTTTCGCTGCCGGTGGGCGAGAGCTCTTCCCCTCGCCCACGCCAGCCCCTTCTGACCTCCGAGCCACCACTCTTGCCAGGACCTCACCTGGCTGCGGGTGGAAGGAACGTGCTGCCGTTTCCCCCTGCGGAAACCAGGAGGCTCCGGAGCTGCCTGTTCCCGCAGCATTGGGTTGGGAAGGGCGCAGGCACCCGATGCACGGAGCCCTGTGGGTGCTGGTGTCCCAAGGAAGCTCTACCAGGAGAGGAGGGTCTCCGTTTCCTAGAGCAGAAATGGGTCTAAGGAGGGAGAAGCCTCATAGGGGGTCAAGTTGTCCCACTGGAAGCGGGACACAGCGCTCGAGCCGCTCCGCAGGGATAACACGGACCGTCCATAGGGAAAGGGCTGGGGCCATGGCAAGGCGGGCAGGCTCCCAGGCTGAGTCACCCTCTTGGCTGCGGCTCCTCTCGCTCCTTCTTGAGAAACTTGGGACAAGTCGACGTGTCTGCAGCTCGGCCTGGCCGATCCCGCCTTTCCCTGGGCCCGGCGCCCTGAGCAGCGGCGTTGGGTGCTGCTTTGCTGCCCATCGGGACCGGCTGCGTCTCCGGAGCGGTCAGAAGCCTTTCCGTAATCCAGATCCTGTTTGTTTTTATGGGAAAGAAGCTAGGAGAGTGTGACCATCTCCCTTGGGAAGCTGCTGGGCAAACCCCAGCCGTGGTCAAAGGGCAGAGCTGCAGAGGGAGGACGTGGTGGGGAGAGAGCTGGAGGCGCCCGGAAGGAGCGGGAATGGCTGCAGGGTGGACGTGGGAGAATGTGGATGCCAGCTTGGATAGGGACATTGCCAAGGCATGGAGGGGATAATGAGGAAGCTGTGGGAGCTGAAGGGCAGCGTGGTGCACAAGTAGCCGCTCCCAAGCCCCTCCGGGGATCCCGTCCATCGCTCCTTGGTCATCCCTGTGGGAAGGTCTTGCTTTCCAAACAGGCTTTCCTTGCGCCCCGCTGCCCTCCCTCCATGGGGCCTTCCCGGGGACGTGGGCCTCCCAGGGAGAACCGGGAACGCAGATGCTCCCGGGATTGGGCTGCTCCTTCAGGTTTCCACGAGCATTTGCAAATGTCCAGGGCAGAGTGGGACCCCGTTAGGGAGCATCTTGCCAGCAGCTGGTGATGGGCTGAAGGTGACAGTCACCTGCCGTGTCCGTGCGCATGGGACACCGCGTGTGTCGCGCAAAGGGCTCCGTTGGTGCTGCCGTCGCTCCCTCCGTTTCTCAATCCACCCGAAGCAATTGCCACATTTCCCAGGGCACCGCTCTTGCTCTTGCGGGTTGGGATTTCCAGAGCTTTGCTAATAAGAGCGCAACAGTTTCCATATCTGGGAGATGGGGAAATCAATGTGGCAGGGGATGTAACGGCTCTTTGTGGCATCTCGGGCAGCTCCCTGATGTGATGGAGCTTTGTGGCGTCCGGCTTTGGCGGTTTAATTGGCAATATCTGCTCTGGGGAGCCGGAGCCGCAGGGAGGGCCGTGGCAGCGAGTCCTGCGGAGCCGCACGGGGGTCCCTGTCGTGTCCCTCCTGCCTGGCAGGACACCCTGGGGCTGTCGGGTGTCACCGGGTGTCCCCTGCGGGTGCCCACAGTGCCCCGCGCGCGAGCGTGGCCCCGGATGCGGCTCCGCACAAGAGCAGGAAGGGCGCAGGAATGGGCAGGTGGGGACAGAGGTGACAGAGCACGACAGATCCGAGCGGATCCGTGGGCACAGGCCGCCTTTCCGATGCTCCGGGCGGTCTCTCCCTGCGCCACCCCGCCGGTGCAGCAGCCCCACTTCAAAGCGCTTAGCAAATATTTTCCACTCCAGTGGGCTAATTAGTTAAATTACATTTCACATGCTAATTTATTCCTCTAATATTATTTTTTTCCCCCCGCGTGCTGGAATCTAGGAGAAGATAAAAGCTTGGTTTGACCTCAGCACTGGGCACGGAGGAGCAGGAGATGGGAAGGAGCGATTCGCTCCCAGGTTTGCCGCAGCATCCGGCTATTCCCTGCCGTGCTCCGGATCCTGGTGGAGCCCAGGGGCTTCAGCCGCCTGCGACCCGGCCACCTTGAGCGTGACTTGTCCTCTGGGCAGGAGGGAAGACTTTCCCCGTCAGCGGTTAATGAGCTGCTAATTTCCAGCTTAGCTCTTGCTGTCTGTCTTGCTGGTGTCATCTCGTGCAAATGTGGGCTAATGAATCCAGCCTGGGTGGGGATGCTCTTTCCCCTGCTGCCAGGAGGGGGAAGGAACCTGCTGGCAACGCTCTGTCGGCTGCATCTGGAGCTGGCACCGTCCCCAAGGAGGAACCTGATCCGCTGCTCCGTGAGGACCCGTCGCCCTATTTATAGGAGGCTGGGGGAGCCCCTGCCCCGTGCGGGAGGTGGCAGCGGGAAGTGACCTTTGGAAGCAGGCTGGGATGAGCCTTCCTGGCCACGCGTGCGGTGGGCAACGCGCGCGGCCGCAGCGGGCGTCTCCGGGCCGCGAGCAGGTGGGTTTTGCTCGCGAGCCCCTCGCTCTGCTCGTGGGACCTGCTGGGGTTCGGCCCTGCAGAGGGCTGAGCTCCGGCTTGAGGAACGTCCCGGTGCCTCAACCCGGGGCCGAGCCGGCAGGGAGCCGGAGCGGGCGCCCGCGTGAGCCGAGAGCTGCAGTGAGCCCCGCCGTGAAGCGAAGCCTCCTCGTGTTTGTGTCGAGGGCTGCTGCTTCTCCGCTCCGTAGATGTTATCGGGAGGGAGGAGCCGCGCAGCGGAGCCGGGGCTGCTTCCTGGCCGTGGCTGCAGTGGAGAACAGCCTCCATCCCAGCCCCTGGCACCATTCCCTGCCTCCCGCCCCCTGCGTGAATCATCGCTCTGTGTCTTCAGAGACAGCTAGAAACTAGGGGAATAGCTGCCCAGATTGGATTCCTCGCTCGTCTCCAAGGATATAAACGCAGGAGCGCTGTGAAGGCTTGGGATTCCCTGGCCTCGAGCAGTCGGAGGCTTCGTGTCCATGCGTGCGGCTGCCCGGCCCTTCCCAGCTCCGCTGGAGCCGGGATCTCGGTGCCAGCAGCCGGAGCGGGATGCGCCGGAGCAGCTCCTGGTGCTGCCAGAGAGCAGTGATGGGTGCAATTAAAGCTGTGCTAATTCTCCGTGTATCACAAATGGGGAAGGAGCTGACGTCTCTGGTAATCGTTTGGTCGATCTGCTGGTGATGTGTGTTTACAAATGGCCTGGCTGCAGCCGTGCTCAATAGCATGAGCTGCAGAGCAGAAATTAGGGGGGAAAAAAGAGAGGAAAATACCGTGTGTCAGGTTCTCCCCTGGTGTACATGAAGGCGAAGCTGTTGACCTTGGTGGTGTTATCCCCTAGCGCTGGCTAAGGACGTGACTTGATGCCCAGGGTTACATCCCAGCGCTTTCCCCATCATTTGCCTTCCTACCTTCCCATCCTGCGGCACGCGCTTCCCTGGCTCCGCCATCGGCGGTAACGTGAGAGCTGTGGGACCTGCCTGGCCCTCCGCTCCCGACCCGCTTCCGACCCAGTGGAGCAGTTTGTGCCGCTCGGAATGTGCAGGAGGAAGAGGAGGAGGAGGAGACGTGGGGCTGCAGCCAGCGCCGCGCTCCTGGGGAGAAACCGGCTCCCTCTCTGCACCCAGGGAGCCCATATGGACCCATCGGTGCCACTTCCAGCCGCGCATCTTCAGCACTAACGGTGCTCAGAGAAGTGACTGCAGCAGCCCTCGGGAGACGCTGCTGCGGCGCTGTCGGTGCTCCCGCCGTGAGCCCTGCTGTAACGCCTGGGATGGGCGTCCGCTGGCTCGGGGTTGGCTCCAACTTGTGGTATTTTGTGTTTTTAACTCCCGGCTCTGCAGTCACGAGCGTGGAGTCGCCCCAGCTCTGGGCTCCTCGGTGCCAACGTGGGGCCCTGGCGGCACCTCTGCGAGCCCAGGGTGAGACGTTTCCTCCGTCTTCGGTGTCTGATGTGGCTCAGGAGGTTTATGCCTTGTTCTCTGGAGTCACGTGGACTGTTGCAAACACCTCCCGGGTCGCTGCTTCTCGCCCGGCTTCTTCGGCCGGTGCTCGGGAGGCTGCAGCTGGGCCCCTGCGCCTCTCCAGGGCTCCTCTTGGCAGCCTGGGAGTCCCTGATCCCGCTTTGTTGACAGTCGCCATCTGCCCCAAACCCTCCACGCTCTCGGCCCGGGTGACAGCTGCAGGATGAGGCCCTGGAGCGGGAGCCGTCGGAGCTGGACGCGGTCTCGGCAGTGGGGAAGAGCCGCAGAGCGCTGGCCCTTTTCCCCCAAATTTGGCAGAGGCCTCGTGGATAATTAAGTCAATGCAGAAATGATGCAACTAGATGGTTGAGCAGAGAGGGAGGAAAAAAAAAATATGTAAAGGCCCCCAAACATCTGTTGGATGAGTTAATGTATTATTAGACACCAGAAAATCCACGTGGGAGCTGCTTCTTACAAACACGCTAACCACAAAAACATTTTCATTCTCAGTTCGTACGGTTTTAGGCACCGAGAGCGCCGCGAGATGCACCGCGTCAGAAGCGAGCGGCGCTGCTCGTGGGGTGACCTTTTTAATCTAAAGAAAACTGAAATTCTTCGGCACTCAATGTGATTCCTGGAGCCAAGGATTTAAGGAAAAAAACAGCATAAATCATGAAACTGGAGGTAAAAGCCAGGGAGGTCGGCGGCGCTGGCTCGCTTGCGGTGGTGTTTGGAGCAGCGCTGCTCCTCTGTGCCAAAACCAGCACGGAAAGGTTTGCTGGCCGTGCAGCGACGCGCCGGAACAGCTTCCCTTTCCCAAACAATGCCGAGCGGAAAGCTTTAAAGTGCCCAGGACCAAGAGGGAAATCATTTATTTTTTTTTCCAACATCCTTTGTTCGAGTGGCTAACAATACCTGGGAATGCTAAAAGACTTTGGCAATTCTTATTGACTCCTCGTCGCCGTCACTGTTGTCTTCGGCCTGGCCAAGGCGACTTTCCCTTTCCAGCTCCCGCCGGGCTCTTCCTGCCTTCCCTGCGGCAGACGTCACGAGGATGCACGTGCTCAGGCTACACAAGTGGAATGTTTTTGCAAACCTGGTGCAGGCAGAGGTGAGTTTGGCCCCAAATGACCTGCCTAGGGCCATGCCAATAAGTCGATGTGGAGGAAACCTGGCAGTGCTGGTGCTGCTCCGGTCCCTGCGGCCGCATCTCTTGGTGCTTCTCTCCAATCCCAGCTCTTTGCTTGGAATGATGTTGCTTTTCCCATCCCCAGAGCCTGGCACTGGGGTTTCACTCCTCACTCCAGCTCCCGGGGGCTTTCACCTGCCTTACTGCTGTGCCCGGGTTTTGCTCAGTCCTTGCCCTGATGCTTGTCCAGTTGAAGCAGATGTGGGGCCGTTGCTGGGACATCCCTTTCCGTATCCCGCATTAACATTGTTCCTGTGGGTTTCTTATTTTAAGCCGCCTCGGTTATTTTCTCATGGTATTGATGCTATACATGCTGTGCGCCGTCCTGCTGCTTCACTTACTGCCGGGAGCTGATCCTTAAAACTATTCCATGTTGCTTCCGCACTGAATAACCCCTGTATTAAACCCAGCTTGTGTGTTGCTCTGTTTTATCCAGCAGCATGGAGCTATCCGCATGGATCTGGCCTGGCAGCTTCGCAGCCTGCAGCCCCTCTTGGCTCCACGCTTAAACTGGGCTTTGGAATAAGCAGCGCTTGGCCACGGGTGACATCTGGTACCTGCCTTGGGGGCCAAGAGGGACAGCAGGAGCCTCACGGGTGACCCAGGGCCATTGCAGGGATGAACCATCCTCTGCCTTGAGTCGCATCCCGCCCTTCTTGGCCAGGAAGGACGGGAGCAGGGCTGGGAAGCGTGTCGGGGCCGGAGGTGGCCGCGTGCAGCGGCGCCCGGCTCCGCGGCCGTCTCCCACGGGGATTTCTCGCTCGATCGGGAGCTGGCGCCTCTTGTTTCCGAGATTCTCCTTTTACGCGATTCAGCTAAATGTGCCGTTCTGGCCGGTTGCTGTCGCTGGAAAAATGTACTCCCTGCCCTTGAATGTGCCTGGGAGAGGTGACCAGAGCCTCACCTCAGAGCAGAGATACTGTGTTATTGCTATACACTATTGTGCTATTGCTATACAATAATACAGCATCTTTAGGGGCTGCACCCATGCCCTTCTCCACTTGCCAACTTTTGCGGCCTCCACCTTCCTCCTTTTTTTTTTTTAATCCGCAATTTTTCTTTTTCCTCCGCTTGTGCAGAAGACCCTTACACGCAGGAGTAGCAACGTCTTACAGTAGCTTCCTGAGCACCTGGGAGAATCAAATGGCTCTACACCGATTGCTAAGCAACGGAGAGAAATGCTTTTCCTGTTTTTTTTCTTTTTGGTTACAGTCACCTTACGTGGTGCTTGCTGAAAGAGCCGACAAAAGGTGCTGGTTGTGACGGGAGCAGCAGGAACGGGCCTGGCCCTGGTGCGGCTGCAGCCTTTGGGCCTCAGCAGCCCTGCCAAACTGCTGCAGTTCTGCAGCACGTGGGGAGGAAAAACGGCACCGTCCAGAGCACACGGAGCTTCCTGGGAGGGGGGAGAAGCTGAGATCGGGACTGGCCTTTGCTGTGGAGCACCAAAACGAGCTGGGTCTTTCGTTGTCCCCCTGAAGCGGCACGCTGGGGACAAACACCAGGGCTGGTGGCCAAGTGGTGCACCACAAGCACCAAAGATGGTGGCATCCACCAGGCAAAGTGCATGGTGGAAGGAGGGGAAGGGAAGGACATTCCTGTGACCTTGTTATCCGCAAGGCTCGTGCCGTAACTGCCAGCAGGGCCGAACCTGGGCAGCCCACCACCAAACCTGGGGAAAACCTGCTCTGATCGAGAGTCTGGGCGCAGATTACGCTAACTGGAGCACGGATGTGATTTTCCCCTTGTAGGCAAAGAGGTTTTTTTCAAAGGTATTTTCCAAGGTTTTTTTCCTGGCCCTGGAATGGAAGAAGAGGTCGTGCTGGCTGATTGTTTTTGTTATTAGCTTTTCTGTAATCAAGTCTTTCAGCTGAGCAGAGCCTTGGCAGGGCAGGGGCAGTGGAAATGAAAATTCTTCGCATCAAAAGCTGGATGTCCAAGAAGTTTTGCTTTAGGTGTCGGTGTGAGCAACCCCCGGCAGCCTGAGCAGCAGCTAGTAATCCCCGCAGCTCCCGGTGCTTGTCCCCGGAGCGCCTTTCCAAGCAGCAGCGAGAAGGGCTTCCCCGGCCCCACAATGGGAGGAAACGCCGGCACCTCCCTCGCGGCGCTGCGGTGATTTCCGCAGCCCGGCGCAGAGCCCGCACGAGCTGTGACCCAAACAGCACCCAGGTTGGTGACTTGGATCTGCCTTCACTTGTGTCCCCCTGGAAGCTGGTCTGGCTGGATGAAGGGGCATTCCTCACGGCCCTGTCCCCTGGAGGTGGCAGTGACCGTGAAATGTCCCCATGTCCCAGAGGGGGGGACAGAGCAGCGGAGGGCGCAGAGCTCTGTGGTTCCGGGTGCTCTGGCCCTGTGGGGTTGTGTCTGTTCAGCCCGTGGTGACCCCAGAGCGAGGGCTCCCGCAGCACCCGCGCTTGCCTGCATTTCTGTGCCCTGTGGAGTCGATGGGACACTCGCAGCTGACGTCAATGCAAAACGCTCAGCATGTTGTGAAGAGCTTTTTCTGCATTGCCAAGCTGAATACGATGCTTCTTTTTTTTAATGAGTCCCACAGTCATTAGTTTTTCTCATAAAGCTGTTGCTCCTGCAGTTGTGTGTGCATAAAGTAATGGTGCTTTTTAGATATTTTCTACACCATCGTGGTTGTGCAAGAGAAACCTGAAAACGGGATCCTGTGTTCCCTTTTGGCTCTGTGCCGAAGAGCAAATAAGAAGCCCTGAGAAGTTATTTGCGTTAATGTCGCGATTTTGAGGAGGTTGCCGCGTGTTTGGGGTTGGCCGCGGGCAGCAAACATCCTGACCGCGGGTCCTGACCCCACTTGGAGTGTTTGGCTTTTTGGACCCAGGAGAGGGGAAAGGAAATGGGCTATTTTTAAACCCTTGCATACGGCTTCCTGCCTTATATGATTTATTATCCATTATCAGAAGCGTTTCTCCCCTGAGCTAGTCTTTAGTGGTCAACAAAGGGAGCAGGGAAAATCACCCGTTACGTTGGAGCTGCATCTTGCAGCAGAGGTCACACAAAACCTGGGTGTTTTGTTAGTTTGGCCACCTGCAAATGGTCAGGGCTTTTATATGTTATGTGCACGGGGGTAGAGCCAAGCCGGCCCCGTTGTGGGCTGCAATTTCCTTGCGCTGAACCTAGAGGGAAGGCGGCCTCTGTCCCAAAGGCCTCCGAGTCCAGGCAGGGAGCTGGTTTTGTGGGGAAATGGGGCGGTTTTTGCACTCCTGAATACACAAGGCGGGCTCGGTTCCTTGCGCATCCTGTCGTGGTGCCTGTGTCCCAGCGAGGCCGGGGGGACTGACCCTGCGGCTGGATCCGGGCTGAGCACGCGGGCCCCAGCGCCCGGGGTTGTTCCAGCTGGGCCGGAGCGGAGGCGTCGGGCCCGGTTTTGGTGCTGTCAGCAGCAGCTGCCGGCCCCGCGCGGGGGTTTCTCGTAACACGCGAGGAGGAGGAGGAGGAGGAGGAAGGCCGGGCGTCGCAGCGTGGGGGAGCGCGGGATGACGATGGCTCTGCCCGTTTCTGCCTCCAACAACGCGGCCGCGTCGCAGCGTTTGGGCATCTGCCGGCGGCTCCGGAGCCTCCGCCGAGCGGCACCCGCCACCCTCGCGCTCTGCCCCCGGGCATGTCCCTCCCGCTGCCCCTGCGACCCCCGAACCGCCCCGCGGGCAGCGGCGGCCGCTGGAGCCAGGGAAGCGGCGGGGGGGGACCCGAGGGGGCCGAGCTGGGCCGGGCCGGGCCGCTCCCCCGCGGGCGGAGGCGGAGGAAGAGGAGGAGGCGGAGGAAGAGGCGGAGGCGGCGCCGCTCCAGCAGCGCTCGGCGGCCCCCGCGCTGCCACCGCGGCCGGTGTCGCTGCCCGGCTGGGGGGCTGCCCATGGTGAGCCGCCCCCGCGCCGCCCCGCGCCATGTCCCGCCGCCCGCCGCGATGTTCGAGGGCGGCCGGCGGGCGCGGAGCCTCTGGGGCGGCGTGAGGCTGGAGGTGGGCGGCGAGCGCGGCCCCGTGGTGCTCAGCAGCTTCACGCAGCTCGACCCGGACCTGCCGCCGCTGGAGGTGAGCGCGGGGACCCCCCGCCCCGGGCCCGGCGCTCGGCCCCGAGCGCGCCCGGCGGTACCGGGGGCTGCGCGCGCCCTGGGGTTGTTTCGTTTGCCGGGTCGCGACGGGCCCGGCTGGGTCCCCTCCCCGCACGTTGCCCTGTCGGGAGCCGCGGGGGGGAAAGGGGGGCGCTCTGCATGGGGGAGGGCGGCAGGTTGCTAAAATCGGGGCTTTTTAATGTCTTATTTGAGGCTCCCGCTTGCAGCTGCAGGTCGGGGCTGAGATTGAGGCCGCTGGTAAAGCTGGTCCGAAGGAGCCACCCAAGCGTCCTCTGGGGAGCCTGTGGGCACCGAGAGGGCTCTGCCAGAGGATGCAAAGTGTCCGGGATCCTCTGGGTCCGGCGCTGGGTGCTTCAGTGCTGGACCGGCCTCC
The DNA here is from genome assembly GCF_059628265.1 of Tinamus guttatus. Taxonomy (NCBI): domain Eukaryota; kingdom Metazoa; phylum Chordata; class Aves; order Tinamiformes; family Tinamidae; genus Tinamus; species Tinamus guttatus. The sequence continues at coordinate 1,852,579 of NW_028288760.1, read as the reverse complement.
GGGCTCTTGTTCCAAGCAGTTTGTCGATTCCGAGTGGGAAATGGGACACGGGCACCCGGGATACTCTGACTCAGCGCCATGGGTTTTTTCCTGGCAATCCTCTGAGCGCCAGGAATGTCATCGGTGCTGAGCAAACCTGGTGTTGGGAGACGTGCAAGAAAGTTCTGGTGTCGGGAGCCGGTGCTTTGAGGAGCCCCGCGCGGCCACGCAGGGGTTAACGCAGCGCGGCCGGGCAGCAAGTCTGGTTTTGTTGGGATCTGGAGCCAGCTGCAGATGTGCTTCTCCGCTCCGGCTACTTCTCGCTGCGGCGCGGGGGGAATCACTGCTAAACCCTTCTGAGTTCCTGCACAGATATCCGGGCAGCAGAGCCAGCGTTTTAATGGGCGCTTTAATCTTTCCCCCGCTGCAAACTGCTCTGCCCGCTGCCCTGCAGTGGAAAGTCCTGGTCAGCCTCGGACGGGAAGGAATTATGTGAGGCCGCGGCCGCGCGGGCTCCCCCGCGGCTCTGCCGCGTTCATGGAAGCGCCATCGCGGCCGTCCCCCCTCTCCTGGGGGTGGGCGTGCGGATGTTGCTCGCGGCTCCTCATCTGGATCTTGTTATGTCTGGCAGGAAGTCCAGCCTCTCCATCCCGCGGCGCTCCGGGAGGCTGCCTGGGCCGCGCGCTTGGCAGCGAGCGGGAGGAGCGGGGGGGACGCGGCCCGTTGTGCTCCTCGGCCCCGGGGAAGGGGCTGCTCCGCACGGGCCCCTTCGCTCCCTGCACGGAGGAGGTCGGGGGGCTGGAGGCATCTTGAGAGGTGGGGGCTGCAAAAGGGCTTGGAGCTGGGAGAGAGCAGCTTTGGAGCCTCTGCTGATCCGAGGGACCGGTGGAGCAGGTCTGCAAAGGAGACCCCGTTGACAGCCCCGTTGGAGCTTGGAGATGCTCCGAAAGCTGCTGTCCCCGTCGCGCTCCCACCCGGGGCCGCGGCGACGCGCGCTGCCGTGCAGGGCGCGGGGGGAAGGCGCTCTGAAAGGGGCGCGTTGTTGTCACGGCCCCCTGGCACCGGCCTCGCGGGCTGTAATCCCGGGCTAAAGCTGCTCTGCAAGGTTTCCCTGGGAGAAGGAGGCAGGTTGGATAAGAAAACCCCCGTGGCCGGTCACGGTCAGCATTTTCCTGACCTCCATTCCCAGCCCAGGGTGCTGAACCCACATCCCAGGCGAGAGCCGGGGCTGAGGCTGCCTCATCCTCGCCAGGGCTCGGCTGTGTGGGAGCAGCGTCTCCACCAGCATCTGCTTCTGCAGGGAGCACCGGGCCAAGGCGGCTCTGCCTCCCGCCTGGAGCCCGTCCCTTGGGACGGAGCAGTTTCTGGTGGAGCCCTGCCAGCCTACGTGGTTGGCAGCCCGGTCCCGCCAGGACCAGGGAATCCCTGGAAAGCTGCCCGTCGGGTTATGGGGAATACGTGTCGCCTCGTCCTCGGTGTCCCAGCTGGGGCCTGCAGAGGGTCGGTCCCCGCGTCCCGCAGCGGTGCTGCCGGTGCCACCCCCGGCCTGGGCGCGCGGAGCCGCGTGCTGCTCTTGCACCCAGAGCCCTTCATGATCACGCGACGATTTTAACAGCGCTGAACAGACCGTTTCTACTCCAACGATTGTCTAACGCGAGCGCCTGAGCCGCTTTGCAAACCTTCTGCTTTGACCTTTCTGGTTCGAATCCAACTCAAACTGGTGACAAGTGGCAGCTGTTCTGGTCCAGCATCCACAGAGTGAGTTTGGGGGTTCTTGCTGGGCTATGAACACGACTGTGGATGACACAGGCAGAAACTGCCATGCAACTTGCTGAGCTCTGGACGAGTGGCCAGGGCTGACGCATAGCGGAGAAGTCCGTATTGTTGCTATTCTGGCCGGATTTGTTTTCTGAACAATTAAGAGACTCTCAGTTGCTAAACACATCCTTGAAAGCTTGAATTACTCAGCCCAGATGCTTTGGAGGTCAGTGCTTATTCTTCGTAGCTGGGAATGAGGCGAAGGAGGGACAAAGATACCTTTTAAAAGCCATTTTCTCGGCGCTTCCTACGGCGCGCCGGGAGGAAGAGCCTTTTCTCTCAGCACGCTCTCCTCGGCATGAGACACCCCTTGCCATTCGCGAGATGAGCATCATCTGTTGGTATTTCTGGGGTGGGGATCTACCTTGTGGCTCCCTTCCAGGAGCCCTGGAGCCGGCCGGGGGGCCGCAGCGGGCCCAGATGCTGATTGCTGGTGGCTGCTGCGGAGCGGGAACGGCAGCGGGGGGAGGGATGTTTTGTTATTACTTGATATCGTTTGAGAGAAGCCGGAGAGAGGTCTCTAAGTGTGTTTGTACAAGGATCGCGTTACTCAGCGCCTGCCGCGCCGCGTTTCTGGAGGGCCGGGAAACCTGCCGGGGCCGAGAACTCCCAGAGGTTTGAGAGGATTTAGCAGCAGGCCGGCAGCCCTGGAAAGTGAAATCTGTTTATCCGCGTGAAGAGGGACACCCCCAGCCAGGCCTTTCCCCCCGGGAATGCCACTGGGAGAGGAAGGAGGTCCCGTGTGGGCACACGGGTGCTCCGGGCTCCCCCTTTCAGCCATTTAACCTTCAGCCCCTGGGGGAGATTATGGGGCAGGGGGCAACGAAACGCAGCCTGGGGGTTGCCTCCCTCCTGGGCACCCGTCGTTGTGCCAAGTTGGGGTTTTCTGTTGGAAAACCAGAGTCAAATCGCATCTGCCTGGGGTTGTGTCTCGCTGTGGTGGTGCTGGGGCAGGTTCGGCTGTAGCCCCCGGCAATTGGAGGCGGGAGAGGAGCCCGTTCCTCGGAGCCGCCGTGGTGGGTTCGGATGCAGAAGGGGCTCTGCCACCAGCAGCTTCTCCGTCGCCCTTTGCAGCTCTCAGTGCAGCCGCCGTGTCCCCCCGGGGCCCTGTAATTGAAGGAGCAGGGAGCTTATTTAGGTCACCCGAGACCACATGTGAAGCCTGGGCATCCCCTGCTTGCGCTTCCTCTCGGCCCGTTACCTCCCGAGCGGCTGCTTATCGAGCGTCCGCCTTCCTCGTGTTTCCATATACATTTGCAGGGCTGTTTCGGTTCTCAAATATTTCTCCATCTCCCACGGACCCAGCAAGAGGGGGGAAAAAATGTCGTTGCTAAGGAACGGGATTTAGCTACAAAGCCAGCCGAACCGCGCAGAGGGGGGCAGTTTTACCAGCAGTTTTGGCCAGGGGGGCTGCGGGGGGCGGAATTCCAGCGCCCGCGTTGGGCATCCGGGACCTCGCTCCCACGGCGCGGCACCTGCAAGGCCCGGGAGCCGGGATTTGAGGTGCGAAGGGACGGAGGAGCCACGGCGCTCGCCCTCCCTTATTGATCACACTTGTTTATCGGCTGCTGTTAGCCCGCGCGGGGCTGGGTTAGGCCCAACGGGAGCGTCCGCGGCCTGGCCCAAGTCTCGTGGGACCCGAGAGCGTCGCCGCGTTGGGTGACGGTCCCTGCGCGAGGGCCGTGGTGCCAGCGCAGAGCCTGGGGACTGGCAGTGGGGACGAGTTCGGCTGTTCTGCTGCTTAAATTATGAGTACGGCCTGTAGCTGTCCCAATCTGCGGGGAGAAACGGGTCCTCCCTGTGTTTGCCTCGGGCCCAGGTCCAGGCACCGTCGGAGCCGCAGCCCGCGGAGTGCTCTGCAGGAACGAGAGCTTTGGGCTTCGCTCCCGAGCTCAGGGAAGAGAGAGCCCCGGAGGGCAGCCCGGCACCGAGCCCGACCCGCTCCCTCGTGCTCAACTGGTTCAGCCCAGGGGGGCATAGAAAAGAGGGGAAAGGAGGTCCAAGCCTGAGGTCTGGGTGGAGATTTCAGTGCCCTCGGTCCCCTCCTCCCCAGAGTGGGAGATGGGGGACAGAATGAGGGGACAGGGGGAGATGCATGAGGCACCGCAAGGCCCTTAGCACTGCTGGGCCGCCACGAGCGTGCGCTGGCCGTTAGCGTGGACATGAGCAAAGCTGCCTCTGCAGCTCCTTCGCAAAAGGACTCGGTGCCTCCCGTTCTCCCCGCGCTTGGAGCTGGTTCTCACGGAGCAGCCGGATGGTTCTCCCAGTGCAGCTGCAGGGCCGGGGGCCACCAACGCTGCCGCCTCCCCGCGACGGAGCCCGGTTCCTCTTTGTGCGATTTGGGTATTACTGATCGTGGTGCCATGCAAATACCCGCCGAGGACCGGAGCTGCCTCCTGGGGCTCTGCTTGTGCAGGTGTCACTCAGCACCGCAACAGCAGCACCCAGCGTCCCCGGGCTCGGTAGTTATGTGACCTCGGAGCGGCGGGACGGCGCACGCGGCGCCTGCTCGCCGTGCAGAGCTCGGCAGCAGCGCGTTCCTCTCGCGGCTCCTCGGTGTCCGCAGGAGACGCGTTCCCGGGAGCTCGCCGGCCGCGGTGGCTCTCGGCGCTCCGGGGCCGCCCGTGTCGGCAGCACGAGCTGAGCTGCCAGACACCCGGCTGCCTTCTCCGAGCTGACGGGAGAAAAAAAAATGTTTTGACTTGCGAACAGAGCAGATTGCACAGGAAAGGCGGCGGAGGCGACGTGCTCGGGAATGCGGAGGCCGTGTTTTTAGAGCCGCTCTTCTCGCTGCTCCCCGCGCGCTAACGCGGAGCGGCTGAGACCAGGGCCTGCCGCAAACGCGGCCTCGGCGCTCGCGCTACCCAGCTCAGCAGAGCTTCTCCCTGGGGCGAAACCGCGGGCGTTTCCCTGCTCCTTGGGGCTCCATGGGGATGCCAAAGCCCCGAGTCCGCCCCGGTTCCGGCCCAATGTTGGTGAGGTTTGGCTCCGTGTGCTAAGCAAAGCTGTTGTTGCTAGTTTACGCTCGATTTTTTAAAATATATGTTCTGGAATGGATGTTTGGGTCAAGCTTTATTTGTGCTGGAGAGATCCCTCCCGGCTGCGGCGTGGCGGCGTTGGGGCTCGTCTCCGCACGCCCATTCCGCAGACGCCGTGTTTTGCTGGGATAAGCCCTGCCGCAGCAGCGGGGCGGCCCGGTCCGTGCTGCCGCGTGACTCACAGCATCGCAATGGCTCAGCACGGCGCTCCTGCGGGGAATCCCATGGGATCATCCCTCGCAGCAGTGCTTCCTGCCGATTTTGCCGCGTCCCTCCACCGCGCTCGGCTGCAGGAGGACGGCGCCGTCCCGGGCCGGATCGCGTTACCCGCGCGGGCCGGGCGCCTCCGCCCGCTTCGGAGCGCGTCCGAACGGCAGCGTGTGGCACTCGGGTCCTGTGGGCACTGCAGAGCGGCTCGTGGGTGCAGGAGTGGGCGCACAGGGACGCAGCCGCTCACCCGTGCGTCGCTGCCCACGGAGCAGTGCCGGCAGCGGGAGGGAACAGCCACCTGCGAGGGCAGCCGCCCCGCACCAAGATCCTGATCTCTGGTGTCCCCAGGCCGAGACCGCCGCATCGCACCAGGTGTCAGTGCGTGATCAAGGACCTGTTTCTCAAGTGGCAGGGGAAAATCCCGCGCCCCCAAAATTCTGGGCTCCGTGGGGAGCCGGAGCAGCTCCGTGGGCAGCCGCCCGCTCTCTCCCCTGCCTCCCGCAGGGTTTTGGCTGCCCTCACTGAGGGGCTGTCTGGAAACACTTGGTGCAGGCTGGTGATGTCCCCGTGTCCCCGGGACACCCTGCCATTGCTCTCCAGCATCCGCACGTGCAGCCGCTTCACGGCAACTCGATGCTGTTGTTGATTCCTCCCAAAGGTGCCAAGCAAACGTCAGCTCTCCTGTAGCTTCAGCTGCAGAAATCTGGCAGCTCCGCTCCTCCAACCGCCCCTTGCAACCCCCAGGTGTTACCTGATGAATCCTGTCTCTACCCCCTAGTTTGGCACCTAGCACCTTGTTGGCACCTGTTTAAGTAATGCCATGAGGAGGAGATTTCCCTGATTGCAGGGGAGATTTCCCTAATTGCGAGATAGGAGCACTTGTTTCTCCAGCTCCACAGCCTGGAGGCACCTGGGGAAGGGAACAGACCGTGAGGAGCCTCTTGCCCGCGGACGTCCCCGGAGCCTTTCCTAGCGCGGAAGCCAAGGCGACGGCTGGGAAATCCGCAGCTGGGAGCGCGGGGCGGCCGTGTCAGGAGGCCCCTGGGACGAGCCGGGCCCGGGAAGCGGGAAAGGCACCAAACGGAGGCGCCCGCGTCACGGGGGCCCGGCCGGGACGAACAAAGGCCGCATTGATCCGTCCCCGCGCTGCCCTCCGCCTTTCCCGGCCTCAGCTCCTCCCGGGTCACCCCGCGGCCGTCGCGGAGGCTGGACCAGGGCTTTGCCGCGGGCCTGCAGCAAGAGCCCCCGCTCTGCCTGCGCTTAAACCTTCCGGGGCAAAGCCGGGTTTGCCCGGGATGCGCCCGGGTGCAGACAGTGCCTTGTGGTCACCGCGGTGGCAGCTCGTGGCCGGGGGACTTTTCCTCCCTTTCCCACTCCGACGGGCAGCGTGTGCCGGGGCTGCGCTCCTCGGAATGGCGCGAGTGCCGCGGGTGACGAGGAGCCGGCACGTTGTCGATGCTCTTTAATTTGCCAGAGTGACACGTGGGCTAAAAGCAGAGAGAGGAGCGTGGCAGGGGGATGTTTCCTCAGGGCTGGGTCTCTCTGAGGATATAAAGGCTGGATGTGGGGAGGGATGAGCTTACCCGCTGGCAAGTGCCAGGGACAGGCATCGCCCTGGTGCAGCAACAAGCACCTCTCTGGCCCATTTGTTCATGCAGATCGCCAGAAACGCATGGGTTACCCTGGGATAAGCAAGGCAGGAATTTCACGGGCGAGCATCCAAATTGGGTGTGGGGTCGGGCAGCTCCGAGCACTGACCCGTGCGCGTCCCTTTCCCAACACGTGGTCTGGTTCCCGCTGTGACGATGCGGGGTCCAGGCCTGCGATCAGCAGAGTAATGATAAATTGGCTGTGTTCGGACTGCGGGCTCCTGGGGAGCTGCCTTTGCACGTGAGCAGGGCGGCTGCGCTGCGTGTGGCTTCGGAGCTACTGCACCGGGAGGAACAAAAAGAAATTTTAATTTTTGCACTTGTGACATTTCTTATATATTTCTTCTTTCTCCTTCTTAGTGAAAACTGAGCTGACTTGCAACGAGCCACTCGATCTCGATTTACGGCGCAGCATGTATTAATTTTTTATGTGCCAGTTGTCACCAACCGTGTCCTCCTGGTTTCACTTCCAGTAATTACCCTCCGGGCTGCAGGGGAGTTTGTAGCAGAGCAAGTGCTGTTTAGCCGAGGGCCAGCTGCGGCCCTCGCAGCCCGGCGGGTGCTGCAGGCGCTGAGCGCGGGCGCCGCGGAAGCGCACGCTGGAGTTATCACGAACACGGAGCCAAGAAACGTGGAGCAAGAGCTAGAACTGCTGTGTCGGCTGGATCCTTTTTCCATGAACTTAGAGAGGAAGCAAAACCTGCTGCCCTCGAGCTTTCTGCTGCGCTTGGGGGGCCTGCGCAGGGAGCCTTTCCTGGCACGTCCCCTTCCAGGAAGCCTTGGGGACGTCCCGCTCTGCGGCAGCCCTTGGGCTGCTTTTTCACTTAGGATGCAAAACATGGGAAGTGCTGATGGGCTCCGTGTGCAGGAACACGGGATTGGGAGTAGATTGGTCATGTTTGGTGTCTTCGCTGTCACATGCAGGTGTCATTGTGTCTGCCCCAAGGAGCCGCCTGAGCGCTGCGGCTCCCTTCGGAGTTGGTGGGGTCCGAGTGGACACCAAGCACTTCGGAATATCTTTGACTCACAGTTTTCGGAGTGCAAAGTCAGTGGAAAAGCTTTCCTGCGTGGTGCAGCTCCCGCCTTTCCGTGGAAGCGAACCCAGCCCGAGCCGGGGGCGAGCTCAGGGACGTGCCCTGCCCGCTGGCTGCAGCTAAGAGCTTTAGTCCCTAATCCCCTGCACGGCCCCTGGCTCCGGAGCGCGGGCCAGGACTCTGGAACCGCTCCGTGCTCGCCTGGGCGAGGAGGCCGCGGCGCCTCCGACCTCCCCGCGCTGCGGGCGCAGGAATCGCGGAGCAGGATCAGCACGTTGGGAAGGGCAGCCCCGAGCACCAACACGGGGGTGCAGACCTCGCAAGGGGCAGCATGGGCTGATGCGTCGCATCCCGGCGTGCGGAGCGGCCCGTGGAGCTGGGATCCAGCTGGAGGCGGAGCGGAGCTGCGGAGCCAAGCAGCTGATGGGCGAGAATAGGCTCCCGGCTGTCGCTGCAGCCTGGCAAAAACACCCCTGTTTCACAGCGGATTTAAGTTTAGCTTCTGGCCCTTTTTCTCTTCTTTTCCTGCTTCTCCCTTTAGAGGTATTTTTTTAATGGGCCCTTGGAATCGGTCCTGCTCTGCAAGGGCTCTGGGGCAGGAAGGAAGGCAGAGGCTGTTGGGGGGGGGAAAAAAAAGAAAGAAGAGCCAATGTGTAAATGGGTCCGTGCGTGTGTGCGACGACCGGGCTCCGAGTCCTGCGCGCCCCAGAAGCAGGAGATGAGCCCGGGGTCGGGAGCGCGTGGGTCTGTCCCGCCGGCCCTGTGCTCAGCCCGGTGCCGACCTTGGGCAACCCCGGAGCCGAGCGCGGCCGCCCCGCGGGGCTCCTGCCTGGAAGTTCCTGCCAGGAAGAGGGTTGTGCTGCGTGTGCCGGGCTGGGGAGAGCAGGACACAGGGAACTTCTGCTTTTGTGGCCGTTATCTCGAGTTCACAGAACTGACGTTGTTTTCCTTTCGTGAGATAGGGGCAGCTTTGACTTTCTTTTCTTGTTTCCTCTTGAATGATGTGGCACGTTCTGGCTTACATAAGAAAACCCAAAATTGCTGCTGCATTGCCCGGGTTTGGGGTTTGCTCCTGCGAAACGAAAGTGAACGCTGGGCTGGGGCAGCCCTTGGAGGAAGCAGCATTTCGTGAGGGAGATCTCCATCATTTCTGCAAAAGCCCCTTTCAGACCATCGCTTGGAAAGCGTGTCTTGCAGAAGGGCCTCGACCACGTTAAGGACCAGAGCCCCACGTTCTGTTCCAGGCTTTCCCAGCCAGCTCTCAGCAAAACCCTTCAAGCTTGTGCAAACGCAGAGCTTAAATGAGAAGCTGCCGCCGATCTCGCTGAGTGCCGGCTCTGCCCGGTCTTGTTCCTTCTGCAGACGCCGATTCCCAGCAGACGCCGGTTCCCAGGCCGGGATGTGCCCCGGGCAGGGCCGGGCTCCGTGCGCTCTCCCGCCTGGCAGCGCTGCCGCCGAGAAGCAGCGCGGGCCTTGGGAGCCGCGGTCCCGAAGTACCCCGTGCTTGCTTACGTGCATTTGTAAAACAGGCAGTTTGCACTCCTAGAACGTAACAGTGCTACACACATCTTAATCTTGCAAGCAGCTGTTGTCCAGGGAGCATCGGGAAAAGCACTTAAGCAGCTCTGTCTCTTCCATGGATGCTGAAATTAATACCTTTCTGCTATGCCACTTTGTTATTTTGTGCCTTTGGAGACTGAAGTGCTGACCCAGGGACACGTGGGCCCCGAGCTCCAAAGACCTGGTGAGTGTTAGGTATTTGTGCACAGTGAAGGCGTCGCGCTCGCGTTAATCCTGCCAAACGTGGGGCTTTCTCATGTGCCTCCAGCTTCCCCTTCTGTGGGAGTTCTGAGGCTCATTTTCTAGGGTGCCCAGTGTCCCAGGGTGCCCTCCCGTATGGGTTGGGGGGAGGACTGAGTGCTCCGAGCTGCTGCTTTCATCCCAGCTCCGCTCTTGGCAGCGGTTAGCGGTTCACCCGCATCACCCGGCGCCGTCCTCAGGGTTTCAGGTTGAACCATGACGAAGGAGGGGTCGCGGGTAGGATCCTGCCCATGATTGTGCTGCCCGGGGCCTGGCCCCCGTTCCCTTTCATTTTGGGGCAGAAAACTCCAACAGAAAACCACAGTGGGCAGCCGGAACCAGGACCCGCTGCAGCCAAATTGACCAAATTACAGCTCTTCTAGGACCATTTTGACGACGTTTGCCTTGAGTTGCATGGCTGGGAGCCCTACTGGGGAGGGCTGGGAGTGCCAGACTGAGGATCTCAGAGTTCTTGGCTCTTGTCGTATGAATAAACCGTCGTTGGAGGCCCTGTCTCCCTCCTGGTCCTGCTTCCTGCACCCACTGGTGTGCGAGGAGGAAAACCCGCTGCCAGTGCAGGTGCCGACCTGGTGCTCGCGGCCTCTGCCCTGCTGCTTTTGGTTTCTTTGGTTCATAACCGACACGTGCAGAATGCACAATCAGCGTCTCGGAAAAACAGCAGCAGGAAAGAGGAAGCTCCTGCAGAATATAAATAACCAAATTTTAAAAAGTACCAGTGTAGCAGCTCGCTGCTCCTTGGCATGAGCTTAGCCAGGGCTGCCGGGAAGCCGCGTCCGCCTTGTGCGGTTTGCAAAGGGGGAACTTTGGGGGATATCACCCAAGTCAGCAGGAAAAAAATGAATGAATTTGACAGTCTTGAATATAGGAAGGAAATGAAATTTGCTTCTACGCGCATTAAAATGAGGTGTATCCTCCACACGTGACACAGAGCACGAGTGAAACCCGCTGCTCGGTTATGGCAATACTTTCCACTGTGGTCGCTCAGCAGCTGCCAGTGATTCATTGATCGATCCTGGGACATTCTGTACTCTCAGTGTGATTTATTTATTAATTTTAATTGCATCCCAGCAAACATCCGACTTGTTTTATTTGATGCTTTTTATCTAGAGTTGGAAGCTGCTTATCCAGATCTCTGCTCTGAGTGACGCTGTACCAGGCTGTGGTCCTGCTAAATCTAGAGCTTTCCTCCAGCCAAAAGCCAACGTAATGGGAAGCTCCAGAGGGGAATGATTTGGAGATTTTAGATTTAGATCTTAGATTTTCCTGGCAGACAGAGAGGCCAGGAGAGCTGGTGCAGAGCCCTGCTCATAGTGATCTCCTTTCTCTATCACGTACGGCCTTGGGCAGGGTGTCTGCAGCCCTGAGAAGCATCTCAGCAACATTGGCTGAAATGGGCTGCAGGTCGGTGGCACCTCTGTGTCGGGCTCTGCTGGCAGGCTGGTCGGCGGCAGGCTCAGCGTGTGGCAGAGCAGCCTCCGTGTTTGCTTTTGTGGGTGGCACAGGGTGGCTGAAGGTGCCAGGGGGAGAGAAGCCCCCTTGGTTTCGCCCCTTAGCACCCAGCTCGCCTTCCACGCTGCAGTGCTGGAGCCTGCCTGCGCCTGGGGTTGAGAGAGACGTCGGAGCCCGGCGCGCTGCTCCCTTGCCGAGGCAGGACGGAGACGTGTCTCCATATCCTGCTGTCTGGGAAGGCCCAGGGCCACGTGATGCTGGTGGGTGAACGAGTTTTCACACTCGAAGCCCAGGCCTGGAAGCAAATTGATGCCATAGCTCAATGCAAAGCGTGGTAGCTGTTCCGGGGGCTGCCGGTCGTCGCTGCTCCGTGGGGATTTCCATGCCCGGGCTGCAGGAAGCGCCGGGCTGCCCGGCTGGCACCGTGCGCGCGCGGGAGGGACTTGGCCTCCCGCTGCTGAACCCCCTCACTGCTTTTCCAGGCATTTTCCCATATGGCCAGCAGTGGGTTTAGCAGCCACCTCCCACCGCGCCGTGGGGTGGGGAGGGAGGGATCCCCGCAGGGTTTAAAGGGATCCGCTCAAATCCGCTTAGGGAGAGAGCCCTGACTCAGCAGCGCGGTGGGAGGGGGCCGGGCATGGCAGCGGGCAGGAAAACCGAATTATCCTCGCGGGGCTCCCGGCCAGCCGGAGGCAGGAGAGCAGCCGGCAAAGCCCGGCTCCTGCCTTGGGATCTGCCTGTGGAAGGATCCCCTCTTTCCTAACCACGTTTTAGGAAGTCTGGAAGCAGAAAGCTGGGCCCAGTGGCCAGGGCGGGCTGCGACCACCCGGCACCGCTCTTGGGTCTCTTCCCGGCGCTCCAGCTTCCCCAACTCGAGTCTGTTCCTCGTGGATGGGCCGCTCGCTGCTCACAGGCAGCTCGGGGCCTGGTTATTACCTGTTACATAAGGTGTGATTAGGCCATGAGCCTAAGCTGCCCCGGGGCAGATTCCGGAGGGGACCGTCCGCCCCGGCGCACGGCGTCGCCTCGGGAAGCGCGGGAGCAGCGTGTCCCTGGCCGGGCACAGCTCCGGGGTGCTTTGCAGAAGGGCTGGGACACCCCAAGGCGGGAATGAGGGAAGCCCGGAGCTTGCAAGGGGCCCGGAGCTGCAGTGTGGGGGCACCCGAAGGGCTGGTGCCTCCTGGTCCGTGTCGGAGCGGCCCCTCTGCCTCCCGCTGTCCCCTCTGCCCTGCCGGGGCGCCTCACCCCAGCCCGCAGCAGCATCTCCCGTGCGTTTTTCCTCCTCGTCTCACGGTGTGCTGTGTTGTCCCGTGCAGAGCTCCACACAGGAGATCGGAGAAGAGCTGGAGGATGGCGTGATCTACAGCATCTCGCTCCGGAAAGTGCAGCTCCATCACACGGCCAACAAAGGGCAGCGCTGGCTGGGGGTAAGCGGCGCCCAGACCCTTCCCTGCCGGAGACGCAGTGCAGGCTTTGCACGAGCCCACATCCTGCCCTTGCTGCAAGAAGGGTTAAAAATTGGTCCCTTGTCCTCTTTGTCCCTCTCGCTGCTGCTAAAGAGCCTGTTCTGGCTGCGACTCTTCACATGGCTCCTGTTTGCAGACAAAGCTGCTGCCTGCGGCCGCAGCGGAGCCAAGCAAGGGGCCCTGGGGCCGGGCCCTCTCGGAGCGCCGCGTTTCGGCCCGCTCGGCTGCCTCGCGGTGCCGCCGCTCCCGGCGCTCCCAGGCCTGGCTGTCTGCGGGCAGACACGGAGCAGAGGTGACACGAGACAAGGCCACGCGGTTCATGGAGAGTGCAGGGAGGAGCTGCCGTGTGGGCTGCGGATCTGCTCTGCCCTTCCACATGTGCATCAGCTTTTCTTTCCCTCCTGCATTTTTTCCCCCTTTTTTCCCCCCTTTCTGCATTTCCTGAACTGAAGGAATATTTGCACTGGGCAAGGCAGCAGCCAGGGCTAAAGAGGAGCTGATGTTCTCCCTCCCAGAGCACCCCATACATATACCGTGTGGTTTTGGCCCCTCTTTAGTGCCAAAATTGCCTTGTAAACAGAAGGGAGTCCGTGCACCGTGCAGCAGGTCAGGTCTTCTCCGCGTGGGCCCGTGGGAGCGTTGCTTATCCTCACGGGAGCTTCAGTTCCCCTTGGACGTGGGGATTGATGCAGCAGGGCCGTGCTGCAGTGGAGCGCGTCCCCCAGCCGCGGGGCCACCTGCGGTGCTGCCAGCGCCGCCTCCGCCTCGCTGCGGTCACCAAGCAGAAGTGCGGGGCTCGCAGCTGCTGGGAAGGGACTTTCAGCCACCCCGAGGCCTTTCCTGGGGCTTTCCGAGCGCTCGAGCCTTCTAGGCTGGTCGCTTGGTGTCCGAGGGGACCTGGCCTCCCTTTCAGAGCGACGGCTGCTCGTGCTGCCGCGGGGCAGAGCAGCACCGGGCACGTCACGAGAGCGCCGGCGTCGTGACGCTCGTCACAGCCGCGTCCAGCCCGCTGACTCCTGCTCCTGTCCCGGCAGTTTGAGAACGAGTCTGCCTTGAACCTCTACGAGACGTGCAAGGTGCGGACCATCAAAGCTGGCACCTTGGAGAAGCTGGTGGAGTACCTGGTCTCGGCCTTCAAGGGCAATGACTCTACCTACGTCACCATCTTCCTGTGCACTTACCGGGCCTTCGCCACCACCAAGCAAGTGCTGGACCTGCTGCTTAACAGGTGAGGCTGCTGCTCGCCCCCAAACGCGCTGCTGGGGGCTTGGCACCTTGGCAGGGGAGCTCCTGTGGCCTTGGCTGCTGACCAGCCATGGGTCGTTGCCCGTTTGGGATCTGGCCGTTCTCTTAGCCCCACCAAAATAAAGGTTTTCAGGAGAGAGCTCTGCCAGAGCCTGCCTTGCCATTGCTCATCCGGCCATCTGTGATCCAAGCTGTCTTGCTGCCCCCGTCCCCTGCACGTGCTCCGTCTCCTTGTATATTCCTGCCCAGCACATGTGCCCGTCCGGAGCAGCGGGACGGTGTTTGCAGGAGCATGGGGCTGGGGCACCCTGGTGGGATGGGGAGAGCAGGACGGCATCGGGGAGGTTCATCCTGAACAAAGCCCTGCCAGAGCCGCTGGGTGACAAGGAGGGACCGGACCCGGAGCTGAGAGGCAGCAGGCTCAAACACTCAGTGTCTCCTCATTGTGCTCCCACCAGGTATGGCAAACTGCACGTGCAGCCGAACGGGGACCACGCCAGGCATGCTGTGGATGAGAGGACGGAGCTCAAGAAGTGAGTAGGACCTTGCTGTGGGTAGGGGCTGCATCTCTTTCTCTTGGCTTGCAAAGGCTGGCGTGGAGCCTTCCTCAGGAGGCCAAAACCTCACGGACGCTGGAGATGGGCTCCTCGCTGCGAGGCCAGGGCCTGGGTGCTGGGAGCAGAGATGTCACTGAAACCAGTTGCTGAGACTTGATCCCCTTCCCAGCTGAGGCCCGTGGGCTGGCAGGGTTTCTGGAACAGCGGGGTCGAGTCTAGCTTCTTGTTGTGAGCGCTGTGCCACGTTCCCTCTCCTGTCTAGTCTTTTCCTGGGACTAGCCCTGTGGCAGCACGTGGCAGATAGGTGGCTGCACTGATGGTTCTTCAGCTGTACGGTGGCATGCGTGGTCCTGGTCCCCAGGTGCACACAGGTTCATGTGATGCCCACGTCTCACCCGAGTCTGCCCCTGCTCCCCCTTCTCCCTGCAGCACCATCTCCTCCATCCTGGGCGCCTGGCTGGACCAGTACTCCGAGGACTTCCGCAAGCCCCCGGACTTCGCCTGCCTCAAGCAGCTCATCTCCTACGTGCGCCACAACATCCCCGGCTCCGACCTGGAGCGCCGCGCTCGCATCCTGCTCCACCAGTTTCAGCAGCAGGAGCACAGCGAGGCCGAGGCGGAAGGTGGGGGCTGTTCCACTATGGGGAGCCTGGGGCTCTGGGGGAAGATGGTGCCATTTGCGCTGAGGGTCTCCAGACCCTCAGGTCTCACCGTGCGGCTAAAGTCCTAACTTCAGTTACATGGGGGAGTTCATCCAAGTGAACTGGAAGTGAGATTTCCAAAGGGATTAGCTAATCTGCATTTCATCCTCAGCAGACACTCACATCCAGAGTTAACGTGGCTGTGCTTTTATCCCAGCCTGGTTCCCCGAGATGGGGAAACAGCCTGGAGAAGCTCTTGAGCTGGGATGCGGGTGTGTGCAAGGGTCAGCGTGAGCCCCGGTGCAGGGACCTGGGCTCGCGGCGGCGCGTTGGTGCTCAGCCTGGTCCCCTTCCCTCAGCTGTGGACCACGGCAGCTGCCCCTTCCAGCTGGGCGAGGAGAACGGCCTCGGCGAGGGCAAGTCCGACTTCCTCTCCTTCTCCCCGGAGATGGTGGCGGAGCAGTTCACGCTGATGGACGCTGTGAGTATCTGCTCGGCAGCCAAGTCCCTGGCTGCTGTGTGCCGGGGCGCAGCGCTCTACCTACCTGCTGCTCTGGGCACAGACCGTCCGTTGTCTCTTCCCTCGCTCCCCGCTGTGCCCTTTGCTGCTTGGCTTCTCTCATTCCGCAATCCCGGAGACCCATCTCCATCCCTTTGTCTTCCAGGAGCTGTTTAAGAAAGTGGTGCCTTACCACTGCCTGGGCTGCATCTGGTCGCAGCGAGACAAGAAAGGCAAAGAGCACCTGGCACCCACCATCCGTGCCACCGTGTCGCAGTTCAACAGCGTAGCCAACTGCGTCATCGCCACGTGTCTCGGGGACCGCTCGCTGAAGCCGCAGCAGAGGGCCAAAGTGGTGGAGCGGTGGATCGAGGTGGCTCGGGTAGGACCGCGCTCCATCCCGCCGCAACACAGGGCTGGGGTTCGCAGCGCGCGAGTCTTGAGTCTGGGGCGAGTCTTGAGTCAAGGGCCTTGAGTCTGTGTCCTGAAAGGCAGCTCCGTGCAAGGGCACCGAGTGGGAACCCCTCTCCTTGAGCAAGCGGTTTGCAGGGTTGATCTGGAGTGTTGTGTGATGTGAACTGGTGCACGGCTGACTGTCCTGCGCTGACACTGGCTCCCACGTCCCCTTGTCTGTCCTCAGGAGTGCCGCATCCTGAAGAACTTCTCCTCGCTCCGAGCCATCCTCTCAGCTCTGCAGTGCAACGCCGTTCACCGGCTGAAGAAGACGTGGGACGAGGTCCTACGGTGAGCAGAACGCGCTGCGACGCTGTGAGGGGAAGGCTGCTGCCCCGTGTTGCTTTTTTGGAAGGAGGGGGCAGCAATGCCATGGGGTTGTGCTGTAGCCGTGTCCCTCGAATGCACAGATGGGGTCATTTCCTTGGCTTCAGCATCACCTCTTGGAGGGTGTCCTCAACCCAGGGACAAGCTTAACACGTTAGTGATCCAAGGAGAGTGCAAGCAGCATTGCTGCCTCCTCCCTTCCCTGCCTAACGCCCCGGGATATCCCCGAGGAGCCGGAGCAGTGAGTGCTGATGGGGCAGGCGTAGGGCACCCACCTGCCCAGCACTGTTGTTGCTCATGTCCCCATCTCTCCATGCGCAGGGAGAGCTTCCGCACCTTCCATGAGCTCTCAGAAATCTTCTCCGATGAGAACAACCACTCTCTGAGCCGGGAACTCCTCATTAAGGTACGGGCAAGTGGGTCCCCACCTCCCACCTTGCTGCATCTCTGCCGGGAATGGCAGAATTTCCTGCCTCGCAGCCCCTGACGGCGCCGCCGCGGTCGAGCCACCAGCGTGCGGGCAGAGAGCCCTGGGTGACATCCCAAGCCCACTCCGTGGGTCGCTGCGGCCGCTCTGCACCGTGTGGGGTGGCACAGGGGTGTCCAGAGGGGTGGCCAGCCAAAAGAGCAGCTTGCTCGGCTCTGCCTGTGCAAATCTCAGCCAGGGCTGGCTGTGCCTCTGTGTTCGTGTCAGCTCGGCGCTAGGAGGGACTCGCTGCTTGTCGGGAGTTCAAACCTCTGCCGGGCCCGCGGGGAGAGCCGGCTCTGGGGCACTGCTGAGTCACCAGGGCAGGGGTGGCTTGTGTGGCCGTTTCAGACAGGGTTTGGCTTCAGACGAGGCTTCCCACTTTTCCACCCGAAGTCGTCGCTGCTCCCAGAGCAGCTCAGCAGGTAGAGATAAGCTGTTGGATGCGATCCCACGCGCCAGATGCGGCCTTTCCCCAGAGGCGGCCGCCTGCTAACAGCCCCGTGCAAAGGGCAGCTCTGTGGGGCGGCCTCTCCGTTAAGGTGGGGCTGGCGGCTGCAAAACTGCCCTTTCCCCATGGGACCTTCCTTGGCTTTGCAGCCGAGCTGCAGCCTGGGGCTGAGATCACCCGGGATCCAAAAGGGAACAAAACCTCCCATTGAGGAGCTGTTTATGCGCAGAGCCCAGCGCGGGAGCAGCGCCTCTATTCACTGCCACTGTCCTCCCTGTTCGCCAGGAACAGGCTGGGCTTTGATTTCCTCCCCTTCCCCTTGTCTGCAAGGGAAGTTGTACCAATAAAAGTGGGTGTGAAATTCAGCCTATCAGTCAGTGCCACTTCCCCTGTGGACATTTGTTATCTTTTGTCAAATGGTCTCTTTTTCCTAGTTCAGTTCTGTGTTATCTCGTAAGGTGATTTTGCGGTCATCTGCGAAAGAGTGTTTTCTTTCCTGAGGTTTTGAGCTCTTCCAAAAGAGAAAAGCTCTTACAGAATGAAAGAAAAAGTTCTTGCAAAATGAGGCGGTGTCTTATCTCTGTTTTGCTGATTGGGAAATCTAGGCGCAGAGAGAAAGTGCAGCAGACCTTGCGGGGCTAGATGGGGAGCTGCTGGGTGGGTTCCCTCCCTTGCTGAGCCCTTCTCTCCCCTCCATCTAGGAGGGCACGTCCAAATTCGCCACCTTGGAGATCAACCCGAAGAGGGCTCAGAAGCGGCAGCAGCAGCAGCGGGAGATGGTGAGTGGGGCATCGCCAGCCCCCGCTCCCTCCTCAGCAGCTCCCAGTGCCGCTCCAGCTCTGTGCTGACGCCGCTGCTGTCCCTTGCTGTCCCCTCAGGGCGTGATGCAGGGCACCATTCCCTACCTCGGCACCTTCCTCACAGACCTGGTGATGCTCGACACCGCCATGAAGGACTTCGTGGACGTACGTACCACCTCCTCTACCCTCCTCTTCCTCACATCCGCGGGGAGGAGGGGTGACGGGTGACAGACAAAGGGCTGCGTCCCCGCGCATCCTCCGTCCGACGCCGCGCATCCTCCGTCCGACGCCGCGCCTCCCTGCGCGCGGGAGCCGTGGAACATCCTGCCTGTTGCCCACGGCCGTGGCCGCTCTCGCACTGCCCCGTGGTGGGCATGGCCCGCACTGCAGCGGCAGCACCCGGAGCGGGCACAGGGATATGGAGAATATCCCTGTTCCTGCCTCGCACCGATGCCTAATTCTTGCCTTTCAGGGTGGGCTGATCAACTTTGAGAAGAGAAGGAAGGTGAGAGCTTCTCGCTGCTGGCCACATGGCTGGATGGAGGGAGGAGGCTGATTTTGTGCATGCTCAGGCTGTGCCAGTTTTAGGGGATGATGATCCCTCTTTTTGCTTTGCTGTCATTTTTTTTGTTTTGCGAGGGGGAGATGCTGGTCCCTCACAGGCATTTCCACGCGTAGGGCTGGGCTCTTTGGGGCTGGCACCAGCTAAACAGAGCAGCTCTGACCACCTCCATTCCTGGCAGGAATTCGAAGTCATCGCCCAGATCAAGCTGCTTCAGTCGGCCTGCAACAACTACAGCTTCACACAGGAGGACCATTTTGTGGACTGGTTCCATAGCCTGGAGCGGCTGAGCGAGGCCGAGAGGTGAGCGGGAGAGCACAAGCTGAAGAGCAGCTTCCTCATCCTCAGCACCTCGCTCGGCTTCCCGAGCCCCGCCAGCGCGGTGCTGGGGAGCGCGACGAGCCCAAACCCTCTTCTCTCCCCTCTCAGCTACGGGCTCTCGTGTGAGATCGAGCCTCTGTCAGAGTCGGCCAGTAACACGCTGAAGGCGAAGAAAAACACGGGCATCATCAAGCGATGGAGCGAGTGAGTCCGCTTGTCGGTGCCGGCAAACGCAGGGTGGGAGCCTCCTGCCTCCTGCCGCTCTCCTGCTGGCTCTATCATGTCCTTCCTCCTCCCCTTCTCACCCTGGGCATGTTCTTCCCTCTCTCCTGGCAGCCGGCAGCCGCCGAGCAGCGAGCCCTGCACCAGCGGCAGCTCCCACTCGAAATCCTTTGACCAGCTCAAGTGCGGGCAGTACCTGTGCAGCGGGGACACCACCGACTCGGTGAGCGTCACGTCCGCCGGCTCCAGCAGCTCTGACGTGGAGGAGATCAACATCAGCTTCATCCCCGAGTCCCCCGACTGCCAGGAGAAGAAGGTACGGGGCAGCGCCCCGCGCGTCGGCAGGCAGGTGCGCCCAGCGCGCGGGGCGGCGGGACAGCGGGAGGGGGGTCCCTAGGGCTGTTTCGGACTCGCTGTAGCTCGGGAGGCTGCTGCTCTTTGCTGCTGGCGGGGGTTCGCCAGCCCCTCTCCGGTGGCTGGACGTGGTGTTGGTCCCCACTGTCGCAGCTCAGTGAGTTCCTCTGACCTCCCTTCCCCAGCGCTTGCACGCCCCGTCTCCGGCTGACGGAGGAGCTAAACCCACCGTGTCCTCTCCGTCCCCTCTCCTCCCTGCTCTCCAGTTCTGGGAATCCACCTCTCTCTCTTCCCTGGACACGTCGGGGATCGGCTCAGGCTCCAGCAGTGCCTCGTCCTCTTCCGTCTCCTCCACGCCGGTGACGGCCTCCCGTACCCACAAGCGCTCCGTCTCCGGCATCTCCAGCTATTCATCCCTCTCGCTGCCCCTCTACAACCAGCAGGTCGATGACTGCTGCATCATCCGTGTCAGCCTGGCCGTGGACAATGGCAACATGTACAAGAGCATCCTGGTTAGCACAGGGCACCGGCGGTGACTTTGGTGTGGGCTGGGAGTGGGATGCGTGTGGAGGAGGCACTGGTGGGGCTTCCTGCATGAGACCAGCCTGGGATGGAGCCACTATCGGGGTGCAGGGAGGTTTGGGACCATTGGGCACGGTTTCTGACCTGTCAGCACTTTGCCGCTCCAGGATTAAGGCAGGCTCTGCTCTCATAGGTGACGAGCCAAGATAAGACCCCCGTTGTTATTCGCAAGGCCATGGCCAAACACAACTTGGATGGGGACCGTCCTGAAGACTATGAACTTGTCCAGATCATCTCGGAGGAGAGAGGTGTGTGTTGGGGAGCACGGGGAGCACTGGGGCTTGAGCAGGGCTGGGAGGGGATGTCAGATGGGTCTCAGTGCCTGGGGGCAGCACCATAACAGCTCTGGGCCCTACTCAGGACAAGGACACTCACCTAATCCCCACCCCTGGTGTCTTCCAGAGCTCAAAATCCCCGACAACGCCAACGTCTTCTACGCCATGAACTCTGCTGCCAACTACGATTTCGTGCTCAAGAAGAGGGGCTTCTCAAAGGGCGTGAAGATCAAGCACGGCTCCAGCTCCACCCTGCCCCGCATGAAGCAGAAAGGCCTGAAGATCGCCAAGGGCATCTTCTAGCCCCAGCCCCACTGCCACCCCTCACCGACAGGGCCTTGGGGGCCAGCTGCACCGGGGCCACTTGGTGCCACCGGGCACAGCGAGAGGAGCCGCCTCGGCCCACGGGAGATGGCGACGCATCCCCCTCTTCCAGGGAGCCTCCCGGATCGCTGCGGCCGCCTGCCACAGCCTCTCCCTGCACGAGCTCCCGTTTCAATCAGGTCTTTTTTTCTACGCAGGAAAGGCAGCAGGGGGATATTTTTCTTTTTGCAGTTGTGGGGTTTTGGGTTTTTTCTTCCTTTTTTTTTTTAAAAAAAAAAAAATCTCTCCTTCCACGGTGCGACACCAGTCCAGCCGCCGGCCTGCCCCGAGCTGGATCCCGCCTCTCTGCCGTAGGTGCCTTGTGTCTGCGCGAGCCGGGGGGCCGGCGACTCGCGGATGGAGCCGTTTGCTGGGGACCTTTGCTGGTCCCGGGGTTGTTATATCTCCCGCTCCTTCCTCCCTCCTGCTGGCATCGCCGCCGCCTCCCGCCCCCGTCCCGGGAAGACTCCCGCAATGGAGGCCAAGCTGGGCAGGCTGCAGCCGGCGCGTCCTCGAGTCGCGCTCGGAGGGGCCCGCGTTCAAACCTCGCACCAAAGATCACAGGCCGGGGGTGGCCTGCCGCCCGCCACCACGCTGCCACCGAGCAAGGAGAGCCCCTTCCTGGCCGGGCTTGTGTAAACAGAGACCTGGCGGCTCCCACAGCCGCGGCAGAGCCGCCCCGGGGCTGCTCGGCCTCCTGGAAGTGCCACCTGCCTTGGGCTTTAACCAGACTTTTCCAAATGCTGACCATGGAAGAAGCAGCAATGAGATTCTTTTTTTTTTTTTGTATAAAAAACAAAAAAGACAAAGTTTACTTTTTTTTTTTTTTTTGACAATATTTATTGGTTGTAAATAGAAGAGACACTTGTACATTTTACTAACCTGGCCTTCCCCTGCCCTCCCTCGCCTTCCCCCTCCTTGTATTTAAAGCCGCGGGGAGGGACGTTTGTAGCAGCCATGGCCTCCCGCCACGCTCCCCTTCTCCCTCCCTCCTTCCTCCACCACCGTCGACTCGAGCCGTAGCGCGGAGGTGCTTCTGTTTTAACCACTGTCAAAAACACTAACCAAAGGGGGACTGTTTTTGTTCCTGGACCTGCTGATGACTCTGTCTCTTGTTTAAACGCTTCCTTACAGAACATCTTTGTTATTATTTTTTATTAATTTTTTTTAATTTCTCCTCCCCGTTTCTTGTGCGTGTGTCCGTGCTGGTGTAACGCGCTCCAGGAGAGCGGGCGGCGCGTGCGGAGGCGGCCGCGACATGGCCGCTGTCGCTGAGGCGGCCGCGCCGCGACATGGCCGCCCTCCCTCGGAGGAGCCCGGCCTGGCCGAAGGAGCGTGGCCGGGCCCAAGCCCTGGGAGCCGCACGTGCCCGGGGCCGCTGCTGCGCATGACGGGGGCCCTCGCCGCCCTGACGCCGCGGCCTCTCCTCCTCCACGGCCTCCGCGAGCGCCAACCTTCGCCTCCTCCTTGCCGCGGAGGCAGAAAGTGCCTGAGGTAAGATCCGCCGCCGCCCGCCACGGCCGCCCTCCGGCCCGCGCTACGGGGGATTTTGTAACACTGCGACAGAGGCGCGCACTGCCCGCTCCGAGACTTGTACACTGCAATGTAATTAGTCTTTGCAATAAAATGCCGATGCTGACGCGTCCCCGCCGCCCCGCGGGATGGTATTGTCCTTTCACGGAGGTGGCAGTAGCTGGAGAGTAACCAGGCCTTGTGGCATCATTTTTGTGCTTCAGAAAGAGGCTGTTTTGTTTGTGGAACTGGTGCGTGAATCGAGCAACCCTGCCCTCCTGAAGCTGTGAGGTACTGGAGGTTGTACCTCTCCTCGTAGCAGTTTGTCCGGTGTCTGATTTACTGATTTTACTTCGATACAAGTGGTGGTTTTAACAAGTGTAATGGTTCTGGATCTGACTCTTGCAAAGGCTCGGAGCGGGGCTAGAAAATTACTGGAAGAGTTCTAGATCCATCAATTATTTGAAAGCACTGGAAAATACCTAAGAAGGAGCAACATAGAGGAATCACTTGTTACAAAAACACCTGGTACCTCCTAAGGAACTGGGACAATACCTAGAGAGCCCCCTACATGATGCTAGAAATGTTTAAGAGCCAGTAATTCCTTGACAGCTCAGTGGCAAGACATGAAAGTTCCTGAAAATGCTGGAAATCCAGGAATTCTTAGAAAGCATTTGAAAAATGTTTAAGAAGGTGTTTGGACTAAAAATATCTGCATAGCAGAGGGAGAAAATCCTAGAAAGCATGGGTAAACTTCCAAGAAAGTGCTAACAACCCAGACAGTGACATGGAGAAGCCAGAACGACTCAGACACAAGCAAGCCTTTAATGACTTGGATATTTCCTTAAAAAGATGTTTTTCTGACAGCCCAGCAGTTCTTCCACTTGGATCTACTTAAGGGAGATATCAGTAACCTGGGGCAGTTCCTGGTAGACTGAATGCCAGAAGTTCACGTATGGGGATCTCAGATCCTGCTTCACGGAATCGTAGCTAATATCGCTGTTGATATCCAGGTAGTTGGTAGTGTCGAGGGTATAGGGCAGCCAGCCAATGGGCACCGTGGAATGCCCTGTGTTGGGATCACTGGAAAAAAAAGGAGGAAGAGCTAGAGGTTAAATATTGTGATAGCTTGTCAATGCAGCAAAACTTGGGGGTTTTGGTAAGCATCCAAGCTCAGTGAGGTTTTAAGTGAAATAGCAACAAGGAATTTGACACTGGGACACGTCAGAGCAGTTTTCCGTGCGGGGAATGACTTGCCTACCTGCATTCCCCTCCCTTGTTCCCCTCTAGCAGCATGCAGCAGCTTATCTCTTTTCTGAACTGCAGGGCTCAGAAACAAATTTCATCATTAAGGTTTAAGCAGGTATTATAAGATTTTAAAATGCTTCTCCTGTCCCCAGTTGTCCTCTCTGGAGCAAGAGCACCAGGACCTCTCTGCAGCAAACTCAGCTCCTGGCAGATACAGGATCCAGTTTACAACTGACATACGGAGGGAATTGGTCCCAAGAAATTAATAGGCAAAAGCAGCAGGTTGAAGTGTTGTGCACCAAGCCCTGAATGTGGAACCAGAGGCACTTACCCCGTTCTGGCAAAATTGGTCCAATAAGCAATCATGGCTTTGGAGACAGTCCTGTGCTTGGAAAGGTAGCCAAGGGGTGTGGCGAAGGGTTTCCCAAACAAATACTGCAGGTCATCAGCGTGGTCTGCCCCTACCCAGCTTGGGTAGCTAGGCATTCGGGACGGCTGGGAGAACACGTAGCTGTACGTCTTGCCGGTCCTGGATAAACCAAAAATAACTCCCTAAGCAGCTGCCAGTGGAATGCATGGAAAGGGATGCTGATTCACAGCATTGGCAGAGCCAGAGATGCTGCCTTGGAAGATGCCCATGTGCTTGGAATTGTCTAAGTGCTCTCAGGGGAAAACATCTTTCTATTGTGGTAATTTTAACTTCAATTTCTGATTCTCACCCTAATGCTTGTATCATCCAGCTGATAGCCTTGTGGAATCAGCCCATTGCTAAGGTAAAATTCAGGGTTTTTAAGAAGCAATGATTTCTTCTAGTGGGGGTTTAAAACAAGCTTGCAGCGTGATTCCTCTGCAGCAGTAGGGAAATGCTGTTTGTAAAGGCTGCATTTCAGTGTGTACTCAGCACCAGCCCCTGTGCTGGCTTTGGGCTCTTGGGCAGACCTGCTCACCCGGCGTGCAGCTGGTGGAGCTTCAGGGCCCACTGTGTGGGAACGAGGAACATGTAATCGGTAGTGACGTCCACCACCGTCCTCTTCATAACCTCCTGGTCAGGGTCGGTGTTCCACATCTGAGTGTAGAGAGCGTACGTTGCATTGGCTCCTCTCTCTCCCTTCTCCACAGTCAGGCCTTCGAACTGCTTATAGACCTCCTCCCTGAAAAGACAGACAGGATCAATTACAGACCAGCAGCCTGAAGTGGGTCAAGGTTTATGGGAACAGGCTGCAGCTCTATGAATTTCACCTTCATCCCTGCAGTTGTCAGCTCTTTTGTGGACTAAGCTGATTGTATCAGTCCAGGGTTTAGAAAGGCATGTGCTTCATGACTTTCTCAGCTGCACAGCTTGGAGGAACGAATAAGCCACATGTTCCTTTTGCCCTCAAAGAGAAGCCTTACAGGGCAGGCACCTTCTGCATTCAGGATGTAGCTGCTTTGCTCAGCTCTGCTCCCGTAGCTCCAGTCAGAGAGGCCAAGCCCAGTGCTGGGGTTGAGTTCAGGAGCAATTTAATGACATATGGAGACACCTCCCCCTAACTGGTTACTTCTCTTTAAGGCACCCAACTCAGCAACATAGACCCTAGGCACCCTGACTTGAAAGACTTGAAATGGATCCTTTACTGAAGTTGGTGCCTGGTCCACGCGGGTCTAAGTCCTCTGAATTTGGGGAATATATTCAAGCTAGTTTCTTCTGTTAAGGGTTTTGAGAACATCCGTCACTTACGCAGTCACTTTCACAAGTGGGCGGTTGACAGCAGGAAAGTCAATCCCAACAAAGAAGTGCCCGTCCATGTTGTTGACCCCCGCAATATAGTCAATATCAGCAGCGTTGTCAAAGAGGTTCTCCGGCATGTCTGGGAGGAAGTCTCCATCCACAACAGGGCCGAGGGCAAGGTGATGAACAACGGAAGCTGCAGCAGGAGAGAAAATGGAACATTTTACGAGCTGAGAGAAGACTGACCTGTGGGCTGGCCTACCCTATTGGTCAAAGAACTGTAAGAAGACTATGCTGAAGTCAATGACAGTTTCAACAGTGATGTCAGTGCACCCAGCAGCAGGGTGACCATCGGATCATATTCAATAATCTCATGCCTGTAAGTGGAAGAGAAGAGCAAGGAATCTACTGGCTATATATGGACAGGTAATACAAACAAGTCATCTCCTGTCCCCAAACCCTTCCCAAAAATCCTAGCCAAAGAGAGAACAGAGTAGAAGGCCTCCTCCCCACCCCATCTGTGAGTGCTAACTTGCTGCCAACACTGCAAACCTGGTACAGTGCATTTGCACAGCGCTGGCTTGCCCACTTTCTGTCCTCAGCAGGGTCAAATCCTGGAGCTATTTACTAGGAGCATGAGGAGAGCAGGTGGAAATGTGGGAAAGAGATTCTCCCAACCAAAAAAACCCAAGCCTTCCTTATTTGCTGTGATGGAGTCACGTCTGGTGAGTCCTACACTCCACCCAGTGACTTAAGTGAAAATAGCAGGGTTGTGGTAATTTGCTGCTGTTATAAACCATGCTCTTTGATTGCTCTTGCTGCTTTCAAACAAGGTGCACACAGTTGTTTCTGAGGTGAGCTTGGGCCATGCACGCCAAGGCCTGGCCATCAAGATAATTCATGCGTCGCTGTTGCCATGGAATAACAAACAGCGTTCACTCAGCACACTGTGCATCTGCCTGGGGACAGGGGACTGTAAAATCCCCCCCTCTTCCCCCTGAAGGGACACAGGTTGTCTTCAAGTGCTCCTGGTGACTTCCCCATCATCATCTCATGCACGTGCCCAGCGAGCCACAGTGCTGGCAACTTACAGGGCAAGTTGGTCAGTTCCTGGTGGTAGGCCATGGTCAGAGTTTTGGGGTCCGTGGCTCGTAAGCAGTTAGCCAGGACAGCTGTGTTGTCTGTAGAGCAGCCCACAGACTCTGCGATCTGCAGAAGGAAAGAAATTGCCTGGGATTATCCTCTGAAGCCAAGGTCATTCCTGGGTTCACATGGGGAGAGGAGAAGTTGGGTTTAATTTCAAAGAATTGTGTTTGCAAAGCTCTGGGCTTGGGAGCATAGCTCCTGTCTAGTTCCTTGTTAGGATTTCATAGACAAGAGCTTTACTTTGATGTCTTTAAGCAAGGCTTTGACTTCAGGATTGCTGCAGAATCCCAGCGTTCCTCGGGGAAGCAGAGCCCCCATCCCACCGCTCACCAGCACCCGCCCCAGCCCTCCTCTGCAGGCCCCAGTGCTGAGTCGTGTTACCTTCTGAGCCCAGGGAAGAGGGTCCTTCTGGATGGCCCAGCTGCAGAGACCAACTCCGCTCTGACTAATGGCTCTTTTGAAGAGCCCTTTGTTGTATGGGGACAGCATCTGTGGCACAAAAGAGAAACAGGAGAGTCGTCTTCTGGTACCAAGTCCTGGAGAGAATCTTGCTTGTCAGACTCAGCCAATCTCTGGCACCAGGGGAGGCCCAGGGAAGCCGCCAACTCTTTCATTATTTAGGAGTCTCAGTGACTGCCCCCCTGCCACAGCTCTCCCAGATCGTATAGTCAGAAGTTAAAAGGAATAAAGAAAAGGAGCAGAATAGAGGGAGCTGGTAAGTAAATGCTACTTCAGAGATCCTGGAAGAGAAAATATGCTTGTAGTTGCAGGCCTGATTAAACTGAAAGGGAAGGAGCAGCGATGAAGAAGAGAGGCCCAGGACTGTTTTCCCTGTGCAGGGGGCAGATGTTGGTAAGTGTGTATGGAGCTCCCAACGAGGAGAGGAACCATGCTCTGAGGTGATCACAGCTACCATTTAAAAAGCAGAAGAGCAGCTCGGGTGAGCTCCTACAACGAACTTGAGAACAAACCTGCAGGGAGGCACTGGCGCCACCAGCAGATTCCCCAAAGATGGTTATGTTTTCTGGGTCACCTCCAAAGGCCTTGATATTCCTCTTCACCCAGGCAATAGCCATGTGCTGGTCCTTCAGCCCGTAGTTCCCTGAGCAACACAGGACATGTCATTCAGCAAGGGGACAGTCAAAGCTGGGGTCAGGGCTCCTTCCACCATGCAGCATTCAACCCAGAGCCACCTCCTGGCGTCTCCTAGGTGTCTCCCATACTCGGGATGGGCCACAAGCCATCGTGCTGCGGCCAGAGCTGGAGCTCTGCACCTGCCCTGTTCATCTCTGGGCAGGGAGCCCCTGTCTCCAGGCAGGGAGGCAGCTGCAGGTCACGCTCTGCACTGACACAGTGCAGACAAACCAGGGACCTGCAACAGGGTCCCCTGCAGAGGGAGCAGCTCCTGTACCTGGCGCGTTCTCGTCACCCGTGCTCAGGAAGCCCAGGGGCCCCACGCGGTAGTTGAGCGTGACCACGATCACGTTGCCCCGCACAGCGATCTCCTCGCCGTCGTAGAGGTAGTTGTTGAAGAAGTTGGCTCCCTGGCTGCCTCCGAGGAGGAAGGCGCCACCGTAAAGCCAGACCATCACGGGCAGGTTAGTGGAGACTGGGAGACGAGAAAGAAACACAGTGTGAGAGAAACTCTCTGCTCGGTGATGAGACTGAAGCATTCAAGAGGTTGTAGCTGATGGACATTAACTGACATGCTTCCCCCCACCCCAAAAATACGAGTGCTTCTGCAGGTGCTCAATATGGGAACGTTACTATGAAGAGACGCTGCAGAGCAGTTTATCAACAAAAGGCAGCAAAGAATCTCCTCCCCAGGTCTCTGCTAAGCACATACCTTCCTTCCTCCCTTGAGGGATCCAGATGTTCAGATAGAGACAGTCCACGCTCCCACGCGTATCCGTTTGTGCAAGTGTCGTCTGCAGGCAGCGGGGTTTGAATTCTTTTGTTTTCAGTGTTCCTGATGGGAGAGAGGGAAAATGACAGGCCACCATTTAGAAGCACCAGCTCCATCCCTCAGCTGCAAGCTGTCCACCCATCCTCCCCTCCACGTATCCAGCACAGAGGGAGCAAGGTCCCTGCAGCCACCGGGCAAAGAGAATGGCAAAGCAGGGCCCTTTATTGCTGACAACTCTGGCGACTTCACGTGGCTACTTGAACTTCTTGGGATCAGACAGGGACTTTCAATGACTTTTTCCATTGTGCTGCTTAGTATACAAAAACAGGCAGCAACACCCCTGCTCTGGCAGTAACAGACAAAAGACAAATGACAAAAAAAAAGACCTTCAAAAGCTGGATCTTACCTTCCCAGCCAGGATGTGGTTGGGGGTCTTCCAGAATCTCTGGAGGGGCAGCAAAAGGGATTCCTCTGAAGATATCAACGTAGCTCCCGAAGAGCCCTCGCCTTTTGTTCTCACCTTCCACAAAACCTCCTTCCGTGTACACCACACCCAGCTAAATGTTGTCCCGTTGGGGAGAAGAGTAAATGCACAGCTCAGCACCTCCTGTCTCTGGCTTCCCCCATTGCCAGCACCCACCAGTCCCTGGTGAGTCCCGGACAGCCTGACTTGCAGCCCCCTTCCCTGCTGTCCCTTTTGACCCCTATGGAGAGCCCATGAGTAGCTGCCACTCAATATTTACTCCAGTGCAAATGTCCTGCAGACCCCTCTGCCGTAGGGAGATGGCAGCAATTTCCAAGAATCAGTGGCACTAACTAGGCACCTGCAGCCTTCAGCTATAGCCCAGGCCAGACACAAGACAGGGCTGGGAAGGGAGCGTTCAGAAAATGTTAGCGAGAGCCTTGGGCACGTTTAGCCTTTGCTGTCACATTTCCCAGGGCCTCTTTAATGGAGTCCAGACCTTTTATTTTTTATTTTTTTTTAATTTTTCTTTAACCCAGACACGAAGAGGTGAAAAAAAAACCCTGCAAAGCCGTAGGAAACTCCTCGCCACTTACCGTTGCTGCCCATGCTTCCCCGAGGCAGCAGCACAGGGCCAAGCCCAGGATGTGCCAGCGAGCCATGCTGCAGGCGCGCGCGAGGAGCCGGCCCACGAGCAGGGCTATATACCCGGCCGGCAGCGCAGCTACCTGCCCGTGCACCTCTGCACCCCTTCCAGGCTACGGGGCAGCTCCCCAACACTCGTCCTTCAGCTCCCTGAGGCCACAGAGATAGGCTGGCATCGCTGTGTGAGAGCCCTGCAGATGCTGCTTGTGCAGGCTACAGATCAAAAGAAAGGATCTGAGTCTAACTAAAGGGGGAAAAAAAAAAGGCAGGTTGGTTTCCTTGCATGAACATAGTTAAACCTAATTTAAAAGATTTTTTAAAAAATTAACTCTTCATTATGCCCCCAGAACTACTATGTTTCAATTATCCAAATGAGTTACATTACTTATAAAAGTTCCAGTGAAAGAAAACAAATCCAGGGGAAGGATGATATTATTGGGAAAAAAGCATTTATTAAAAAAAAAAATGTGTGTGGGGGGGTAGAACTGGCTTATTTGACTTGTTAGCAATACTATATATCCTCTGCCATGTGGGCAGGTGGTTTCTGAGCATCTGCTCTCCCAGGGCTCATAAGTCAAAAATAATAATTTCCCTCTCACATACGCATAACTCTGAACAGCTCTTTTTGCAGATTTAAGCCTGGCACTCCTCAGAGCCTCTTGATGAAGTGTCAGCAGTGAACTAATTCCTACAGTTCTCCTCATGGAGTTCATTTTATTCATAGTTTTACCAGTTGACCCAGATGAGAGATCCAAGAATTGTGTCGACTCCCAAGCTTAATCAGCTGAATGTTGTCTAATTACAGCTGAGGTAAAGGGTGGCTAAATCTCATATATTGGAACAAAGCAGCAAATGTGGCAGTGAGTCCTAGCTGAGACCAGCCACCACGGTTGCCCAAGAACAGCTCATCCTTCTTCTGAGTGCACATTGAAGCTGCAGTTTGTTATAGGAGGACAAAAAAACACAATTGCTTAACAGCCATGGGAAACAGAGTCAGTGAAGGACCACTGACCTCCCCTGAATTAGCAAGAGCTGCCACAGTAAATGCCAGTTGGAGCCTGGCAAGAAAACAGTATCTCCATGGTGTTGGTTTTATGAAGGCTTTTTGGCCAGCAATTACAAAAAATGTAGGCACCATCCAGAGTGATGGCCATCAACAGGCACCACATTCAGTGCCAGATGAGTAGCTGGCACCTTAGTGCAATTTTCACTTTTCCACATCCTGTGCATGGTTACTAATCCCTCAGCACTCAGGAAACAAAGCAGAAGTTCCAATCCCATTGCAGCCAGACTACTCCCTGAATTCATACGTAGTCCAGAATTTCTGTTTCCATTTCATTTTCACTCCCATCGGAAGGCTTGAAGTCCTCCTCTTCTTCCTCTTCATCTTCCTCATCCTCTCCAGATTCATAAGTCAGCTGCTCTTTGCCATCTTCACTGCTTGTTGTACTTGAGAAAAGGGCTTAATTGGAGAGAAAGAGGGGAAGATATTACAATTCCTTTCTCAGTGAAACCTGGGAGAATGTGCAGCAGGGTTCCTAAATCAAGTGAGAAGAAAGCAGAAGCCTGAAGGTCGCAGCTCATGTTTCACCTCTTAACAGAATGTGATCAGAACCAGAGCAGCTTGTTTTCCCACTCCAGAAATTGCTCGAACAGCAGATTTGCTCTATCATATGTCTTCACCTAGCTGATTCTAACGTAATTCACTGGGATACTGATTTTGCCCAGCATCATGAAAAAATAACTTCATTTCTCCTTGGTCAACTAGCTATCAGCAGTTGACAAAAGCTATCAACAAAATGTATCAAGTTAATTCTTGCATCAAGCAATATATCTATAAGCATAATATCACAGATAGCACTAGGCAAAGACATTTATAACCTGAACACTGTGATAGAGGGAAGATGAAACAGAAAACTTCCACTCCCAGCCATTTATAATCCCAACCCAGGACAACAGCTTCATCTCCCTTACTGTGATGAGCTGGAACAAAGACACCACCAGATCTAGCACCACCCTTTAACCTCCACACAGAAGGAGTGAGAATGGGAACACTGCAGTGTCTTGATTCAACCCACAAGCTCTCAACGCCACCAGGAAGGCAGGAAGATGCTGTTCAGCATTTTGAAGTTCAGAAGCATCTTTACCAGGTCTTGTGGATCTGATTATCTGCTTTATCATGAGAGACATGGAATCTCGCAGATCATCACTCGTCTTTGGAAGGCACCACCCATCCCGCTCTGTGCATTCCGACTCTGCACCATCATTCCGACGGATGATTTTCTGTAAGCTAAAAAGCAGCAAAAAGGGGGACGTATTAGCCTTCTAGTCAGACACAGGCTTCCAATGGGGCAAAGAATGTCTTATTTCCTTTATATTTCAATAAGCTGGAATAGTATCATATTTGGTTATTCACATTGCTGTCATGAGGGAAATAATTTTATTTTTATTCAGAAGCTAAAAATCTCCTAAGTTGCTGGTCGAGGAGAGAGAGAGAGAGAGGGATCGGAATTGACTGGATATAAATAGCAGGTTTTGAACTAGTTCTA
Organism: Tinamus guttatus; assembly: GCF_059628265.1. Lineage (NCBI taxonomy): Eukaryota > Metazoa > Chordata > Aves > Tinamiformes > Tinamidae > Tinamus > Tinamus guttatus. The sequence goes on along the minus strand of NW_028288760.1, from coordinate 1,820,820 downwards.
ATAGAAGACTCTGGCAGTGTGCAATACCTTTCCACATTCAAGTCACAGAGCTGGTAGAACATCTGCCGATAAGGTGGCAAGGCTCCTTCTCGGAAAATGTAGATAGATTCCTAAAAAGAGGAAAGAAAGATTTAATGCGTGTTTCATGATATAATAGGTCAACTTTGGAAAGTACTTCCCACGGGCTGATTTGAGAGCAAGGTATTTCCTATACAGCAGTTCCAAGGCAAGGAGGGATAGTCTGCATGTGGCAAAAGATAAAGCTGGAGGAGGAGTACAGCAGCATTTCACTGCAGTCATAGTCCCCACAGCACAGTTCTCCATAAGAGGGGATCACAGGTTTCATTCCAGCAAAAAGGAAAAGAATAAAAAACAGGACTCTGGTTTACCTATGTATTTTCCCCTGCTGGACTCTTCAGGACAACCAGATAAACACATGGGTGATATTTTCTATTTCACTGCCCATAAAGATCTCCAAATTTATCAGAATGAAACAAAATGCCTATTACATCTAAGACTAGGGCTGAGATTCCCCCTCCCAACTTGCAGCTTGTAAGATCTGCATTAAATGAACAGCAGGTCAAAGTTCTGCAGTGAAAGATACAACTAGCAACTTTCCAGTTCAAACAAAGGACACCAAATTACTCACATCTCAAAGAGATATCTGTACTGTTAAGTGCCACTAGAGTATTTCAAGATCTCAGTAGAAGAGGGTTAATACCAACCTTCAGTTTGTACCTGCTGGAGGCAGGCTTTTTTGAAGTGGATGCTGCAGAAGAGCCAAGTCCTTGTTTGAGATCATGTATACTGACTGTATGACTCACTGAAAGACAAGAGACAACAAATGACCTTCTTGCACACTGGGGCACTGTAACGTCACTTACTTCTCCCAGTCAACTTTGCTGTTTAGCAGAAACCAGACCAACCTAGCAACTGAGCTTGTGTTGCCCATTCTGGAAAGAAGTTACTACATCACAAATCAGTCACGGGAAACGTGATGAGTTTGGATGTGTCAACAGCACATTTTTGATGCCTTTTCTGCTCCCTCTGTGCTATGCTGTTCTGTTCCCAGACTGTGTGCTGACTTCCCAGGGCATTCCTTCAAGCGGTACAGTATGTGTTCCCTGCAACTCTGCTGCTCCCTCTCTACTTCACTGGGTGTTGTAGCTCCCTTCCCATTACCTCATTTAGAGAGCAGAGCAGGAAATAAGGAGAACACACGTTACTTTTCAACAGTTACGATAAAGCTTTTCTGATACAGCAGACACAGTGTGGTTCCCCAGACTCCCTTCTGTCTCTGTAGACACTCCAGCTCAGCCAGCCAGGCATCCAAACTTCCAACACTTCCCAACATGGGACTCTTCTACTGTTTCTAACAGCAGCACCATATTGCAAGCTGAGATAAAGTTCCAGTTTAGGCTGAGCTGGAACACAGGGAGACTTTTCACCACCAGTGTCAAGGAGGGGATAAACCAAAGAAACACAGAGCAGCCGGATGGCACTTCTGCTGGCTCAGCCTACCTGGCTTTTTGACAGTGATGGGTAGGCTGTAGTTATACGTGCTGCGTTTTGCTTTCACTGGCATATCATTAGGGGCATAACCTGGAGGTGGAAAAAGAAAACAGACACTGAGAAGGGAGGGCAAGCACCCTGCAGAATAACCCTAGCTCAATAAGAGAAGGACTAGTGTGTGAAAGGAAAGTTGATCTTTGGGAATCCCTGATTTTAGTGAGGTCGAGAGAGGAGATACCAGAAAAACAGACTAATGACTGGACACTGCTCTCTCACAGGCTCATCATATGATCTCAGAAAGTTCCCTTAATTTGTTACTACCAAATAAGAGCAGGAAAACTCTATATCCCAAGGTCCAAGTTAGTGTCCTGCACAAGCTGGAGAGAAAGCTACTATATAAGCAACTGAATGTATTGCTCAGTACCTCCCCACAGTGAGGGAGGATGCCTGCTGACATACACTTGGGCTTTGAAAACAAGGAAGAGCAAAATCAGTCAGCTGCTCTCTAGGTTTGGAATGTGCTAATAAGGAAAGCAATACTATGAAATCAATTATTAAATGTGTTTACAAAACAAATACTGGAAACAACCGAATTCTAGAGGGATGGCCTCTCCGAAAGAGCCGAAACTCAGGAAAAAGAAATGTCTTTGGAGCTTGAAAACAAATAAAAAGAACTACAAAGATTGGTCAGAAAGCACAAGGATGGTCTCTGTGAGTTGGGCCATTTTACCATATTTCATTCCACAGCGAATTCGGAAATCCAGGACTTGATAAATTTTTGCTTCAGGGTGTTTTCTGGGGTCATACCCAAACCTAACCCATAAGCTTCTCCAGGGACCTGTTAGCTGTGTAAACACACAGAGGGAAGATGGTTACTACAGACAGTTCAGAGATGCAGTTTCTCAGAAAATTCTAACATGTCCCCTCTTTGCCCAAAGTTGTATATATTTTTCCCTGAGGTAGGAACAAAAGCAGATATATCCAGAGACTTACCATGTAATAGGCCAAATATGGCAAGAGAAGTTTCAGCTTGTCAGGATGAACACTGATATTGGCCTTTACCGCATTCCGAGACCAGATAGGACGGACTTCAAAGAGCTAAAATAATGCAAACCAGCAGTGGGCATTTAAATTTTCCAATGGACTTTCTTACGTTTTAGCCTTTTAGCTCTCAGAATGGCAATTTCCATAGCCCAAAGTAGAATCAAGCCCTACAAAAGGGCTGGCAGCACAAAAAGCAACCGAGTGTGCTTTTGCTGCAAAGACAGATTCAAACCTTGACTTGCAAAGTGAACTGGACACAGATGTCTCAGTTCAGTCTACTGAGACTTATTGCATCAGTCAGACTTCTGATCTGCTCCGTTGCTATCCTTACAAAAACAGACCATATTCATTCAGCAGCCAGTCCACTCTCCAAAAAAAGCTGTAGAACTGGTCAGACGAAAGGCAAACTAACACTTTTAGGCCACAGTTAACTCTGGTGAACACAACTTCAGAGCCTAGGATGGCATTTCACATACATGCCATTCATTCACTTCAGTGATGTGACTTTGGCATGCCTTGATTATCTCACCCATTATTTACAAGGAGAGCTACAGCTGTTCAAGGCACCAAATATTCCTAGGCCTGGCAGATTATGCCACCACAGCCCCTCTCCTTTGACAGATTATGGAATGGAAAAAGCAAATGTTTATTTGACTAAGGTCACACAGGAATGTTGATATGGCACGGGAATTTAACGCAAAGTCCCAGATTAAACACCCTGGTCTAGTCAGGGCCCAAATTTTATCTGATAGAAAGGTTAACCAGGAAACTTTATCTGAAGACCTCTAAACCTTCAGAGAAGCCAGCAAGCAGTTACAGCTGCTGGTCTAGAAAAGATTATTGAAGCTTCCCAGAGGTCAAAGAAATGGGCTGAATGCAGCTTTTCACACACAGCATGCCCCAGTAAGGTACTCCATCCAGCTCAGGAATTTGACACGTACCTTTCGCAGCTCTTCCTCCACCTTCCTATCCACAGGATTAGTGCACACTTTCTTCCAGGTCTGTACAGCAGCGTCCAGTGGTTTAGCTGGGATTTCTTCATCATCAAAGTTCACAAAGATTGCGTTGTGCGGGCGCCGCGCTCTGCTGAGGCCAATCAGGTTCTCACCGGATACTGGAGGATTGTTGTATCCATCCCTAGGAAACAAAGTACTGGATTTGCTGTCTGTGTGCGGCATTCATTGGAACACACAAAAAAGAAGTTTGTTTTCCAAGTTTCCAAAGAGAAGAGATGCAGCTGTGTGAACAATGACCTGACCTCACTATGGATTTGGGAATTACCTACGGGTAACCATAAAAGATTCTTAAAAGGGTTTTACTGAAAACACTGAGCAAAGGACATACAAATTAAAAAAAAATAAAAGTAAAACTACATCCAGTTGCCTTATGACAGAGCTCCCCTAGGCTATCTGCCTGAAAACCCTCAGGGAGTTTATTGGTAATTTGTATGACATACATTTGTAAATCAAAAGGCTTCACTTCTATGACTCACACTATATTTGCTCTACTGAAATTGCTTAAGTTCAGGAACATACATGGAAATGGAGTTACTACTTCAATCCTGAAATTAGATAATATGTATTTGCATTTTTTTAGTTCCAGTGAAGGACTGCAGTGAGAAAGTGAAAGATGTTTCTTGTGGGAGATATCACAGATTGTTTTGCCAGAAAAACAAACAAGGGGTCAGGAAAGAACAGCTCCAGTGAACATGCTTGTGGCAACACGTGGCACTGACTGCTGCATACACTGCACTAAGCTCCAGCTTGCTGGAAACAAGCAGCAAGCAGGGCTCACTACATCTTCTACTACATTCCTGCCCTAGAGTGTTTTGTCAAGCAGGCCTGGCTATGCTGTACAAAATCAAATGATAAAACAGAAAAAGGGAGCTGCCTGAACACACAAAATGCATTAATGATCTATTTAATACTGCTCTAATGCTTCAAGAGCACAGATCTCATAATCCAAAACACTGAAGTCAAAATGGACTAGAGGCACCTACAGGTAATGAAATCTTAAATTGAAAATTTGGCTATTAGAAATACGTATCAAACCAGCACAAGGTTTTACTGCCTGTTCACTCAGGAACCAACACAGATATTTACGATGCTGTGAGAAAAGGCTCTAACCGGTGTTGTATATCTGGCCGATAAAAATAGTCAACAGGAGTGTCCAGGCGGGAGAAAATTGGTGGAGGAATGTAAAGAGGTAGCTCTCTATTGAAAAATTCTTCTTTCTCTGGTTTGAGCATCAGGACTTTGTCGTACATGGAGATTTGCTTGCCGTCAGGTCCAGAATGCATTGCCAGGTACTGGAAGTCTGACATTCCTGCAAGAAACAAAAATAAAGGGGAAAAAAAAAACATTAAAGGAATCACTTCCCTTACACATCAGCTGTACTAGTCTGTGAGGCCCCAAATCACGGTATTACCTTGAAATTTGTAAACAGTTGTGACAATCCCCAGAATTTCCATTTCAAACTTGACTTGTGGCTGTGCCTGTGTTTCAGCATCCAGCTGCTGCTGCTGCTGCTTCTTGGAGCTCCTCCTCACCCGGAGCAGCACGGAGGAGGTGGGGAAGCGGTTGGCGCAGACAGGATGGCAGTAGGGATCCCTGGGGCGGAAATAGAGCTCCAGCCTTTTCGTGGGGTCCGCGTAGATCTAGGGGACACAGTCACCCCCCGTGTCAGCACCGCCGCCTCGCACCCCCACCGCAGGGGCCTCCTGCCGACACGGGGGACACAATGGGGGGATCCTGGGGCTGCCCTGATCCCGCTCAGGATTCCCTGGATAGTCTTCCATGCAAGGAACCAGCCTGGAAGGGCAGCTTCACGCCAAGCCCCGAGCCCTAGAGCCCGTCACCAAGGCCCGTGGGGGGTCCAGGGACAGACAGCAGGAGCCGCCCCGCCAAAGCCGCCATCCCGAGGCCGCCATCCCGGCGTCCCATCCCCTTCCCAACAGCCCGACTCCCCTCTCCCTCCCCGCGCTTCGCCCTCGCCCCGGGCCCTCCCCGCCGCTCCCGAAGCGCCCTCCCGCGGGCGCCCTCACCCGCGACACCCCCTGCTCTCCTCCCAGCGTGCGGAGCGCGGCGCCGACGTCCCGCACCAGCCCCGGGTACTCCACGCACACGAGGCGCGGCGAGCGGGGCAGCCCCAGCACGGCCGAGCCCGCCTCGCCGCGCGACCCCGCGCCGCCGCCGCCGCCATCCCCCGCCGCCATCGCGCCTCCCGCCGCCTTCCCCTTCCCCACTACAGGCCGCGGCGCGAAGGTTCCGCCACAAAAAGGTTCCGCGGGCCGCGGCCTGCCCCGGCGGCGGCGGCAGAAAATGGCGGCAACGGGCGCAGAGAGGCCGCTCGGTGCGGCCGCGGGGCGGCAGCAGGTCGGTGCGGGACGACCTGGGGGCTCCCCCGAGCGCGTTAGTTCTCAGAGGCCGCACACAGGACAGCTAGAGGTCCCCACTGCTCCTCCCGCGCCTTAGTAGGGCTGGCTGGAAAACTGGGATTCACGCAAGGAAGAGCGGTTGTTTCGGGGCCGCTGGCCTGTAGGGTGCAGTGCTACCACGTTCTCTGCCTTTCCTCTGCGATCACCCGCCTGGGAAACCCTGCCCTGATACTGGAGCTTTGGGGATTGCACCTGGTTACCCTCAAACTAGAGCAGAAACTCCCCGAAAGTGTGAGGGGGGCAGTGCTGCCCAGGGAAACATGTGAAATGCACCCTGGAGCGGGCTAGTGTCTTTCCAGAGTAAAATACTTGGGTGGTGTTCCAGCAATTTGTCATTCCCATGTGTCTTGGTGCCTTGGAGAACCTGTTGGCCTAGGATTTGTTGCCTCCCCTCAGCCTGGCCTCCCCTCTTCCCCTTGTTTCCCCCAGCTTTGCTGCCATTGCCCTCTCTGGGCTTTGCACGGAGGAGCCACCGGCACCAGGAGGAAACAGGCCGGGCTGCCAAGCCCCGCTGTCCCCGGAGCCTGGGACACGGATTTGCTCTTCCATGGGAGGCTGGAGCCCAGCCGGCACCTCCAGGCCTGGGTAGGAGACGCTCATGTTGTGCAGTTGCTTCCCCTCCAGCCCTGCTCTGCGTCTGCCTGCCTGCTGCCCTGGCGAGCTGCAGCATAAGCCCCTCGGGCAGGACTTACCTGCTAGAAATGGTGTGTTTTGAAGGGTTTTTTGTGCTTTCTGGTTATGTGGTTTTGAGAGCCATTCTTAGCCAGTGAGGTAAATACATAAATCTTCATGAACAATTCACAAATCCAGAACAAGCTAGGTCAGTTCTGCTCAGTAGCAGTACTTCAGTGTCAAAACAAAACTTTATGTGCTGTTGTTAGTGGTGTCTTAAGGTGCAAAGACTCCAAATTATGAAGCTGTTTTTCATGTTTTTTTATTAACACCTTGCAAAAAAAAAAGTCTTCGCAAGGCCTGCCAGTCCTTGGATCATGTGACTTCACCAGCCTTTATCTCCCGCTTTTGTGCCACAGTTTTTCCCCACTCGTCTGTAATCTGACATTGTGATTTGTTCACTTACACGCTTGTTTTTCTCCTCAAAGAGGATTTGCTGAATCATCAGGGAGGAGGCAAGAGTTGTAGAGGCAGCTGGGGAGCAGCGATAAAACCACAGCCACATCCAGGCTTCAGGGTTTGCAGATGACAGCCCATCAGTGGAAGGCCTGAGTCACATTCCCTTCTGAGCTAAGATTGTCGGGGACATCGGGATTGAGGAAGCGGGAGGTAGAGCCCCGAAATGTAAATTATAGATTCTGACAGCTGCAAGGTTTTGTGTTGCCTCTCCAGCAAAATGATCCCAGGGGAAGGCTAATGTACGTTGCAGAGCAGGGGCTAAATCCCTCTGAGTGTCATTCGTTGGGCCTTCTGGCTTTGTGGAAACACACAGGTGAGGGGAATTTCACTTGAAATAAGTCAAGCTGTGAAGTGCCTGTTTCAGACACTCGGGAGCAAGGTGTGATATGGGCCATCATGAGCCAAGATGTCTCAGGGCTCCCAGACATTCCTGCTCCTGTTTATATCTTGTTGTATTTTGAGAGAATGCACCAAATTTCACTGATATAACTGGTGAGTTATGCAGTTATTTACATCACAACCAGTCTGAGTTTTTCTTGCTGCCTAACGATTGCAGTAAGACCTGAGAGCTAAAATGCCTTGGTTCAATTCCCAGGTCTTTCACTTTCTCTTCAGTATGACTTTGGATAAGGCACTTTCTCCCAAACCCTTAGTGTTTTTTCTTTTTTTCCATGAAATTGTCTCCACAAAAACTGAAAGCATCTCATCGCTATTGAAATGTTCAGAAGAATGTGCTCTGTAAATGTGAAGTATCATTAATAGCCCTGATTCCTCCAACACCACCGTCATGACATTACCCAGCACGCGTGGGTGACACTGTCTTTCTAGCTAATGGTAAGTTCCAATTACGATAGTGAATCTCGGTTGTCTCGTGTACATTCACCTTGAAACCAACCCCCATTCTCATGTTGTCAGCTATGTCCTTAATCTAAGATACTAGAAGATGTGTTACACATATTTCTGATGTCTGAAAGATACCTACAAAAAGTTGTCCTAATAGTACATGATACTTTTCCTAAGAACAGAGGTTTAACTCAAGATGTTCTGCTTAAAATCGTTCTTCAAGGAAGTAAGGTAGCTGCTTGCTTAAGAAACAAGGCTGCCTCAGACTTCCAGGTGGTCCAGGTGAGCAAAGTTCTCCTTAAAGTTCTGCAGCAAATGAAGGGAAAATGCAGGTCAGGATGGCAGATCCCAGTGCAGGGACCTTGCTGACTCTTAATGCAGTTAGTGTGTTTCTTTTCACAGTGCTGGGTGCCACTCCTGTGTAACAGTATTGCATGTTATATGTGCAGCAATTATATCTTGTTCATATCTGTAGATCTTGGAGCATGCCTGTGTTATTATCCTCACTTTTCAGATGGGATAGCTGGGACACAGAGTGGGACACAACTAGCTCAACTGACAAAGGCAGAGTTGGGGTTAAAACTGTTTTTGTGCGAGTCCCATCTACTTCTCTCCATGATGCCGGAATGTCAGAGTGAGCTGCAATTTCTGAACTCTTCCCTGGATGCTGTTGTATCTGGGTGACTGATTCACAGCTCGGCAAGCACAGGCTGGATCCAAATACAGAGCTGGGCAGGGTGACAGATCAGTCAGGGTGACATGTCCGCACTCTCAGGATGGGGCCCTTTCAGGAAAACTAATGTTCCATCATCTCTGACTTCCCCTTCCCCAACTGAGACAAGAGATAATTTCTTATTTTATAAAGAGGGGAAAACATCAGACTTAGCCACTGCCAAAAATCCCACCAAAGTTCCTAATATAGCAGGGCCTGGGGGGCAAGATAAAGTCCCATTGCTTTAAAATTATTCAAAAGGAAGGCAGAATCAATGGGGTAGGTTTTTTGTTTTTTTGTTTTTTTTTTTAAGAGGAATTGTTGAACCTCAGAATTGCATTGGCCAATGCTGAATGGGGATGTTGTGCTTAAAACTTGCAGGAACCTTTGATGCATGGAGGGATTAAATGACTCGGAGGTTGCTCATGGCCTGGAGAGCAGTAGGTGATGGGCTGGAGCAGGAAGCTGAAATCTGACTGAGGGTGGTGCAGGAACTGCAGGTGTGAATCATCTCAGGTAGCCTTGGGTGTCTTCATACCCACAGCTCATACGAGGCCCCCTTTTTAGTTGATGGGAGAAGTAGGTGCTTTAAAGGCGTGAGTTATCTGTCCTATTTTAGATATGTGCTTTAGGAGGGACTGGATCACTCCCTAGGTATTTTACATGTGAAAAAGGAGCCTTTGGATGATGGGCTCACATTGGAGATCGCTGATGCTGGAGGGTTCCCACCTCATAGAGCTTGGGGCGCTTGGGCAGCCCCCACAGCCAGCTGTGAACAGCTGGTCTCAGCTTAGGGTTGGGACAGGCACTTGGGTCAGATCTCAGCAAAATCCTTCAACAAATCACCCCTCTGAAAGCAGCCAAAGACCCAAGGATGGGCCTGAGCAGGGTGAGGGCTGCCTATATGCCCTGATGCTAAATGAGTCCAACACTAGGGTAATTTGAACTGCAGAAACACGGTGTGTCCGAGCTGACGGTGCCATTTCTATCCTGTTACACCACCATCCTCAGCAAAGGGCCGAGCGGAGGACGTGTTGGGCAGGAATTGCTCATCCTGCTCCCTGTGGCGTGTGGGGCACAGAGCTCATCCGAACACCAGAGAGCCTCTCTGATCTTCAGCTCTATTGATTTGTTTAAGGCTGCCCTATTGATTTGGTTAATGCTGTGAAGGGTGTTTGGTATTTCCTCTTCTATTTGCTTGTTTTATTGACTGTTCTTAAGAAAAAAAAAAGGGGGGGGGGGAGGAAAGCAGGCAATTATCTGCATGCAAAAGCCCAGTGATTAGTGTTATTCTGACGGGTTAAGTTTGTCCTCCCAAATCTAGATGAGACAGCCGGGGTGCCCAAGAGGGGCCGCTTGCTCAACACACATCTGAACTGTTTGCTGTCAATCTGCCTGTCCCCTCCGGGCAGTTTTCCTGGGAGAAGCTTGCCGTGCATTCCCCGGAGCTCCGCGCACGCATTTGCAACTTTCATGTTGCAATTACCACGCTTATTTGCATGGATCGGGGCTCGCTGCTCTTCCCGCTCCGAGCGGCGGGAGCGAAGGGCTGACAGGCCTTTCCTGCCAATCTGTCTGTCGTCAGCCGAAGTGGTTGGAAAGCGCCCGCTCTCCAGCTCCCTCTCTGGCCCAGGCGCTCCGATAAGGCCCGGGTTCTCCTATCTTGCCCTGGGAGCGGTTCCTCCTCCCTAACAGGCCGCTTTGCCGGCTGACAGTTAGCAGCCGGCAGCCCCGATAAACTTATCAGAGCAAAGCTGAGCCCGGGGCGCGCTCGGCTCCTCCCAGCCTCAGATTTCCCCATTCCTGGGGACTCTTTGCTCTCTGTCCGCTTCGCTCCCTCGCAGGGTGAACGAAGATCACGTTTGGGCCAGCGGGTCAAAATTAGCCTAAGATCCAGATTGAGGAAAAAAAAATGTATTTAAACAGCTTCTTTAAAATGAGAACTTAGGGGATGTTCTTAGCATCAGTGTCCTGCTCCTTCTGCTGGGAGTCCTATTCCCAAGTGGAAGTGCTGCTGGTGTCTGGCTTGTTCTGAATATCTGCTTGTCTCTTTTTTCCTCTTGTTTGAAAGTTTAATGGTTTTGGTGCTGGGGTCCAAGCGTGCAGGCTTGGCAGATTTCTTACTAGGCAGAAAATGCACAAAATTAGGTTGCTTTCCTGAATTACAGTTTTTTTCATTTATTACCAGTATGACAGTAGCACTTAACAGCTCCAGCTGAGATCAAGGCTCCATATATACAAGATAAGGAGGAGCAGCCCTGTTCCTGATTATCTTAATGTTGGAATAAACAAGTGGAAGGAAGGGGAGAGGAGGAATCACTATCCTCGGTTCACAGACGGTTCCTGGGTTTCTGTGAGCTCCATGGGGGGCTGAGCAGCTTCAGAAATCCAGAGCTAACGTTTGCCCAGGGTCACACAGGAAAAGGGGCTGAGTCGCAGGCCTTAACCTGTGTGTGCCCATGGTTAGCTGGAACGTGCTAGTTCCCAACCCCACCACACAGACCTGCTTCTTCTTAAGCCTCATCCACCACAGAGGGATCCGACTGATCAAACTACCCTGGAATTATTTTGGTGCAGCAGTCCTATTTTGTCTCCTCTATATGGACATACTCGTCCAGAGCAAGAGTAGAAACGCAGCCCCGCTTTGCAGGCGGGAGGATTGATCACAAACATGTGTTTTAGGTATTTATTTTTTCCCTGGAGCTTTGCAGGTCCCGTTCCCTGTCCTGTCTCGTGCCAGGCTCTTTCCCGGCAGGAAGGAGCGTTGCCCTGCGCGGGGCTGTGCTCATGCAGCCCATCCTGGAGAGCAGCTCCCAGGTTTGTGTTCATGGGCAGGACTAACCTGCCGGCGCAGGGGCACCCAGCCTGTCCCCTTCCACCTGCCTTCGTCCCTGCAGCACTGCAGGAATGGGCTGTGCAGGGTGGCAGCACTCCCTTTTGGCCATTTTCTTCCACTAAAAACACTTTATCAAAGCCTTAAGCAAGTAAGTTCTTCATCCTGAACCCATCATTTCTTTTCAGACCTTCTCTCGCTCTTGCCAGCACACACGGCAGCTCCGGGGAGCGCTGCCTTTCCCGGTATTTCCCCATGTGTAGGTTGATCTAATCCAAAGCTGAGCCCCGGCGTGAGGCCTTGCTAGCCAGGAGCAGCCTCTCTTCCTGCAGGTGTCCTGCGCCTCCGTCTCCATTAAGCAAACAAAGATGCATCTCGTGTCCCAGCTTAAACACACTCTTGATCATGGTATTTGTGGGCTGGTGCTCTCGGGGCCTTAAGGCTCTCTGGAAGACAGAGGCACCGCTCTCTTTCTGACAGCTGCCCAGAGGGATAACTTTGCATGTCCCTCATTTGCTAAACAAAACAGCCCAAAGACCAGGATTTTCTTTCCTCTACAATGAAGGAATGAAGGTGTGAAGAGGACTAGGGAAATACAAGGTTTAGGGAGGGCTCAGAGAGAGGCAAAAACAATCAGCTCTTTCTTCAGTCACAGAGATGAGTTGAGATTTTGCTTTTTGTTATCTGTTTCCTTGATTGGCCGGAATGTTTTCGATGCACGGGGAGATGGTGGGAAAGGGGTTGTCTTCAGAGCAGGCAGAACTGGGAGGATTTGCGTGTTTGGAGAGCAAGGGCAGGGCTGTGTGTTTGACCTAGGGACACCACTGAGGCCAGAGCCAAGGAAGATGCAAGTTGGGAGCCTCCCTCTGTGTCTGGAGGTCTCCTTGCAAAAAGAAAATAATAATAATAGTGATGTGGAGTGAAGGCCAAGCTGGGCTCTCTCCAGCCTCTTCCTCAGAAGACGGCTCTGCCCTATGGGTAATGCACAAACAAGGAGTGAGGGGCCATGGCGAGGTTTCCTCTAGGCTGCTGACATGCATGTACTGCAATCCCCTTGGCTGTTACACCCGAGAGGTGCCAGGAGAGGCCAGGAGCAAATGTTGTATCCGGATCCAGCTGAAAAAGGCATCAGGTTTTCTGGACAGAAGCAGCTTAGGAAGTGACGGGACTCGGGGAGAGAGGAGGCCGGCGGCGTTGCCGGTGCTCCGAGTGCGGCACCTTGTTCCGCTTAGGGGAAGAAACTGCAATGCCCAGTGCACAGCCGGGTGAATCCCCTCTCCTTTCTCCCTTCTCCATCACCCTGTAGCTTTTCTCTTCAGAGCTTTTCCTAACTGGCCTCCTTCCACGGTGCTGTGCCTGCAGATAGGACATGGAGCCGGCGGGAGCGGGGCAGCGCGGCCCCTGGTGCGGCCCGGGCCCATCCGTGTCCCCAGCACGGCTCAGCACCGCTCCTGTCATCACCCCGATGTCCTCCTTTACTCACTGCCTGTCCTGCTAAATCCTGGCACCGCCGGGGGATGCGCGCGGGGCTCCTCGCAAGGGTCGGGGTGAGTGGTGACAGCAGCCCCCTGTCCTGCTTGCCCGAGGGCCGGGGCAATAATGACCGGTCTGGGCTGCTCTGCGCCTGGTGGCGAGGGAGCAGGGCCTCAGGGAGGCCCCATTCCCGGCCGTGACTCCCCCATCTCCTGGAAATCAACAGATAGCAATGGAAATCTAGTGGATACAGTAGCCCTTGTTGAGCAGGCTCAGCTGTCTCATTTGTTTTTATGGGTGACTTTTACAAGCACCCGCGGTGCTGCTCAGCGTGTGCCAGCAGTTCCCTCAGGAACAACCGGAGTTGGGAGCCTCAAATGAGAGGCAGAAGCACCTGGAGTCCCCAGGACACGGATGGGAAGTGGCTGCCGGCGCCTCTATGTGTTTTGGGGCTGGAGGGCATTAGCTCCTGAGCAGTTCAGATGCTGACACGCTCTTTAAATATCTCCGTTTGCAGATTTTTGGAGGGCAAGGGAAATAATAAGCACAGTTTGAATTTTTGGCAGCAGTTTTAATAAGCTGAAATGCCTTTACCTTGATTAAGACCTTGTGTATGTGGGATCGTGTGTGCCCATGGTGGCATAGTCAGAACTCGGGACCAGTTTTTCAAGCCCAGCCCTTCCCAAGGTTTTGCACCTTCCTTGGAGTCCTTATCCTGACCAGGTTCTGGCATGACCCAGTGCAGGGCAGCACAGTTTTAACACGGGCATTTCAGTAGCACCATCCCCTGGGCACAGAGCCCCAGGGCTGTAGCTGCCCCGCGCTCTCCTGCCCTGCCTGAACGGGCTCTTCTGCCTGCTCAGGGCTCTGTCCCTGCAGATGTGTCCCCTGATCCCAGCCATTGAGCACAGGCTGTTTTGGAGCTGGCAGGCTCCTGTGTCCAACCTTTTCTTGTCACCCCACGTCCTTTTTTCACTTCCAAGCTCCTGACTGAACCCTGTTCTGCGTGTGACTTTCCAGCCTGATTTTCCCTTGAGCTCGTCCCAGCTGCACAGGAAGCCCCCGTGTGAGGCACTGCTGTCCCCTTCCCGTCTCCTTCTCCTCCTTCCCACTGCCAGCATCTCCAGAGCTCAGGACGAGCCTGTCTTCAAATGGGTGTTTGTAACGTGCAACGCTCTGTGTTAGCCCAGTTACTGAGAGGAAACAGATTTACCAGATAACTCCCAGCAGGCCTGTACATGTTTCCATTGCCTGGTATATTGCAATAAAAATATACATTAAAAATAAGTATAAATACATATTTACAGTGTACAAGGAAAAGCCAGGAGTACAGATGCTGTTTTGATTTTCCAGAATGCATATTAATGACTAACAGCTGAGGTACAGGATAAAACAGGGGCAAATCCATCTAGCTCTCAATCTGCAGGCAGGAGAATGGCTTTGGTGTAACTGAGGACAGGATCAGGCTTCTTTCCTCCTGGCAATAAGGGAATTCTCTACTTGTACCGCATCCTTGTCACCTTTGAGGACAGCCCTCCTTGAGTGTTCGGAGTGAAACCGCTGGTGCTGCCGCCTGTTCTCTGGGCCAGTTCCTGCTGCTGTCCCGGTCCGATGCCGAGTGTTCAGGCTGTAGATATGGAGCAGTCTGTGCAACGCTCTGCTCGCCTGAAAGCACCCGTGTTTTCATGCTGTAATAACCCTTTGCCCTTCCCCTGTAGGTTTTGAGGGACTCTACAGCCCTGAATGAATGACGCGGTGTCGCCAGGTGTGGAAGGAAATAAAAGCCCAGAGCAGCACAGTGACTTCCCAGAGGCCACGCAGTAAGAACACAGCAGAGCTGAGAGGGAAACAGCTCATTATCTGTTGCAGCCCCTTCCTTCGGCCTCCCGACGGGGGGAAGGCGGCAGCAGCGCCGCTCGGTTTGCCCGGTGCTCACAGGGTGCCCGGGCGGGCTGGGCAGAGCTGTGGCCCTAGACATCACTGTGCAAGGGCTGTCCCTGCCCGTGCGGGGACACGATTCCCTGCTGTGTCCAGAACGCGCTGGAATATCCTGGGACACCCCACGCTGCTTAAAGAGCAGCTCCCTCACTCAGTGGTGCTGAGACACAGGACTTACCAGCTAACACTGCTAACTCGGAGATTTCCACGATAGTTTGTGGGTGAGGAATGTGTTCAGAGACCTCTGTTAGCAGCTAGGGCAGCATCTAAGAGTGTGGCTTTTTGGTTTGTTTTTGTTCTTTCACTATTTTCCTCCTACTTCGAAGTACATTTACAACATAGTTAATTTGTCACCTGACCACAGCACATGATCTGTTGGAAAAACTATGAGTTTAGGTGTCTATTGCCAGAATTTGAGCTCTGGGCAAGTCTCTGCAGAAGCCTTCTCCAGGCTGAACCCGGCTCGCTGGACGCGGTCTGTTTGTGAGCTCTGGCCTTATCTGCCCTTCCATCAAAGCAAACAGGGCTAAGGCACCAGCTTGGCACGGACTGTCGGTGCCCTGAGTCCAGGAATTCCCACCTCATTCCTGGCCAGGCTGATGAACTGAACCCTGCACATGGTATAAATCCAGAGTAATAGTGACCTTGGAGCAATTCCCCTGGATTTGCCCTTGAGCAGGTGAGGTCAGCTCTAGCCCAGGACCTTCTGCCATTACAAAGAGCTGCCCCTAGTTCCTTGGTCACAGCCTGGGATGCGCAAGGCCTGGACACCAAAGCCAACAAAGTGGCTCTGTCAGTCCCCAGGGGCGTGTAGCAATGTGGCCTCAGCAGCCCCGTGCCAGCCTCGTGTCCTTCACTTGAGGTTGTGCTGGGTCTCGCGGTGCCGGCGCAGATCCACCTTGCGCTGGAAGCCCTTGGCGCAGAGCTCGCAGCTGAAGGGCTTGAAGCCGGTGTGTTTGCGGCTGTGCGTGATGAGGTTGGAGCTCTGGCTGAAGGCCTTGCCGCACACCTGGCATTTGTGGGGCTTCTCTCCTGCAGGGCAGAGCAAACAGCAAGATACATCTTAGCACACCAGAGAAGAGAGGCAGAAATGCCCTTCCACGGGCAGCTGCACTGGGCAGCACAGTTATACATGGGCACTAATGCCCAGCCCAGCATCTCCGCATGCAGGAATTGTGTGTGTGCGTCAACATGATGCACTGGGATTTGCTTTTGCTTATTGCGAACGCTTTGTCTCTCACCAGTGTGGATGTAGGTGTGTTTCTTCATGTCTGACTTCTGGTGGAAGCGCTTGCCACAGTACTGGCAGGGATAGGGCCGTGTGTCCGAATGGATCAGGAGGTGAGTAGACAGCGTAGAGGAGCGTTTGAATGTCTTCCCGCACATCTTGCACTCAAAGCTTCTCTCCTGTTCAGGAAAGAAAATTGTGGGATGTGTGACAGAGCCCCAGAAGTGTAAAAGCATTGAGAATAGCAGGCTTGGGAAGCAAATCTACTCTGCTCATGGGCTGGTGTGCTAAGGACAGTACAAAGAGGATGAAAGAAATGTTACTTGTGGCTTACACGTTGTGGTCCAGACTCCGGCACCTTGTAGAAGGTGAGGCACAGAAGAACCAGTAGGAAAAATCCTCCCCAACCCATCCAAGAAATTCTCAGGGACCGTCTGAGATTTTTGACCAGAGATCTATGGTCTTCAGAGTTCCTATCGCTCTCTTTGGGTGATGCAGGAAAGCCACCACGTTTGTCATTGCAGAGCTGCTGCTTCTCTTACAAAGCAGTGAGTAACAGGCAAGGTCTGAGCGCTGGGGAGCCCCGGAGAGCCAGTTCCCGGCGGGAGGCCGCGCACCTGGGAGTGGATGTTGGTGTGCTGCTCCAGGCTCACCGCGTGCCCAAAGGTCTTGCCGCAGACCTCGCAAGCGAAGGGCCGGCTCCCGCTGTGAGACCTTCGCACGTGGACCTCCAGTCCATGTGGAGTGGAGAATACCTGGAAAAAAGAGTAACTTGGCGGTGATTTTCCATGGGGCAGCTGTGTCTCCATCCTTGTTTCAGCAGGTACCCGTTTGCAGCCGTGTGCTTGGCGACCCAGCGATCCCCGTACGTACGTGACGGAGGTCAGCACGAGGGCTCCGCGCGGCGACGCACCTTGTTGCACTTGACGCAGTGGTAGGTCTCCGTGTCGGCCGCGTAGTGCACGCTGTAGTCCAGGGGCGGCTCCGCGCTCGGCACCACGTGGCCGCCGTACAGGCTCACGGGGCGCTCCAGGAGGGCCGACTGCATCGTGGAGGACATCTGGCGGAAGCCGTACGGGGAGTGGAAGGCATCCCAGGAAAAGCCGGCTTTATAGAAGGTGGGAGTGCTCGCGGGGTTAGCGCCGTCTGGGATCTGCAGCCCTGGGATGGCCATCTCTGAGCATGCGAAGGAGAGGGAGAAATGAGTGTCTTGGTGTTGCCTGCAGGTGGGCACAAGTGCAAAGGCTCCCCAGCCACCTTATCCCTGTCTAATGTCCCGTTTGACCTTGGGAAGGAGTCAGTTACTCGGTGTTCTTTGATTCAAATCCCAAAGTTCCTACCATGACTTTTGATTTCAACCCAAAGAAAATTTAGGGGAGAGGGGATGCTAAGGGAATATTAACCCCCTATTAGTTTTACTTCATGTGGACACCTGCTTTCACCTGTTCACCATAGAGTATTGTGACTGTCGGTGTTGAAATAAGAACTGTCATTCACCAAAAATCCAGACTGAGCCATCAGGGCTGCATAGGCCAGTCTGATCCTGGCCTCTTTAGTGATTCTGGTCCTGGGTACCTGCAGCTGAAGGGCCTGGCAGCATCCTGCTCAGATACTGGGCAGGGACACTCTCTTCCTTCGCTTCGGAAGGGTCCCTTTCTTCTTTGGGAACCAGGCATCCTAGGTCCTGTTTCTTGATGTCTTCCGGTGTCTTGTCTCCTATGGCTGTAATCACAGTAATGTCATAGTTAGTTCATTCCATCTGATAAGAGAAGAGTCTATTAAGGTGGCTTGTGTGCACATGCCTGAACTCGTGCCTGGGTATATGTGTCTGCACAATTCCCTGAGTCAAAACCTCAGTAGATTCCTTATTTAGTCAAAGCAAATCAATCCAAGAGGCCACATGCCTGTAAGAAGCATTTCCCCATTTAATACAATTTTCCTTTATTAAGGTAACTAACAATCATTAACTCATTAACCTCCCCACTCCTCCCATCAGATAGTTCAAAGTTATTAAGCTGAATTTATGGACAGCCAAGCAGGGAAGCAGAGAAGGGAGATAACTGCTCACACAGTTGCAAGGGTGACAGCAGAGCCTGGTTGCCTCCTGCCCACACGCATGTTTCTCCCCGCCTGTCCCAGCCCTTAAACAGCCCCACGAGCTCTCATTACGAGTCAGCTTTATAGTATATTGTCTACAGGTATATGGTATATAGTATATGGTCTATAGGTCCAATGCATGAGCCTTCCTTCTGCTTGTGCATGGAGACGGAGCGGGGCTGCTGGGGGCAGGAGCCATCTGTCCAAACCTCTCGTGTTCCAGAGGGACATTGCAAGCGGCCAACAGACGATGGCAGGAATCAAAATTAGAATGTCATCTCCTTTCTTCCTTAATCAAAGTTACCATAGGCCTGGACTCCAGTTCCATAGTAAGGGCCAGAACAAAGGGTCAGTTGATCCTACATTTGAATAAAGCAAATTTGAATGGGGCCCAAAGGCAGATAAGTGCCCCAGCCTTCTGCTGCATGGTCAACTGGATGCACACAAGTGGCCTTGGGCAGAAGGAGGCTGGGTTGTGTTAGCAGAGCACAAAGCAGAGGCCCCTCGTGTGCAAGGGGCTCCTTGCACGCTCAGTGTTAGGGTTGAAACCTTCCTTGCAGATCATCAGGGAGCAGCACATGGAGGCGGAGAGGAGGATGTCAGCCCGGGGTGCACACGGGCAGGGAGCAGAGCAAGTTAGACATGGGGGTGTCACAGCGAGGACACTGTAGGAGCCTGGCAGCCAAAGTGCAAGCGTTTTCCCACTGTTGTTTGCCTCAAGTTGGCCGTCTTTCCCAAATGTAGGTGAGCACAGAGACCTGTGTTAGAACCGAGAGGAGGTTGAGTGCTTGGCAGTCCTTCCCGGGAAGGAGGACACGCAGTGGGAGATCTGTTTGTCCTTAGATTGACATCCTGGTGTGGGAGCCCTTAGTTGCTCTCCAAGCCATTAATCCTGCTCTCTTAGCTTATCTATTGAATTATTTATTTGCTCGAGTGTATTCTTACAAGGAATGACTCACCAGTGAAGGGAGAGGTTCCCGCGTCCCGTGTGAAGATCGGCAGGTCGTCTTCCAGAGAGCGGTGCTGGTGGTAGGTGTGAGCCTTTTTGCTCTTCACCAGAAAAGAACGTGGCATTTTCCATGCACTGCCTGGGCAGAAACACAGAATAGCTGCGGGTAAATCTCTGTGATCCATGGGGTAATTTCTCACTCGTTCCCCCACAGCAGCAGCTTCGCATTCAGCAATGATGAGAAATAAAACCCTTCTGCTGAGAAGGTAATTCATGTGAAAGGTCCCTCCAGCCAGTCAAGTGGCTGCTTGTGGATCTCAGCCTGGGGAAAACACAGAGCTGTGCAGGGGGCTAACAGGAAAAAATATTGCGAGATAGTCTTTGTGCTGAATATAGAGACGGGACTGCAGATCACTGTGTAGTCCATAAGAAAATTAAGCCTCAGAGTCTACCCCTAGGTTGAGGCAAAGCATTGGTGATATCTTTATAATATAAGAGGAGAAATGGACATGTTTCAGTTCAGTGGGATGCTACAGCCCCAGGCTTCTGTGGCAGAGACACTAGAACCCATCGTGTGTCTCTTGCTGTTCTTCACTCTGGCTACAGGACATGGTGCAGATCCAACACTGTCATCCATGAGAGAACAACACAACGGGGAGATTGGGGAGATCACCCGATCCCTGCTTTTAGAGGAGCCTTTCGTAGGGTTTGTACCCTACCTAGAGGATTACAACCCCAAGCCATGATGTAGGCTCTTTTGTGAAGTTGCTGCACAAATTACTATTATGAAAACAACCTAAATATCAGGAGAGATGCAGTGAAAAATCCCAGCAGCCTGAATATGTGGCGGGTTTCCTCCTTGTTGGGGACAGCTTGACTATTTTGTGTTCTGGCTGACAACCAGCAGAGCAGAGGCAAAGCAGAAGTGCTGGGTGAGAGAGGTTACCTTTTGGATCCGACTCAAATATCACAGACCGTTGAAGTGACGGGTAAGGAACAAACATAAAATGCTGAAATTTAATCACACAAAATTCTCTTGCAATGCCTCTCGTTATCTGTAGTGCCCAGAAGGGCGCCCGCCCGTGCCCGCTCCCCACGGCCGGTAACTGTCCCGGTGCAGACAGCAGCACGGCAGTGCCAGACGGGCCTTATTTGCATGCCCATTTGCATTTCCCTCTGTAATTGTTTGGGATAATGGCACTAAAAGCAAATTGAGCTATATTTCACATGAAAAGTCAACAGCAAGTCCTGGTTCTCTGCAGATGGGCAAGTCTCTTTACTTAGGCTTGTTTTTTGTAATAACAAGTACCGTATACTTGAGCCATTCCCAAGAAGAGCATAATTTGCACCCGTTAAACAGGAGTGATCTGAAAGGACAGAATGGGAATCCCAAACAGGGAGAGATGGAAAAGAGGATCTCAGCTACCTTCTCTTTAGGGTTCCAAAGCACCTGCACTTACACCTATAAACGAGATCTAGTTTCATAGCACAGTTCTGGTTTGTTTTAAGGTCCCAGGGCCAGATTTGCAGTGGGGCTGAGGCTGCAGACACGTGTAGAACCTGCTCACCAAAGCCTGGAGCAGACTCCCAAGCCCCCCTGTTTCAGTGGGGTGAGGTGCTCACCCACCTCTGTGCTCTTAGAGACCCCATTAGACATTAGCTGCTGTTATTAACCCGGCCCAGGATTCCCACTGTTTAAGATACGACTTCAAGGATAAACCTTGGTGTCTCTAACTGTTTTTTCTCCTGAAATGCCTCACCTGTTTTCCTAAGTTATCTTCCAAGAAATTTGCCCAGGACTTGAGATGAATATGAGAAAACGGAGGCCAAGACCAGATTTGTTAAATTGCTGTTAGGACAGAGCAGTACTGGGCTGGGACCAGAAGTGTGAGCTTGCAAGAAGCAGCTCCGGATTACGCCGCTGGGTTTACCTTCCTGCAACTCTCCGATGAGGCTCCTTCTAAGCACTGCAAAGTGCATCTCTGCCTGGTGTAAATTAGAGGATAAATGAGAGGCCTGGGAGCCGCTGGCACGAGGCATCTTGCAGTGTTGATGGTAGTGCCCTAGCACTAAGAGCAGCCCCTATTTTCTAATGGCAGTTGCAAGTAGGTACACAAGAAGCAACGGGGTTTTTCTGGATGTCAGATTTGGTCCTGCCCGTCGATAAGGTCTGCGCTGGGCACAACGATCCCCAACGCGCTGCAGAGCGCTGCGAAAGGAAGTCACTTCCCCCACCCCATTTTATAGAGAAAACAGGAACTGGGAGCCCAGAGCGTAGTTAATTAACAACTGCATCGGGCTGCGTTTGTGATTCACACGACCAAGTTGGAGGAAAGCTAAAAGCACAGATTGTGCAAGAAAAATATTAACTCTCCATGAAACTCAGATTATCAGTAGCGAGCGATCAGCTGCTCCTAGCAGCTAACCAGAGGTCACAGAGAAAGCAGCGCTGCAGGAAAGAGACCTGCTACATCTGCACCAAAGCTCCCAAGATTTAGCTTCAAACTTTGCTACAGCTTTTTTTAATTACTATTTTTATTATTTATTATTATTTTTCTCCAGGGATCTCTCCTTTCCATGTGTGTTCATTGCTTGGGCAGACTGACTGCCCCAAATGAACCAGCTTGGCATTTTGTGGATGCAACACAGAATCAAAAATCAGCATCCAGCTAGAACTGACCCCTGGGATCAATTCCCGGGGGATAAGAATAGCAGGATAACCAGCAGGAAAACAATGTTGAAGTAGTCGCCTCGAGAAAGCGCAGACGGCGCCAGCATCTTCCCTTGGCATCTTCCAGGTTCCTACGTGGCCAGTGATGCTCTCTGGAGTGAAGAGCTGTTGGACCATGGAAGGCAGTGCAAAAACCCCAAGGAAACGGGGTTTGCAGGTGACTTCTGATTTCAGGATCCTGATTTCATTCAATTCTGTGTTCCTGACAGAGCCCTGACTCCTGCTCTAGTGCATGGGAATTTGTAGTACCCCAAAAATACAGGATGAGGCCCTTTTTCTTCAAAATGGTAACATCTTTTTAAATGTTCTTTAAATGATTCCTTCCGTTGTATTCCCCTGTATTCCCCTGCGTATGTGGGGACAGATATTTGCAGGATTGTGCCACGCTGTATTGGGAACCCAATTTGCAACATATGCTCCTTTCTAAAGCTGACCTTCGTTTTCCTCTAAGCCCTTCTAAGTTCAGATAACCCCATTTTCAAGTTTACAGGGTTAATTGTAAAGATAAAAACATTTTTTCCCCGCTACACTAACAGGAGATACTTAATCATTACAATTGATATATATGTTCATATGAGATCATCTATTAATAAAGTCTTAGGCTGATTTCCCTCAGCTTAATTTGTATTTTAATCTTAATATTTTATTTTTCTACTCTTTCTGGAAAAATAGCTACCAAAAATAAAGAATAGTTTGTCCTTCAGAGGACTATACTTTTGAAGAAAAGCAACATGAAACAAAACACAACCCATGCCTGGATTTTTCTTAAGAATCTGAGGAAAATAAGAGGTTTAATGGACTCCTGACTCTTTAAATATAAAGTCAAATTCAAAAAGAATTTACGTTCTTTCCAACAAAGTTGTCTTCACTAGTGCACACTTCCAGCACTCTGCCTACTCGGGGCAAGTGATTTGCACTTCTTTTAGTGGAAAAGTTAATATCTTTCATTCTTGTGGTAAAACTGGGCAAATGGATGTTATGCCAGGATTAACAAACTCTGGTGATAATTTTGTCCAAGAAGTGGAATAAAAATGCTTGTACATCTGTATTACATAGCAGGGGGGAAAAAAGGGTTAGAATACAATTATAGCCCTATTTAGGAAACTCATTTAACTCCTAGTGAGGGCAGGAATGCTGCTGGCTTTACCAAGCTTTGCTTTAGGCTACCAAGGATAAACAGACCTATATGGCACCTTTTAGCAAATCCTATAGCCCTTAATGTACACAGGCACTTGCCATGAGAGCTTGCCAATAATTTGTTTTCCTGCTTAATGCACTAAATCAACCTGGTGGTATATTATATGAGGGGTGTCTATATATAGCTAATTCCATATGCTAAGAATTATGTTACAGTAATCCGCATATTCTTAAGAAGGATGGGGAAAAAATGTACGTTTGAAGCAAAAATTCTAAACCCGAGAGAATAAATTCTCAGCTAGTAAAACTGGCATGCATTAACTGGTGTCAGCAGAGGAGTGCTGTTTTCTGAGTTTAAAATCCTAGCCCTTTAAAAGAGCAATTAAAAGAAAAAACATAGTATATCCTTAGTGCTTAAGAGCAAAGTCTACATCTGCTGCATAGCGCTCGCTGGGACCCTTGTACCTGACAGCATTGTCACATCTTTTCTGTTTTCTTCTACTCTTATCTTCTTTTCTATGTGCACGTGTGAGAGTGAGGTATACGCTATATAGTTTTAAAAGGTCTGACTAATTGAAGTTAACCATTATCATAAAACAGTCCTCAGGACAAGTGACTGACGCTGTGGAACCTGTTATATATTTGCAAACACAAGCAAAGAATAAAAAAGCTTATAAAATATATCAAAGGAATGAATTAAGCAATTAAATTAGAAGTGTTTAAAAGAATAAATAAATCACCTGTTTGGGGGACTTTGCTTTACAGGATTCGCCTTGAAATCTCCCCAGACAAGCCCCCAGCGAGGTGTCTTCTTCTCTCGGGGCTCCTTCTTCCACTTTTTCATTTAGTCGCTGTCTGGTGAAATAGATACTTCTCTTTTTTTCTCTCTGTTTTTTTTTGCCCCTGTTCCCCTCCCTGATTTTTCAATCTGATTATTTGTGTCAAAATCTGGCGGTGAAGAAACAGCCAATAGAAAAGCAGAGCCCAGAAAGTATTTGCTTATCAAAACTTTCCAGGACTTTGAAAACTTGAAGAGAATTCACGATGCCCAGCTCTGAACCCCGCCGTGGCACCCTTAACTCTCTGGGACAGCCTGGCTCTCTGCAGCAATATTCGTCTGTCATGTTGACAGAGCGCTTGACACAGGGAAATAATGTGCCGAGCAGCATTTGGTATCTGTTGTTTCTTTTTTTAAAAAAAAAAAGAGGGGAAAAAAGAAAAAGAATAGCTCTTAAGAAACCTGTATTTTTACACACATTCATCTGCGCATCGTATCTTTCACAAACAGGGGCACCATCTGTCCCACATGCACACACTCGCACACTTCGGTCTCATAAACAAAGCCATCTAGCACATATGCACAAAATTGTTTTATTCCAGAATGTATCTTTTATCTCTCCAATTTTCAGGGGGAAAAAAGGGAATAAATACTTGCATAATAATAACTGAAAAAGATGTAGTGTAAAAGCTGTTGATCAGCCTTCTTTTTCTTAGGCATATGTATGTGCAATCCATACATATTTTACATTTTGCTCCATCTATATTCAGCTGTATATAGGATATAAATAGATTTAAGAAAGCTCATTAAGCCAGCTCATTAACAAGCATCTTTCCAAAAAGCTCTTCTGCTGAAGAACAATAATAAGAATTTGCACTTCTATCACTTACTTGCAAAAAAAAGTTCAAAATGGATTTGAAAATGTGAAATAATGGACTGCTGAAACACCCTATGAAGACAGGGTGTAAAGAAGGAAGATAAAGCAGAGGTAAAAGGACTTTTCCCAGATCACCTAATAGGTTTCCAACTAGGAACAGGAGCTGGAAAGTCTGCAAAAAAAGCAGTGATTTTCTGAGAATCACTGACATAATTCCTATTTGGTGAAAAACAAGGAGGGCTGATTTTCCCTGATGCTTGCAAAAAAATAAAAAGCAATTATTTGTTTTCACCTATCTCCTATGCGTGATGGCATGTGCAGTGTGTGCCCTGGTCCTCCTCTCCTGCCCTGGCAGCGTCTGCTGTGCCAGGGAAGATGCGATGCAGCAAAAATGCCCTCCTGGAAGTTTATAATTTAAGGCAGCATAGGCGTACACCTGCAGCTGCCGAGTGCCAAGCATCGCACACGTCCCTGGAGAAATGCCTTTACATCGTGGAGTTTTGCTGCTCGCCGCGAGCCACCAAATGCGTTTTCCCAACCGTTTATCCAACCCGTTTCCTGCAGCCGGCTGCCCCGGAGCGGGACGGAGCGGGACCCCTTTCCTCCTGACAACCCAGCACGGGGCAGGCACCGGGAAGGCAGGACCGGCTTCGCCCCGTGCCCTGCGCGCGCTGCGGGCCGCTGCTCCCGGTGCTCCCGGTGTCCCACGGCCCTGCGGGGACGCGCGTGTCCCGCTGTCCCCAGCGCTCTCTGCCGGGACGGCCGCGACTCGCAGCGCCGGCGCTCGCCGCGTTGCCCAACGCCACCGGACAGCCTGTGCAATGGCCCTTGATGCAACTCGGCGATAGGAGCGGAGGTTTCACCCAAATTGAGAAAGATTCAGATTTTGATCTTAACCCCGCTGTCATTTGCTCAGCATAATTAATTCTTGTTGCTTATAGAAGCAAACAACCCCCTCTTCCTTTCCCCCCGCTTCCTCCCCCCCTCCTTATTTATCTAGCTGGATTTTGCATGAAAGAAACGTTCCCGGAGCTTTGTGCCAGCAAGCTGATTTGCATCCTCTTAAACCCAGGCATTTGAGGGATTACATTTCCCGCTACGAAAACAAGCGTTGTAACCGAAAACCAAAATGTACATTGCAGCTTCTGGGGTTCCTACGAAGAGAGTTACAAGAATTAAACAAAACAGGAAAACGACAAGCTGCTGAATGGACCGAGATGTGATTTCATGAAATATCAGAGCCAGCTTCTGTCAGCCCCCAGGAGCCATAAGGTGGAAATGGCTGCAGTATCTGGTGCTTGGACTAGAGATGGGAAAAGCAAATCGGCCACACGAGCCCTACAAAAACTGGCTGTGCAAAAAAGCTAATAATGGTCTGGGGCAAAGCTCTCCTGCTGCTTATTGCAGGATGTCCCAAAGAGCACAGTCCTTTGGAGAAGGACGGTGACTACATCTCCTAGTTTCAGTAAACTTGGCAACTACAAATAGAATATCTCTATTAATTGATCTGCTGCCCCAAGTAGCCACCACCTCTAAAAGCACAGATAAAAGGCAGAAACTGATCATTAGGATTGTGGGCACGGGTATAAAGAGGTCTTTATGGACTGCTGGTGTTTTCATGACAGCAGAATGAACCAAGACTTCTGGCCCCACAAGGGATGGGGCAACGGTGGGGCTATTTTACCATCCTTATCTGCATGAGCTGATGGAAGCCCAGGACAGGCACCTCCTGTGCTCGGCTCAGCTCTCGTTTCACCCTTTCTCCCTTTATTTCAGCAGGTCCTGAGGGACAAATAGCTGCAAAACAGGAGTGCAGTCGGAGAAGCCATCGCGTTGGCTTGTTATGTGCTCACTCTTCCCCAGATTTCTCTTTATGGCTCCTGTTAAACTTATCGCCTTGCCTCTCCACCGGAATCTAGAGCAAAAGGTGATTTATACAAGCTGAGGGAAAAAACACAGGGTATCGGATACAGGATATTGCGCTAGAAGGACCTTTGCACTGACCCCATATTGTCATTCTTACTTTATATTCATCTTACTGCTCTTTTTTCCTGCTCCCAGTTCTTGTTCCCAGGATCAGCAGGGAAAGGAGGGAACCACGGGGGCTCCTTTGGGCTCTTGGAGGCTCTTGCCAGCCCTGGCCCGCGAGGGCCGTGGTGGATGAAGGGCTAATTCTGCCTGCAATGGAGAACAGTTTAATTGTGCCTTGCTGCAAGGGCTTCGTGCACGTCACCTGCTCCAGGGCATCCTCATGGGTACACTGAATATAGTATTAATTGTATAATTGAATAAGCAGGGTGATTATAACACATCGCGTCCATCCTAGCTCAGCCCTCTTTCCTCTAAGCACTAGCAGCATCCAAGTTTTCCTTCATCATTTTTACCGTTACAGTATCACAGTAAAAAAAAACACTAATTGCTTCCAGGGCTTTTCCAAGGCTCTAATTCCGTTTTTTTTTTTTTTTTTCCTCTTCTCTGTGGCAGATTTAAATAAACACATTTCCACAGCGTGGGGTGGGGGGGAAGGACCAGGGCTCAGGCCAGGCTGTATTAATATTATGTTAATATTAATTGCAATGTGCCAGGCAGGATCGGATCAAAACGACACTCGTGACCACGAGAAGCACCGGGCGCCCAGCAGCCCGTGGACCGAGACACGGAGCCTGAGGAGCCTGCCTGCCAGAACGCCCCTTCTTGCCTAAACTGTGTGTTTTCCATCAGGAAAAAAAAATTAAAAAAAGGCAAACTCATGCTTTTTTGCAATGAATGGATGAGGGAACGTCCCAGAGTGGCCGCGGGAGGGCACGGACCGGGGGGACCAGCTAAAGCACCGGGACCAGCGCCCGCCCCGGTGCCGCCGCCGCGGGCCTTGTTTACCGGGCCCGCCCGCGCCGCCCCGCGCCACGTGACGCCGCCGGCGGCGCCGCCTCCAGGATCACGCGACCTGGGCGCGGGCCGCAGCGCTCCCGCGCGGAGACCCCTCCGCCCTGCCGCGGGAGGCCCCCGCCGTCCTCCCCCCGCACCGCTGCCTCTCCGCTCACCCTCCGCGGGGGCCACAAGGGCCCCTGAGAGGGCAGAGCCCGAGCGGGGCGGCGAGGGGCAGCGCGGCGGCGGCGGCCGCGTTGGGGGCGGGGGAAGGGGTGGTGGGGGGGTGTGGAACTACTTCCTCGGGCGGAGGGATCCGAGGGGAGCGGAGGCCGGTGAATGGCGGGGGGAGGGGGAGGCAGGGCCAAGATGGCGGCGCCCTGTGGGCCGGAGGAGCCGTGAGCGGTAAACAGCGGCGGGGAGGCGCGGGAGAGGTGAGTGCGCCGCGCCCGCAGCGCCCCCCGCGGCGCGGGGCCCGCGCGGAGCCGGGGGCAGGGCGAGGGGAGCGGGGAAAGCGCGAGGAGGCGGCGGGAGAGCGGGAAGGGGCCGGGGGCAACGGGGGGAGGGAGGTGGGCGGCAAACGGCCTCCCGTTCCCCTCCCGCCCGAACTTGGTCCTTGCCCCAGCGCCCCCTCCGCGGCCTTGGCGCCCAGAGGGGCCCTGGCGGCTCTGCCCTCCCGGGGAGACCCCTCCCACCTCCCCCTCTTCCATTATTATCCTCGTTCGCTCCCGTGGCTTCTTTACCCTCCTACTGATCACAGGAAGAGCCCTGAAGAGCAGCTTCCAGCCTTGCCCCCTTTCCGAGGGGGCTCCGTGCCCCGGCGGGGTTGGGCACCAGGGCGGTTCGGTGCTGCGGGGTGATGTTTATTCCTGCCCGAAAACGCCGGTTTCCTGGTGTCCCGGAGAAGTTGGGAGCCGAGCCGAGGAGACGGAGAGCGGCTCCGGCTCGCTCTTTGTCAGCACTGTCTGTAGTCTCCTTTACTGTTATAACTGCTCAGCCAGGGAATCTCTCCTTGCTTTTTCTTTTACAAGCTTTCTACAAAGCAACGTGTAAAAAAACACATGCCTTGAAGGAAAACATGGTTCAAGGCCCACAGAAACGCACACACAGACAGGGGTGAAGTTTTGTGCCCTTTTTTTTTTTTTTTTGTAACTGGGTTCAGAGAATATTCCAGTAGATGCTGATACAGGAGGTTTTGATTCTTTATCTGATCTGATCCTCTAGCTACTAATGCTAACTAATGAAGCAAAGTTGTTAGGAACTCATCACAATTAAAGCTCTGTTAAGGTAATGCTATTAGATGAGAAAGATTTCTACAGTTTACAGGTATGAACAGCAGAGAATTAGACAGCAAATCTTTGGAGACCTGGGCAGATTGGATAATATATGTAAGCACAGAGAGTACCTACCTCTCTGTCTGGTTTTACCTTGTTATGCAGCAATATGTTGCTTAATAAACACATCCTGGCCACGTTAAACTAAAATAATTTTAAAATCCTTTGCCTGGGTTTTTTTTGTTGTTAACAGCCTAGTCAGCCCTGGAACGAGTTGCCTTCATGTGGAGCAGCACCGACTTACTCAGAGGAAAATATAGTCAGAACATCTACTGTGTCACGTGATAAGCGTTAATTAAAATGATTTTATCTTTGGCTGTTTTTCAGTGCCAGGTACTTGATTCTTAATCACTCGAGTTAACTTTTACAGTGGCTAACAAAGGGCAGCATTATTAAAGGGCTTCCGTATGAGATGCACTGTCCAGCTGGAGGTGTTTTGAGCAAACTCTTGGCTTCGGTAACTCTTTCTAGTTGGCAGATGAACGCTGGCCAAGTTCAGGGTCGTGGTGCTGGGCGGCCCCAGCAGTCCTGCCACCATCGAACAGCGCCTGGTTAGCTCCCATACAGGCTGATAATGTTACCATCTCTTCATCTAGGTTGTAGCTGCTGTGTTTTTACGTAGTTTAACGTGATGGGGACACAGTAATCATGATATTTGGGCTGATAACATAAGAATTTCTTTTGGGGGCACATTAAGATGCAGAGCAGAATTCTAGAATCTCTAGCCTGCTGTAGTTTTTCTGGGTATTATTCAGTTTTGTTTTTAATTAAAAAGCTTGACAGCATTTAATATATTTCTGTGTTCTGCTTAATGCCTGCTTTCATTCTTGGAGTAGTTAAAATGCTTAGGGTGAGCATGATAAGTTGTTTGCAGTGATTTCAAGATGTACTGAATTGCAGCCTAAGTCTGTGAACATGTTTATGGAGTTCTGCTGGTGGAAAATAACTGATCCAGAGATTTAGGAGTCTCCCTGACTGCCTTATTGTGAAATCTTGGATTCTCTGCTTACCTCTTTGTAGTTCTAAAAAGATTCTGTTGTTAAACTTATTTTGCTCATGTACTCTTTAATTAGATTGGCGTAGAAAAATAGAGTGTTCTTATTTATTCATTATTAATATATTTAATTGTGTATTAAGAGCTGAAATAATTCTGTTTTGAATTAGCAAGTGGGTTGTTAGCCTGGCTTCTGCCAAAAGGCTTAGTGTCAGCTCTTTCCTCCTTTTCTGATACACATTGTGACTTTAAATTTTACCCTCTGTCAGAAATTTGAAGATACTAATTGGCATAGTCCCTTGGCACAGCAGTTGCAAATGCATCTTAAAAATTACTGAATATGACTTTTTTCTTTTTCTTCCTGCTTCAGTTAAGCACCTGCAACAAAGCAGGTGAGTGTCAATATACTGACAAACAAGAGTCGTAGCTCATGAGATCATTACAACGTTTAGGAATGGGGTCTTGTATCAGGTCTGAAAGAAGCAGAGGAGCAGGGACTGCTAGAAGAGGCCGGTTCATTTGAAAAGCAGACTCTTGCATTAGGAAGAAGCTGAGTTTTTTTTTTTTTTTTTTTTTTTTTTAAGTTGTCACCTCAGTTGTGTCCTCCTACTGTCATTTTTCATCCATTGCTTATTTTTATAGGTGCTGTCACTTCTGTTATGGAAGTGTTTAGTTTATTTGTGAAGAAAATGTAAAACCGAGTGTTGTTAGGAACTGTGCAGCAAGCTTGGAAACCCGGATGTCTGAGAGGATGGCCCAAGCCTGGTCCTCCTGTGGCTACGGAGCCTTCGAGTTTTGAGTGGGAGAGGCTGCTTTCTCATCGATCTGATCTTTTTCTCTTAAACTAGTGATGAGTACAAACCACTTCTGTCCTCATTCCAGGCTTCTGGCAAAGCCGTTGTCCCTACTATTCCAGCAGTAGAAATTGGGTGGAAAAGTGCAAGTCTGGAGGTTTGTTCTGGCTTTGTTCTTGGGCCTGGCTGCTTACCGGGAAGCTTCCAGGATGCCAGGAGTGACTTTGTGTTCTTGAGCCCCCCTTTTTTGGTGCCAAAGGGGAATAGCAATTCAGTGGCATGTCCCAAATTTAAGGTTAGGAAGTGGGATGAAATGCTGATGTTGTTACCCTCCCTTTGCAAAAAAAAGAGTGTTTCTGGTGTTTGGATTTTCACTTTTTTGGGGTAAATGGTGAGGAGGCTACGGGAGGAGAACGTGCGTGTGTTGAGTGTGTCCCCCTCCTCCCCGCCCCACGGGGAAGCATAACTGGCACTACCAGCTGCTTTTTTATTTGGCTTGGGATAAAAATACACTGAACAGAAGAACATCTTCCTTGACAAAAATACTAACAGAAGCCATAATCTTTGGAGAGACCCTGTTATTTCTTTCTCTGTTTAACCTTGTAGCTTAACTGTATTTTGTTGTGATTAACTTAGCTATCAAAAAGCTACCAAATTTGTTTTAAAACAAATTGCTTTCCAGCTTGTTGGCGGCTTCATTCTCTCCTGTAAGCTGGCTTTCCAATTGTCTCAATTCACACTAATACTTTTATCAAAGTTTGTGTTTGTGGAAACTTTTGAGTAGAATAAGAATTTTGGTAATGGTGTTTGTATCTTCAGAGGGGCCCAAAAATGGTTTAAAAGGTAGAGAAACAGAGTCTGCCACACTTTGCTATCTAGAGACTTGGATCTCTTGTATAGAACTTCACTGAAAATGCTGCTGAAGAATCAGTGTAGCAAATATTATCAAAAAGCTATTTTTTATTTTAGTCCTGTCAGATCCAAATATGGCTGCATGGATGTTGAAATTCCTCTAATATCAGAATGAGTTTTGAATATTATGTTGGAGAAAATAGGCTGGACAGGGTCTTGATGGGGTAAAAAAGCAGAGATTAGTGTTAATGCTGCTTTAATTCCCAAAACAGGTTTTGCTTGCAGCTGGGGTGGGGGTGTGGTCCCGCAGCTCCTGTTAATGAGCTTTAAACAAGGAATTCGTTTTCCTGAGAAGCTGGTGAATCTATTGCCTAACCAGAGCTGAGACCATATCCTGCTGGAAATGGAGAAACGTCTGCTTTAACAAACCCTTCGCAGGCCCAGAAGTGCTGTTCTCGGAAATGAAGGAATAGACGAAATTTGTAGTAAACCAGCTTTTCCTGCATGTAGTTCTGTCACCACGTGCCCTGTCTGAATAGTGGGTATCTCAATGTAATGTAACCGAGTAAACTATAGACACTCAACAGGACAGTTGTCTCCTGAAAATGGGCAATGAAGGGAAAGGTTGGCTCTCTAGGTCACACACAGGGATGGCTTCTAGTCTTTCTGAAAGGTTGATGTTGCTCTGAATCCTACTTGCCTTCTAAATTGTAAGCTCTTTGAGGAAGAATTTGAATTCAGAGTTTGAGGGGGGGAAAAAGCATCCTTTTCACCTCCCCTCCCAAAGTTTTCCTTTTTTGTCTTTAATTCAAAGTATGGCTCACAGTACCAGCCAGTTCTTATCTTCAGTTTTTAACATCTTTGCAATGTGATGTGAAAAGAAATGGCATTTATATCTGAAGCGCTTTGATTAGCAGTCTCTGCTAGCTGCTTGTAAATGCAGTAAATTTGTATTCAGACAAACTTAGAGGCCGTAGTTGTGTCCTGGAACTGTGATGAGGCTAAGGAAATGCCTCCTGCAAGTGTGGTACCACATTGTCACCTTTGAATTTGAAATCGGTGCCAAATTAAGTAAACTGATAGACGAGCGTGGCCCTAAGAGAGGTGGTTTTGGGCAGTCCTGTGGCTACTGAAATGATACGTTGTTTAAGACAAAGTTCACTAGTAGGCAGGTTAAGTTCCAGTCCAATAACAATTTTGAACTTAAATTTTCATGAAAATAATATGTATATAAGTAATTACAGCTTATGATCTAAAACAGAACACTAATGTTCTCAGCTAACGTGTAGTGCTTTGCTGAATAGAGTCAGAAGACACGTTCTTTTTGTAGCTGTTTCAGGATGCATGAGGCAGGTAAAGCTGGAGTTTACTGTTCTTTCCTCTTTAGAGATTGTCAACTTAAAAGTATTCAAAATGACTCCATAATTCTGCTAATGCTTCCAGCAACTAAAGCTGAATTTCAAAGCCTTTTCTCCAGGGTTATATGTAGTTTTTATTTTCTGCTCATTTGAGATAGCAAATGAGTCCAAGTATCCTTACCCTGTCTGGATTTTCCTTTCAGCAGAGTTAAACTAGGCTCAGGATTTAGTAGGAAAAAGGCAACCACGCAGCACTTGTAGGTGTAGTTCAAACTACAGGTTGACTTTACTTGTGCAGGAGGTACAAACCTCTGCTATCTTTAGTGAAGGACTTCACCCTGCTTAAAATTTTTAAGGTTTAATGAGGAGTAAAGAGATTGTAGCTTTTGTTAACCTGTTAATGCTTTTCTTTTTTTCTTTAATGTAGCGATCATGAACGGTGTGTGGTTGATAGCATTGGAGTCAGAAGCTCAGCTCATCCACGGAACAGGTGCTGTATACACAAATGCAGTAAAAAGATCCCTTGCGTGTAAACTTGCTAGGTGCAAATCCTGCCTTCCATAAGGGAAGCGAAAAATGTGCACTAGCTGGGAGGAAGAGGAAAGAAGAAACCCTCGCTAGTAAGAATAGACATGATGTGAAGCCAAATTCTTTCTGCCCCTGGGAAAGGCTCCACTGATGTTGCTTATTAACAGGGCAAGACTCGATTCATTTTGTGGTAGTTAGGGCTCATACCTCAGTCTTTCCCTGCTGCTGCATGTGAGGAAGCCATCTTAAAAGCCTGAAGGGATTTAAATTTAGTTTTGCGTAGTACTGTGAAGCTGTCTAGAGTTGTGTTTTCTTCACACTGTTGCTTTTAATAATCTGTACAATTTTTGCACTGTGGGTTTTTTAATATATAATGCAAAAATTGTGAAAACATGGCATATTGTGCTGCTAAGCTTGTGATTTTAGTTACTATGCACAGAGTGGCCAAGCAACAGCAGCTGTAGTTGCCCTAACTCAGTTTCTTAACGGTTGCAACTTAGCTCCAATGCAAGTATTTAAGCACAAACCTAATAGTATGTAATAATGTAAAATAGAGGGCAATTAATTCCTTATTGCTCATCTAGCCACAGGAGTGGTAAAGAATCTTGAGAAGGCAGATTGTTTCCTAAGTGTAGACCACTGTGCAAATTAAAGGAATGTGGCACCAAAATGCTCTGATAGTCACCACGTAGGTGTGTTGTTAGCCAGGATTTTCCATAAAACAGATCTTGGAATTAAAAAGAAAAGTTGAAAACTTTTCTCATGTAGCTTTTATTGCAGGTGTGTAAACTCTAGCAATCCTTTCAGTATGAAGCTATTAAGTGGATCATAGTGGAGAAAAGAAATAGGGAAGTGATGAGAGATTTAAGATGGAAAGGAAAACTCATTAATCTCTTCTTATCTTCTAGTCTGGTAGAGGCACCAATGAGGAACTTCCTGAAATTTTAACCTCCACATTCATGTTAGTACCTGCATCATGGCACAGCAAGCAAACGTTGGTGAGCTCCTCTCCATGCTGGATTCTCCTATTCTGGGTGTTCTGGAAGATATAACAGCTGCATTCAAAGATAATCTCATTTGTGGTATGTATCCTCATACACAACTGGAGGAAGGGTTTTGCTTCCAATAAAGACAGAATATCTCTTTTTCTATGAAATGTACTCTTTTGCAAATGCGACTTGAAAGAAACTCTTAACATTCGGGATTCAAATTGCTTTAAGGATTGAAGCTTCTCTTCTGTCACTTTCCTTAATAGCACACCTCTTGGAAGCTCTGTTATATAACTCTTAAAATGTTATTATAAAATCACTGGATTTTCCTGTGGCATAACCTTAGGTTATGAGATGATGAAACGTACTTCGTTAAATGTATTTAAAAAGAACTTGGTTTCCAGTTCATGGAAACCGGTAGTATTTTGCTCACTAAAAAAAAAAAAAAAAAAAAAAAAATTACCAGCCCCCCAAACAAAGCATCAGATATGAATTTTCTTGAAAAAAAAAAAAAAAAGCTTTCTGCTATTAAGTTGTCCCTTACGTTCCTGGAACTTTTTCAGAGGGTGAGCGCAGTGTTACTCTCCCTAAGGTCTGAAATAGTTCTCCTTTTTTTTCTGTTGAAGGGAGATAATGTCAAGTTTTTCCAGAACTCTGTGCCTGTCTTTGGTAAAATACTCATGCAGTTTGAACAACTCAAGGTATTTAAGATTAAACAGTGCCACAGTAATTGTAAGTCATTAAATAATATAATTACCTGCCTACAGTGAGCTGAATACAGTTGCTTGAATAGTTACTCTGGAGAGTGTAGTTGAGAAGTATCATTTTCTTAAAGGTCTGGTAACACTTAAGTACTAGTTCCTATTATAAATTACATATTAATGGTTAAAATATTGTGCAGCATCCCTATAATGAGGAATTAATTTTTAATGTATTGAAAATGTACTTTTTTTTTTCTTTTCTTGCTCTAAACAAACGGACAGACCGTGGGCCCATGCTTGTGAACAACCTGGTAGACTATTACTTGGAAACCAATTCTCAGCAGGCACTGCATATACTGTCCACGCTGCAGGAGCCTCATGACAAGGTAAAACAATCTTGATATCAAGTATGGCTGATTGGCAGTTGTTAGACTGGTATTAAAGAAGGCTTTAAATAGCATCAGTTAGAAGTCTGCTTTTCCATTCTCATATAGAATTACCCTGTTGTAGAGTTGGAGTATCTCTGTAGTGTGAATAGTTTTAAGGGGGAAACAGAACAGCTTCAGAAAAGAGACTTTGTTTTATGTGTTCTTTAAACTGGCCCAGTTAAATGAAAAAAATTCCAAAGTAGAACTTGGAGGATGAGGGTTTTACTTAAATATTTAATGCTGCCTATTTGCAGTGTAACTTCTGCTTGTTCCATCTAGCCTAAAAGAACTTAGGGGTTGGGTGAATTTGTTGTTGGGTTTTCTTTGTCCTGGATCCTGTATGTTTGTAAAATACTCATCATTTCCATAAATGACAATAGCAAACTGCAGAATATAGAGGCTGATGAAAAAACATACACCAGCTAAATACAAAATCATTTTTCCTTCTACTGCTCACCACAAAATCGGGTTTCAGCACCTACTGGACAAAATTAATGAATACATGGGCAAAGCTGCTACGCGGTTACCCACACTCTCTCTCCTGGGCCATGTGATAAGACGACAGCCGTCTTGGAAACATAAACTTTCTCAAGCACCTCTCCTTCTGTCATTACTTAAGTGTCTCAAGGTAAGAACTGTCAGTATTGTCTGTAAAATATTGTGCACGAGAGGTAAATAAACATACTTGCAGCCCAAGGCATTTGTGTTCTCTGTTGGTGTCATTTGGTTAAGTTCCAGGAAAAGAAATGTTCTCCCTTTCTACTGAGATGGTCTGGAGTCATGTCTACTAGTTGGTGTCAATCCTGTTGCTACTGACAGTCACGTCAGCTAAAGATCTCTGTCACTGTAAAACTTTGAGTTAGAGAAATTTAGTTAGGGAACTTTCTAAATTTCCCTTCTTTCTTGCCAGCTCACTAGAGTACAAGGAAGTGGTTTCTCCGCATGCTTCGGTTTTCCCCTTGCAGTTTTGTCCCCATGCTATACAAATGTGGGTATTACAAGAGTGATTAAACGTAGAAAGTGTTTCGAGACCTAGGGTGTATTGTCAGTCCTATCATTTGATGTGATAGTCAAGAATTAATATCAGTCATAGAAGTCACATTAAAATGCATGACCTAGTTGTGTGCCAATGTTCTTTAAAACAAAAACACAGGAATTCCCAACTGTCAAAGAAAAAACTACTAGTGCTGTCATGGGAAGTCTTGACTAGCGTGACAAGTTTCTGTTGCCCTCTTCAGTGGTTCCAAGTGTGAGAGGAGTGAAGTACGTGAGGAAGCTGGTAGGAGTGGAATAGAGATGTATTCAGGGGGACAGAGATGGACACAAATGTGTGGTGAAAGGAGGAGGTAGACTGCTTGGAGGAAGAAAAGTCATGACATGCAATGTGTCACAGCAGCCTGAGTGGCTCTTGAGAAGGACTAAG
This sequence comes from Tinamus guttatus, assembly GCF_059628265.1. Classification (NCBI taxonomy): domain Eukaryota; kingdom Metazoa; phylum Chordata; class Aves; order Tinamiformes; family Tinamidae; genus Tinamus; species Tinamus guttatus. Next base: position 1,783,835 of record NW_028288760.1, on the reverse strand, counting down.
TGGCTTCTGGCCACAGGCTGCCTGTGCTCTGTACACCCCTCTCCTGGCAAAGCAGGGGAAGCCCTCGGTTGTCAGCAGTGCCTGAGGAAAGTGCTCCTTGAGCTGGTGAAATAACTTGGGTCCAGTCCAGGAAAAGATGGAAACACGTTCTGTGTCCGATCCAAAAACCTGAGTGTCCATTACTGTTTCATCTAGCTGAAGACTTTTACTACCACGTTCTTCCAGTGCAAGTCCCAGGGATGTGACTATTGTTTGAATGAGAGCTTTTTGCAGTATTTAGCAGCTGGAGTCATCACCCAGGCACTGTTTACGCTTGCATACCGTGCAGCAGGGCCTATGTCTGGTCTCAGGATTTCAACAGTACTAAGGTTTTTTTGTCCATGCCTCAATCTCTCACACAGATCTACTAGCCCTTACTTTAGTGAAGCATTAAATTATATAGCTTTTGTAATTATTATTTTAATCACAGCAAGTCGTTTATCCTGAAAATTACTGTGACAGGTAACACATTTGCAAGTTGTACAAAAATAAGTCTGCAGTCATTTAGATGTCCATGTTAAAAATCATGTTTAAAAGAAGATGTTTGATGCTTGTACTAATAATTAGCCAACATCCTTAAATACCTTGATGAGATCTGGTTTCCTGACCTCTGAGTGCGATGTGTTCTTAGCTCTGGGGAGAGGGGCAGCATATAAAATGCCATATATATACCAGTGACATATATATACATGCATGTATACTCTTTGTGGAGCCAGGGTAATGTTTCCTTTTTAAGTCACTTCTTTATACAGAAAAGCAGTAGTTAAATAACAGAATAGTAGCATCTTTCTTAGGTTTAGTCTAGGTGTAAGAGACAGGAATCATGGTTCATTAAAGTATGCCGGGCTTAGGAAGGGCTCTTTCGAAGCAGAGTTTTTCCTGAGGGTGATGCAGTGCTCACTTCACCCTTGGAAAGAATAATTCAACTATTTTAACTAATGCAGTTGTTTTCCCTTCTTGCAGACTGACACAGATGTAGTAGTACTCACCACAGGTGTCCTAGTGCTAATAACCATGTTGCCAATGATTCCTCAGTCTGGCAAACAATATCTTCATGATTTCTTTGGTATCTTTGGCCGCCTCTCAGCCTGGTGCTTGCAAAATTCAGGTGAGATTTCAGTATTTGAGCAGGTATTAGGGAAGTTGTGATTCCCAGGTATGAATGGGGAGGGGGCAGAAAGAACATGGAAGAGTTTCTTTTGATGTGTGATTATCAATAGTCATGAAAGTGCTGGTAAACACAGCACAGCTTAGCAGTCTTTTCAATTCTAACGGGTTCTGATGAGTTGGTTTCGCTAGACTTGTTCTCAGTGTCATATGGTTGCATGAAGCAACACTATGTTCAGCAAGGAAAGATGCTACTTCAAGGGCCATTTGCCACTGCGAAATAAGATTGTATCCAACAGGACAGAAAAACAGCTAACGAGAGTCTATTCAAATCTATTGTGATTGTTTTTGTGGAGATGAGCTTTTAGTTTTTATCTTTGAAGTGAAGCAACTTAATTTGGATTCTTACTGTTTTTAAATCATTCAGTCTTGCAAACTCTGTCTTGCTCCTTCTCAGAGAGCCCTGTATGGCTTTGTTAGCAACTATTCTTGTCTCTGGAGACTTGTTTCATTTAGTATTTCAAATGTAAAAGCTCTTTGCTTACATTCTTGAAAGTTTTCTTCTTTTCTCTGATGTAATAAAAAAAGATTCCAACTATTTTTTCCAGGTCATGTGGCAGAAATTTATCTTGTCCATCTTCATGCCAGTGTTTATGCTCTCTTTCATCGTCTTTATGGAATGTACCCGTGCAATTTTGTCTCCTTTCTGCGCTCTCACTATAGTATGAAGGAAAACTTGGAGACCTTTGAAGAGGTCGTCAAGGTAAGATGCTGTTTATCTCTGTCATGTGAGACAAGGATTTCATAGCTATAAAAAGGCAGTTTTCTACCAAATTAATACACTGCAATGATTTAACTGAGGGCTGCTCAATAAAAGAAAATCAAAACATGCTGTTGGAGAAGAGAAATCTCCCTTGGAAGCAAATGAGTTGTTAGTTTTATGTTAAATGTAAGATTCTGACGAATTTAGATTAATAGGATGCCATTCAGCTTTGTGTAGTTTACTGTAATCAGAAAATGTTGTATTGATAATGCATCTTTTTTTTTTTTTTTGGTCTTGCTTATCCAGCCAATGATGGAACATGTGCGAATTCATCCAGAATTAGTGACTGGATCTAAGGACCATGAACTGGACCCACGAAGGTATATATGTTCGCTCTGCTATTATGAGCAGCTTTTAGTTGTTTTTAGTTTATAAGCAGATTTAGCTGGGTTATTTCGGCAGGCTTCCAGCAAAAACTTGTTTGTCAACAACAGTGTGTGCCTGTGGTGTTTTGCCACCTATATTCATAGGTAACCAGGTAAACATATAGAATTTCATCATCCAGGCTTACAGCTGGCATGAATAAGCAAACACTGTTGTGATAGGTCATTAACAGCAGTGTTGGGGCTCTAAATTATTTTTTGTCTGGTATAGAATGTCTACTCCGTACAGTTTACTTTGTGTTTTTTTTATTATTATTATTACATAATGATCAAGCCTGAAAGTACCCCTCTCCCCCTGAAAAAATGCTTATAAATAAGTGTAAAGAAACTTCCCTTGATGTGCTTTTTTTGGCTTGAGACTTGGGTCGTGTTCTATTCTGTGGTTTGTTGAAGTACTTGGTGGGTTTTAAATGCATCAAATGGCTTCAGTGTGTTTGTTTTGGTACCTAGATATTGGTTCAGTTAACAGATCAATTCTTTTAACAGGTATGTCTTAACATTATCAACTGTATTAGTTTTCTTTAGAAATAGGCTCATTTGCCTGCAGCAGCACCACTTGCTGCTTTTCTCTTGTCTCCACAGGCCCAGCCACAGAAGAGGAGAATTTGACTCTTGTTCCTGCACACTAGTGCTCTTGCCCTGCTTTTCAGAGCCACTAGGAAAACACTACTAAATGGGAACCTATTGATTCTCACAATTATCAGTTTTGCAGGCTTCTTCAGACAGGGAGAAAGGGGAATGGGAGGAGGGCAGTACCACTGAGGAGTACAATTAGCACTAAACTATCAGTTGAAGCTTCTTGAGTTGGTGTCCTGCACAAAATACCTTACATTCCAAAGGGACTCTGCTCTTACTAGACAGCCTTCTGTACTTTCTTTTCTTTGCAGTGAACTTCCATCCACTCATATATCGGTCAGATTTGGATGCTAAATTTAGTGAGAAAAGGTTTTCAGAATGAAAGAAATGAGAATATGCAACCATTCCCCAAACTTGAGGGGCAAAAAAATACAGACCTGAAACTGGCATTGTAGATGGTGATTGCTTAAGTAATGTAAGATCCGTCACTGCTGGCCTGTCTAAATTTTGACAACCAACATCTCAGTCTGGTTGAGCTGCTTTCTACAGCCGTGGAAGCTCAGAATCTACCAAGTCTTCGTATGCTGTTCCTCCTTTCCAGACTGCTCCATGGCAGACCCTTACGGATCTCTGTGTCACAGCTGTTTGTCTCCAAGTCGGAGACCCCCCTCTTACAAGTCATCTGGTTGCAATTTCTGTGTGGTGCCTTGTTCCAGTTTTGGCTGGGAGCATGCAAAGCTGACTGGAACAAAAGAGCCATCCTACAAGCCAATTCCTGATATCTCCAGGAACCTTTGTTTGTGACCCTAATTGACTAACTTACTCTTTTGGATCCAAAAACTGTCTGCAGGTGGAAAAGACTAGAAACTCATGATGTTGTGATAGAATGTGCCAAAATATCCCTGGACCCTGCAGAAGCATCATATGAAGATGGCTACTACTCTGTGTCTCGGAAACTCTGCACAAGCTTAAAGCATCATCAAACTGACCCTGGTGCCAGCCATTACATTGACACACAGAGCAGCTATGGTAAGACCTGCCTGACACCTAATAAATACTGATTTCCTGGAAGAAAACGGGTTCGATTAGCAGTAGGCATCTTACTAGTTTATGTGACTGAAAATCCAGTTCTTATACACCAGCAAATAGATTTTGATTCTTAAAAAACCCACATGTGCTCTGGTCATGAAGAGGGCTGGCAAAATCTTTCCCTGTTGCTGCCTCAAGATTCTCTCTCTCTTCCCTCCCCCATCTCAAGCTGTAGTCTGTAATATGTTCAGTAGATACTTTCTTGGGTTACAAGAAAAGTCTTTTGTTGCTTGTTGTCTGTGAATGTGTACATTGGATGCATTTGAATTGACTTTATAAAACTTTAATGCTAGTCGGGAGGGTCATAGATATTTGTATTTGACATAGAACACTTTCTTAACTTGCAGGAACTTCTACCCCTTATTCCACTCCTCGGCTAACACTATCGCAAATGCCAGGGCAGCTACCTCAGATCCTGAGCCCACAGTCAATGCGGCTGTCAGCTGAGCCACAGCAGGTAACACAGAACACAGGGTGCAGCAGGCATGGAGGCATGTTTGCACCTTCCTCTTAGCTACTTGTGACAGTCTCAAAAATGTATCTTTCGTAAAAGTACTGTGAATCCATCAGGATTTAAAGTATATTTCAGCTTTAATACTCGTTTGGTTCCCTGTGTCAGAACCTGCATACAGATGTTTTACAGTATAGATGTCCCTTACATGAGCTTCACTGATCTGTGCTTGTTGGGTATTGCTTTTTACATAGGTCACCATCTGGAGCCCTTCTGCAGTTTGTGGTATGACCACTCCACCAACATCCCCTGGAATTACCCCATCGGAATCCTCCCAGTCTACATCACAACCTTACAGCAAAGCTTTCAATACATCTGGTACGTGCTGCATTTCAGGATTAGACCTTCAGGATTTTTCAAAAATTTGAATGGAATTTCTGGCTCTGCATTTCGCTGTTAGCTTCTTAAATGGCAATGCAAGATTCTGCTTTCTGAAGGACTGAAGTCATCACCTGATGGCACTGAGTGCCTAGTCACCCAGTGCAGTGCTTTTGCAAACACCAGGATAGAAAATAAGTTATAGTGAATTAAGGGCCAAATTTTGAAAATCGCTGTCTACTTCTATACTGATAAATATTTGAAAGAGATTTAAGACCAAAATGATTGAGATGGTGCTTAAACATAAAATTCTCCACGTGATATTCAGCTGAAACGAGGAACTAGGAGCCTGAGAACTTTGCTTTCCTTTTTCAGCAGGAGGGAAAGGAACACCTTTGGGAACCCCAGCCACATCTCCACCACCAGCCTGCATTTCAGATGACTTTGTGCACGTCTCACTCCCTTCAGCTGCTGCCACACCTCTTAAGAAGGTATGACACAATCTTCCTGCCAAGCAAATACGGTTTCATTTCTTCCACTGAATTGCCATATGTGCAGTGAACGCCGACCAGAGAATATCAAAGTAGCAAACTTAATATTGTATTACAAAAAGTAACTGTTGCAATTTAGACGACTTAGATTTTCAATTATCCAGACTTCAGTACTGTATATGGCTTTGTTGTATAAGAACTGTCTGTAGGAATTTTCTCTCTGTGAAAATGTCCAAGAAATTTGTTTCCACCAAGTCTCTCATGCAAAGAATCTGTTTTTATTTTTGATTTTTTTTTCTTTCTTCCAGGAGGATAAACCAGATTCTGGGAGGCCTTTACTGTACCGACAACAAAATGTCACAAATAGTGAGAAATCATTGGGTAAATGCAGTTTTTCTCTCCCCATTTTAAATAATTTTATTATAAACAAAACCTGGTTTTATTGATGGATGTTCCACTTGCCAAACACTTTTAAAATTATTCTAAAGCCCTTATGGCAGTAAGAGTCTCCAATTTTGTCCTGTGATAAAACTTGACAAAATAGCAACTTTACAACTAACGTTATTATTTTTTTTTTCTTTCCAGACACACCTGGTAGTAAAAGTTCAGTAACTTTAAGTGATCTTCCAGAATTTTTAGGAGGTTTATCTTTGGATGATAGTGCTGAAAAGGACAGAGAGGAAGGTAATTTCTGTCATCCTTCCATACACCCCAGCTGATGAAGTGTCTGTGATCTTGAAACACAAGATGAATAGATTGGGTTTGGTCAGTTAGCCTCATGTGATATCTCTAATGTTCTAAGTACATTCTGGGTTACCTTTCATATGTTCAGATCCCTTCTTTGTGAGCTGTGTCATTAATTTGTGTCATTTCCAGACCTACCATATGGAATTCTTGTTGCAACCTGTCTTGTTCCTTTGAAAGGTTGCCTAATGCTAAAGACTTATTCCCACATCTCAGGCTAATTCTCCTGAGTAAAAAAAATTCTCAAATCTATTTTATTAGGAAGCAGCTGACTGGAATGAGAAAGAGCTTTTTCTGCCAGAACTTATCGTAAGAGCAGACAAACAGAAAAGTTCATAAGAGTATGAGTGAATGAATTAATAATCATTAAGCAGTTCAACGATATCTGTGCTCATCATAAGGCAACTTCAGCTCTGTGCAGGGAATTGCTGCAAAACTCTCATCCTTTTGATGATATCTCTGTAGAAACTGTAGTGTAGACTGCAAACGTAGACACCTTGCAGGATCTTTCCTTAAAGATGTTAAGAAGCCTGAGCATGTATGAGGTAAATGGACACCTAAGTCTCCCATGGGAATTGGTTAGGGTCCAGCAGGGAGATAGTGAAAAGGATCTTGTCCAGTAACTGAATGTGTTTAAGCTCATTTGTTAACTGGTGTGTTTTCCCTCTTCATCACCCTTCTCAGATGCAATATCTAAAGAGATCTCCGAGATCACAACTGATGCTGAACACATGGTGCCTAGGGGAGGATTCGACTCTCCGTTTTACCGCTCAAATGAAAATCTATCCGGCTCTCAAAAGAAGACCCATTCAGCAGTCTCTAGTGTCCAGGGACACAGTCTGACCTCTGAGCCTTTAACGTCTTCTCTGGACAAGCCTGGGCCTGAGAGCGCGCGGGAAACACCCAAACAGACATTTACTCCCATAGACAAACCCTGTGGAGGCTCTGGTGAAAGCCCTGCTGGTACCAGGGAAGGAACCTCTGGAGAGACAAGTATCCTCACTCCCAGCCCTTGCAAAGTACCAGCACAAAGAAGAGTGGGGTTTGGGAGTGGGCAGCCTCCCCTGTATGAGCACCTTTTTGAGGTTGCATTACCAAAGACTGCCTACCTCTTTGTTGGCAAAAAGACTGAAGAGCTGCTAAAGAAAGCCAAGGGAAGCCAGGATGAAGACTGCATGTCCTCTACTTCTCCAGTGGAAGTACTGGATAGACTGATACAGCAAGGAGCAGATGCACACACTAAGGAGCTGAGCAAGTAGGTGACTAAAGTCTTGGTTTTCCATTTTTTTTTTTTTTTGGCTTTTTTTAATAGCTGTGACTGAAAAAAGAGCTGTTTGGAAACCCAGAATGAAACCATGTCCTGTTACCCACTCTAGGGGCTATGGAGTGGTATCTAGTTTGCCTGATATAAAAGAATCGGTGGCCTTAGGACTATTACTATCTTTACAAAGTGAACTTGGGATGAAGAGCAGGGCCGGTGGCTTTGTTACAAATGTGGGTTTGGTGCCTCTGTTGGAGAAATGTGTTTGTTTATTGGGTTAAGTTCCACGCTAGATTATCAAAAGCAGAATGAAATTGGAGGTGAAGAAGAGATTGATACTTTCTTTTTGTTGTAAGGGAAGCTAAGAAACAGCAACCAGATTTGAGGGTTGTGTGTTCATCTGCTGCTTTTCTTTTTATCTCATTATCCTGTATTCAGCTTTGCCTTACATTGTTTTCTATGCACAAGAGAATTTTTCCTCTGTGGCCTATAAGAAATCATGTCCTGCACCATCAGCCTTTGCAATCCACCTCCTTGCAAGATTCCTCCTTGTTGTTGCCTTCATACCAACTGGCCATAATTGCTCTTTTATTAGACTATAATCACTTTTGAGATGGGGTTTCCATTTTTAAGTGAAAACAGAGCACTTGCATGTTTAAACACACTGGCTAATACTGCATTTTCATTTTCAGACTGTCTCTGCCAAGCAAATCTGCTGACTGGACTCACTTTGGAGGTAAGGAAATTTCTCTTACATATTTTAGTTCCTCTCATTATTATACTTGCTTAAAAAATTACTGTCACTTTTTTACTAATGCTGCAGAGAGATGGTGCCCTGCATTGTCATGGTTTATTTGCTCAGTGGATAGGCACCTACATGCCAGTGCAACAAGCTTTTCTTTTTTTCTTTGTCTCTGAAAAATGAAAACTGAACTCCCTGAAATTCTAGAGGCTTCTGCTTTTTGACCACTTGAATATCTGTTAGCCTTGAGGAGGATGCTGATCCTGCAACAAACCTTTCTATTCTGAAATACTTAAAACTGATAGTTATTTTTCTTTCTGCGTGACATGGCTGTCATAACTCTGTGCTTTTAGACTTCTATGGTGATGGTGAACTTGGCCTCTCCTTTTTTAATAGCAGGACTAAGCAAGTCAACGTGTATACGTACAGGAGAAAGGAGTTACTTTAGTTTCAGTGACTGAAAGCATTTTTAACTTGTGGAGATTGTGTAACCTGTTGGAGTAAACATACGATTGAAACTTGAGTGTGAAGAATGTAGTCTTGTCTACACTACCACTTTGCAGCAGACTTCTGGCTAAGCAGATTTTTTGGGGGGTTCCTCTGGGGAAGAATGCTTAAAGCTTTGTGTTACAGATCAACTGGAACAAACAGATTTTTATGATTATAATTTAAAATAAATAGATTTATTTTAGAAAACCTTTTCTGTATGTGAAATGGGGATAGCACAATTCAGTCTGTGTTCTGTCTTCTCACCTCCATCTAGGTTCTCCCCCTTCGGATGAGATTCACACCCTGCGTAACCAACTGCTTTTGCTGCACAACCAGCTGTTGTACGAGCGCTTCAAGAGACAACAGCACGCGCTGCGGAACCGGCGCCTCCTGCGCAAAGTGATCAAAGCGACCGCCCTGGAGGAACACAACGCTGCCATGGTAAGCAGGGCTAGAAATCCAGCAGGAACTTGAGCACCTTGCTGTTGGAACAAGTGTTAATTGGTTTGACCAGTATATTTCAGTACCACTCAGTTAAAAAGAGAAGCCTTTACTCAAGTCAGTTTTGGTGGATTAGGTAGGCACACGTGATTACTAAAGCCAGGAGGCTCTACTTGATTATACACCACTGAATGGCTAGATGCCTGCATGCCTAACCACTGCTGGCACTTTCCTTTGGAGAATATTAACATTTCACAGTTAGGGAAGTTGTTGCTTAATACCTGTCTAGACCCCTTGTTGTGTTGCTTGAAGCACCCTCCCAACCCTTAAGCACGTTCTTTATATTGAATATTCTGTGTATGGAAAAATATCAAGCCTGTGTGCTATTAATTGATATTACTGCTTTACATAGCTAGTAGCTTAGGATACATATTCTCACTGATGCTGAATTTATCTTGGCTGATGCTTCATTTGGGATTCTTGACAGAAAGATCAGCTGAAACTACAGGAGAAAGAAATTCAGGCCTTGAAACTAAGTCTGCAGAAAGAACAGGCAAGATACCACCAATTTCAGGAGGAACATGAAAATATAGTGGCTCAGCTCCACAGCCAGATCAGACAGCTGCAACATGACCGGGAGGAATTCTACAACCAGAGCCAGGAATTGCAGGTATGAAGCAGAGCACTAAACAAAGTTATCTGTTTACTGAAGTTTTAAAAATAACTGTCCGAATGACGTGGTATGTTATATCTTAGAGAAAGCTATGCTAAACCTATCTCCATGATAAATGCATCTCCGTCAGATATTTTGTCCTAATTAAGAGTACGACAGTGCATTATTGGAAATACCTAATGAACCAACCATCATACTTTCATAGTTCTGTTCTATTTTGCACTGTCTTCAGTTTGGAAATATGAAAATGCAGTTTCTTAACTGGTTTGGGGACTTTGGCATGTGCTCAGTATAACTTGATTTACAGTCTGGGTGGATATGGCCTCCAGCCATATGCCAGTGCTGGTCCTTATTAAAGTTTCAGAACCTTGACTGGGCTCCTTTATTTGAACAGACTAAGCTGGAAGACTGCCGGAATATGATTGCAGACCTGAGGTTGGAATTAAAGAAGGCCAACAACAAGGTGTGTCACACAGAGCTGCTGCTTAGCCAAGTTTCTCAAAAGGTAAGAGAAATGAGTGTTCCCAGGGTCCCTTTGTGACTGTGTTTTGTGTTTCAGAAGAGAAAATGTTTAGAGAATTAAATTGTTTTATGAAGTAATTTTAAACTCAGCTCAAAAGTTTCTGAAACTGTTCTCCGTTTTTGGTTGTTTTGCACCAGTAGGAATGTGTAGATCGAGAAATACGGGCATGGATTAAAGCTCTGCTTGATTTTGGCCTTTTAGAGCTCTTGATAATGTCAGAAATTCCTTGCACTTCTTTCATTAGCGGAACATGGTTGTTTTGTTTGAGGCAAGCGAGGCTTGTATGGTGAAATTGTGCATGGACTGCCCCAGATTTTAAGGAAATTAACTTGTTTACCACCTACTGCCTTTGAGGCATTAGCTTCTCATCTCCATCTCCCTTCTCTATAAAAATACCCTGTGAACACAGTACGGGTCAACAGTGATTCTCCTGCTGGACTATTCATTCCAGTGTTTTGATTCCTTTTAATTTCTTTTAAAGCTTTCCAACAGTGAGTCAGTGCAGCAGCAGATGGAGTTCTTGAACAGGCAGCTCCTGGTCCTCGGCGAGGTCAATGAGCTCTACCTGGAGCAGCTGCAGCACAAGCACACGGACACTACAAAGGTACGGGCTGCGCGGCTGAGGCAAGACCCTTGGGAAGACTTCACTTGAGGTCATCATCAAGCTGTTCTTGGCCTTGTTTTCCAAGTGAAGAAAATCCTTCATAACTTAACAGATACTTTGTTTTGAAGTTGATTTTGCAGGCGGTTGAGTTCATTTTTGAACTTTGATTCAGTTGTTTTATGTACCATCATTTTAAAGAATCGTTCAGTACCCTTGGCTAAGAAGGGGATGCTGGGTTACATGTGAAGTCGCTCTTAGCCTCTTGACATAAATTCTTACCAATTTCTTCCACCCACTGGCTGTGAGGCCAAATCTTGCTGTAGTTGGCAGCAGACTGTTGCTGATGTAAAGTAGCGCTGAGCTCTTGCATTCCTGAAAATGTGTAGCCTCGGGTACCATTGCTAGACTTTGTAGGAAGATGTTAACCAGGAGTTTACCAGTGAGTATGTGTAAGGTGCCATTTTAAAACAAGTAGTCTTATTCTCTCGTATTTATTTCCCTATTAAGGAGTAGTATTAACTTTACTAAAACTTCTGTGGTTCACACTTTTTTTTATTTTCTGACTTATGTGATTCTACTTAAAAATTTTTTTAACTTTCACATGCATGTAACTTTCAACGTGAGAACAAGTCAGTGAAGAAGGAGAAAAAAAAAAAAGGCTTTTTAGTGGCATTTAATGAAGGTCTTGTTTCAAAAGACTGCTTTACAATGAAGTTTTCCTGTTTCCTGTTCCTATCTCCCACAGATGTAGCAAGCTTGCTTTGCTCAAGAGAGCTTACAAAGAACATTGATGTGCTAATGAAGTCCAAGTCCAAGGACATATAGTTAATATCCAATAACTCATAATATCCATTTTTCCATCTACTTTTAGAAATATTTGGTTGATTCTATCCTGTCTTAAAATATGTTTACTTACAGCATCAGAAACATGTCGAAATATTAATAAAAATAACACCATCAAAATATACTCTAACATTGTGCTCTCTCTTTCGAGGAGGTTGAAATGTTGCACTCTGCTTTTCGGAAAGAACTGGAGAAAGCAAAGTTCTGTGTTCAACAGCAAAGCCAAAGGCTTGATGCTTCCCAGAAACGGATAGCTGAACTGGAATCTCAGCTTGCTAAAAAGGACCACCTGTTCCTGGAACAAAAGAAGTACCTAGAAGATGTTAAAATTCAAGCAAGGTAGGAGTTTGCTAAAGAAAACTTCGGCAATGTGTTGACAAATGCATCAGCCTTAGTTGGGGCAGAACTGGGGGAAACAGGAACTGGTGGTAGTGTGTGAGGTTTTGTGTTTCTTTTTCTGTTCAGAGGTCAGCTGCAAGCAGTAGAAAGTAGATACAAGGCCCAGAAGAGAATCACACAGGCATTTGAGCTGGAGATCTTAGATCTGTTTGGCCGGCTAGAGAAGAGCAGCCTGCTGAAAAAACTTGAAGAAAAAGCAGAAGCAGCTGAAGCAGCAGAGGAAAGGTAAGGGGACGATGTAAACTATCTCCCAAGATGCTGCTAAGATAACCAGCTCCTTGGAAGATGATGCCCCATTGTAATTCTTAGCACCTGGGTTCATCATTTCAGAATATTTATATTACATCAACTTTTACAGAGTCTTCTTCAGTATTCTGCCCAGGTTTCTGAGAGTTATTGGTAAAACTGGAAACAGCTCAAAAATGGACAGTGTGGTACAAGAAAGCTCAGCTGAGCCTCCAATTCATGGATATAAACAACTGTTAAACTCTTCTTTTTTTTTTTTCCCCTGGATCCTAGCAAATTATGTTGCAACATCAGGATAGTTTCTTGCACTGCAAACATATTTGTAGGAAACACCTGTCCTTGACATAAGTTTAAAATGGAACAACCCCCTCAAAAACAAAACTCTGAAATCCAAGGAAGATCTGTAGGCTTCCTTAACAGGCCAGGATCTATTTTTTCCTGCTTGGGATTGTTGTCAGCCTTGGATTTAATCCATAACTGCATGTTGCAAGGATAAATATGTGACAGTTACCTTTCCAGTTACCATCTGTCATTTCTGCCTTGCTACAGGACTGTGAAAGCAAAAATGATGTAGAAATATGTATGCAGGAGCAAAAATGGAATCTGATCCGAGTAACCTGCCTTCTCTGGCATTTTGATCCTTTCGCTATACACTGTTGCTGCCGTTTCCCTGATGTTGTGTCCTCTCTCCTTCCAAAACAGGCTGGATTGTGGCAGTGACGGTTGTGCAGATGCCGTGGCAGGACACAGTGAAGAAACCATTGGTAGAAACGGAGAGACCAAACCTGCGAGCGCGCGGGGCGGCAGCAGCAGCAAGGGCGGCAGCAGCAGCGAGCTCTCCACCCCAGAAAAACCCCAGAACCAGAGATTGAGCAGTCGCTGGGAGACATCCGTGTTGCTGGAGCCCTCGACTACTGTTCCCCTGACTGTAGGTTCCCTCCCCAGCTCCAAGAGCTTCCTTGGAATGAAGGCACGAGAATTATTTCGCAACAAGAGCGAGAGCCAGTGTGATGAGGAGGGCGTAACCATCAACAGCCTTGCTGATACTCTAAGGAGCGAACTCTGTAAAGATCCAAGCCTGGAGAAGAAGGCCCATCCGAGCTCCGACAACCTTAGCCTTTCCCCCAAGATCCAGGAGAGCAGTGTTGGACAGCTTCATATCATGGACTACAACGAAACTCATCATGACCACAGTTAAAAAGGAGGATAGTCAATCAGTGTTATTTTCATATTCTTGGCATAGAACAGGAGGCGTGAATGCAAGTTTAACTAAAAGCTTTTATGTTTCTTTGGTCTGAGCAGCTAGCTCATGCAGTGGAATAGGATTGATGTCCGGGATTGGAAAATGGCTGCTGAATGAATGCAAAGTGATTTTTTTGGGGTCTGGAATTGTAATGCCCAGCCTAACTCTTGCTTCTTTCTCAAATTCAGTCTTTAGCAGCGTGTACTAATTTGAAGGGACATCTGTTAGCATTGCAGGTATTTTTTTTCCTTTCTCCCTGTCCCCAGTGAGCAGCTGCATTTATGAACTTGAGTGCAATATGAGGCCAAATTAACATTTGTGACTCTACTATGAATGCTTTGTATTTCCTTGCAAGCTTCCAGTTTAGAGCAGTTAATTATGCTGCCTGTCCAGGTGACTTCTTCGGTTATTTTTATCCTGGAAGGGAGCAAAACTAGAATTTCTAGTGCATTCATCTAAAGGTCTATATTTTACCTGTTCACTGTCCCACTTCCCTTGGAGTCCAGTTTTCATTAATTTGGACTCTGATCAAATAACTAAATGTTTAAAGAAGAATGTACATCTGCAAAGCGATTGACACCCTAATTCATAATCATTGTTCATACTGTCCTTAACATTTCTTGGAAATTGCATTGGAACGGACGATGAGGAACTGGAGCTTGTAATGCAGAGACCATAGATGCTGAAGACTTGTTAGAACACTAGCTTCTGGTATTTTTAGTATTTTTACCTGTTTGCCTGACACATTGGTACTGACCTCAGACTGGTTTGTGTGTGAAAGCGGGGTGGGTGGGAGAAGAGGGAAAAGGAGGGTTTGCTCAAGTAGTGAGAGCGTGCGGAGCAGGTGGGTGATGCAGCAAGCTCTGAACATCTGCAGAAGAGCCCATGTCTCTAGCCAGGGAAGTGCTCATGCTGCCTGGCCTCCCCAGAGTCCTGCTCTGAGCAATATCACAGTGGTTTCGAATGCGAAACGCTGGCCTCAGTCTTTCTGGGAATGTGTTTCCAGGCTTGGCTTAAAGGATTTGGTCTCCTTGGGCTGCTGCTCTGCTCCTGTTGCAGCACGTTTTCCAGCTCAGTGGCACCAGTTTGGCTCCAGGTGTTACCCCTTCGCCCTCATCCCCAGCCTCCCTACAAAGCTGGGCTGTTTGCACGGAAGAGGAAGCTTAAACTGGGAATTGGGATCCTGCCATGGAGCCTTCCAGTGTCAAACATCTCTAAGTGAAAGATGAGCCCTGTGTGAACTGTGGGCTCAGGGTTTGCCAGTGGTGGGAGTCAAATTGTGGCGAGGGAATGAAGCCCCCTCGGGAAGGCAGCGTTTGTGTTAGACCCTAGATACCTGTCTGGGTCCAAGCTTCCTTAGCCATAGCAGGCTCGGAATTGCCCTGCACCTCGTGTGGCCTCTTTCCTTAACCATTCTCCGGGTGGCAGCTGCTGTGGAAGAATCTTCTCAAATGTAAAGCAAGCCCGGGTGCACTTGCACTTGTAGTTTGATTCCCTTCTTACCCTAAAGGGGAAGGGAATCTGTTCAAGGCTGGCATTACGCTGCCTTGTGCCCGACAGTGCTCTTCTCCCATTTCCACTTCTTCCATAACACCTAGGGTCTAAATACATTTCTGCCTCTCTCAGTTATTCTCAGTGTCCTTTCAGTTCGTAACTCTGAGAGTCAAGGTGAACTTCAGTGGTTTTGTCAAAGCTTGAATCTGCATGGAATAGAAAATAGAGAGTTGGTTGTAAGTGGCAGAGCGGTTTTGTCGACATGTCTGTAGGCTTTCTAGGACGTAGCGGTAGCAAATGTGGTAGCGTGTGTTTCAGTAAGACTTGGAGCTCTCCTGCCCCGTGCCCCACAGGTCCCAGCCCTGGAAGTGAACGGTTTGGACGCTGCCCTCGTGTCCCGGGAGCTCCTCGGAGCCTCCTGCTTTGCCGAGCCCCACAGAGCATCCCGCCTGCGCGGGGGCTTCGCCGCTTTTGAGGAGCACTCGTTTCTGTCGGTGGTTACAAACCTGCCCTGGCGGGGAGATGCAAGCTCGTTGATGAGGTGGCCTTTTTCTTCTTTTAAAAAGGATTTTAGCACCGGGATAGTAACGGAAACCACTTTAGGTTTGTTCATGGACCACAAAGATTATGGAGGAACAAATTTTGCCTTTTTTTTTTGTTTGTTTGTACATCTAAAAATCATGGATCTGCTGTATGTAGTTAACTTGCAGTTTGTCTGAAGGGGTCCCATCAGTGAAGTGGAAACAGATTTTTTTAACTGACCGCTTTTAGTTAAATCTAAAAATGCTGTCTTTGTCAAGTTAATCTGTTCCCTGCCTCGCTCTTTGTAAGCATGTTAAACAATCCACATTAAATGCCATAAATATGAAATATGAGGAAATGGTACAATCCTAAGCTAAAGAGAACTTAAACCAAAAGGAGGTTTTTGCTGTCCTTATTAGAATGTTCTAAAATGTCAAGGCAGTTGCTTGTGTTTAACTGTGAACAAATAAAATGTATTGTTTTGCACTACTCTCTGTTCAATTCCCTGCGAGCTGGTCTCTCTGGGACAAAACAGGCAAATCCAGTGTTGGAGCATCTTCCAGGAGTGCTGCAATGGGAGTAGATGGTTCTGCCCCTTCTTGCGCAGGGTTCCTTGTCCCACACTTGCTTTTCTGTGTGGAGTCATTGGCTTTTCTGTTTGTGAAAAGCTTCAGTGACGACCTGACATTATAATCCATGAGCTAATTGCAAACAATTCCGCAGTGCAGATCTGTGTGTGAGCTCTGTATGCTCATTTGGTCTAGAGACTACGTAGTGATTAGACAAATTAATACGTGGAAATGTCTAAGAGTTGCTCGCAAAGCTGGGGCTGCCGTCAGGAAGGGGAAGGCTCCGTGTGTGTATGTGCTTGTTGGGGTAGGTAATCTGGAAAGTTGGGATGAGTTTTACAATGTGCAAATGAAAACAAAGCAGAAAGTGAATTCCACTCGTTCATGTTTTTAATAGATTTTGCATATGCCAGTAGGTTTGTGTTGAAAAGCTGTGCTCAACAGTATAAAAATAATTATATATAAATTTCCCACAGAGTAAGTCCACAAAGGTACAAAAGGAGAAGAGTAAAGGACTTTCATTACTCTCTAATGCTAAGTAGTTCATAAACACAGCACGTAGATGTGTAGTGACAGACATTAGGAAAAGAAACACATTAAATTTGGAAAGTAAAATTAATTATCTTTGATTAATCTTGATTACTTGCATTTACTTAGCTACCGGAATGGCTTGGATTTTAAAAGCATGATTACAAAATAGTTCAGAAAATTGACGAGCTGAACTGCCTCTTTCATACACTCCTACAAGCGAGGGATTTGCTGATAAAGTTTGGGTAAGATCCGGGTTTTACTTCTGAGACAAATTTTTACTCCACATAATTTTGACTGATAAATTTCATGTTATCTGCATATATGAGCTTTACTTTGCAATTATTTTTATCTCTTTATTTCTCCCTTCAGATTGAGGATTTGAGGCAGTAGCTGGGGGCCTTTGGCTGCTGCTTCGATTCACTCCACAGCCCATCTCAAACGTGGCCACTAGAGGCCCCAGCAAGGCTGCCAATTTGGGCTGCAAAAGCTTTAAATATTTTGGGGGAAATGCTGAGTTTCTGCTCTCCTTTGAATTGCCCCTCTCATCTTAAGTAGATCCTTGTATCCATTGCAATACCCGAGACTTAATCTTAACTTCTGACGTTATGAACATTATCCTACTGGTTATAGTGTCTCAAATGCTGAAAAAAAAATGTTTAACTTGCAGAATCTTCAGCCTGGTTTCAAGTTGACAAATGCCTGGTTTGACCTTAACCTGAATCAGGGGAACACAGAAGTCATTTATCGCCTGCAGGCGTCAGGATTCTGCTGAGATCACCCACAACCTGCCCGTGTTTCTATTCCAGTCTTTGAAACAAAACGTGTTTATTTCCTGGGCCACCTGATGTCTCCGGGTAAGTCACTTTGGCGCTCTGCCTGGTTTCTGAGTGTGTATCTAGCAGTTTTACTTTAACCTCTGTAAGCATAAAACTTTACTGCAGTTCTATGTTTGGCATTTACATCCTGTTTATGTAAATTCTTCAAACACCTTGATTTGTAGCAGAGAAAAACAATTCCTGCTGTATCTTTTTGTCTTTTGAAGTGTCCATCCACTCTGGAAGAGGAGAACTTGTATGGAAATTAAGTAATTTGTCTAGGTGTTTTTGCGAGACTTAACTTTGCAGTCTTCCAGCAGATTCTGGTCATGTCACTACCAATCTTCAAATTGCAAGTTTTATGCACTCATTTTTCTGCTTGTGCCTTAACATTTTGACTGCATTAGACTGAAAGTATAGGGCTAGGCTAGAAATTCCTATACAAGTTTGGCAAGAGTGTGTTTCTTGCATGCCAACCTCTGTCAGGTATTAATGAGCACCTGAATTCTGCAGAGCTGGGAAGGTCAGATGAGGTCTGAGGGGGCTCTCTGACAATTTATTCTGTGTCGCACTGGAAGCAGAAAGCAAATCACAAACAGGAGAATATTTTGTTCTGAGAGCCCGTGTATTCCAACTTGAGCTACGTGATAGTTAGGGTTAGGAAGCAAGACCTGAGAATAGTGTCCCTCTGTCTGAACACTGGCTCTCTGTTAGTCTACACAGGGTGCACTTGCTTGAAAAAGCTTTCCAGACAGCAACTGCTGCTGCACATTTGTCTTTGCAACATGAACCAAGAGTGCAGCAGCTGCAGGCAGTTTTATTTTTTCCATCCTAAAGCTGCCTTTGCAAGATGGATCTCAAAGTCTGAGATAAGGGCCACCTTGTGCTGGCTGTGGCCTGTTAGTGCCTAAGAGTGACCCCAGACAGACTCGTGATCGTTGTGAGGTCACCAAGTATCAGTTAATGGGATCGTGTCTCCTAAAAAGTAGTCCTGTTTCCAGAGCAGAGTATTAGGTATCAGCACGTGTGGATGGGGGAGAGAAAGTGGAAAAGGGGTTATGAGAGAACTAAAAATCTTGAAAATACTTGTTCCAACTGTCACCCTTTCCTACGCTCCCTCTTCTGTATTAATTCTCCCTTCTCTTTGGCTGTTTGTTGCCAAGGTCTGGTCATCTTAAGGCAAAAACATTTTCACAATTTTAGCAAACTGAGTCAGGTTTGCATGGGGAAATGGTTTATTCAGGAGTGTCTTCCAGCAGGAGGCAAAGAACAGGAGCTAACTTGCCTGTGGGAGGGGAAAAGAGCAATCAGATACAGGGAAGACCCTGCACTATTGAGATGTTAACTCTGTAGTTAAGGGTGCTTCAATAAAAAGCACCACAGAAGATGCCTATCAGCTTCTGGGGATGGGGGAGTGCCTGTGGCTCTGCTGAACCTCCCCATGCAGCTGGGGAGAAAGCCATTTTCAGAGACACTGTTATAAGTTCTCGCTAGAATTGTGCATTAGTGTTATAAAACCAGCATGAGACTATTTCAAATGCCTCGCAGTTTTAATGAACTAAGCCTCATAACATCCTTGAAGGCTAGGCAAGCTGTATATTTGTGTTGAGAAAGGGAAAGGATGGGCATTTTATTACGCAGTTTGAAGGGGAAACCAAATGAAAATGCCCCCAGCTTTTGTGATCCATCTGCTCTCACTAGAACACCCTGAGTCGTGTCTGATGGAAATGTCTTCCCACCCGTGGCCTCGCAGCGCCCTGCGAGCCGGGTGTTTTATTGAAGTTCAGATACTGTCAATGAGCCCAACCAAGTGCAACACTGAGCTTGTCCTTTACATCACTGTAGCTCTGCTTGGCAGCAAAGGAGCCAAAGAGGTGTAAGGGAGGATGCTGTTGGTGGGAGACCCTGCAGGAAGCGCCCAGCAGAGCCCAGTGAGTGTGGTTAAAGTACACGGACCTTCCTGCAGCCAGGGGCATGCAAGGGAGACAGCCTTAGTGCTCTGTCTTGTTTTTGTCCTGCTCTGTCCTGCTTTGACTCTTTGGTCCAGATGACCAGGCATTTTCAGTGGGATCAGCTGCAGTGAGGGAATTTGGGGATGCCTAGTGTAAATCTCAGATGTGCTTCTGAATCCTCACAGGAGGCCTTTGCTGCTCTGCCATCGCACCCCTCAAACATCCAGGCTGCTCTCACCTCCAGCTTGGGAAGCAAGCGGGTGTTCCCCGGAAAAGTCTGAGAGGAAGCCTGTAAAATTCCACTCCAGAGAACTTGTCCAAGATTTATTATCTGAGAGATTAGTCTGATTAGTCCTGACTATTCCCTGCCCTAAACACAAGGCTTGTCAAAGGGAGTATGTGAGAGGCAGCCAGTTCTGTTGAGATTACTTTTAGGACAAGACTGGAAATAAGGGCAAGGGAAAGGAGAATTTATCTGCCAAAGGATAGGTTATCTCTTCACAGTTTGGATTTAGATAGGGAAGATCACTCTACCAGAGATGCATGAACCTTGATTCTTTAAAAAGCATGTCTACCAGGTGGCTTCCAAGGACTCTTAAGTTTCCCACTGTAACTTTCTGTGTCAATCAGGCCCTTCTTTCTGACACGTTTACTTCCCTGAACTTGTACATCATCTTTGTTACTAACGGAGGTCTGAGCTGCAGGGTGGACAGAAGGTGCTTTGGGGGAAATGGCTGCCCTGGCGGGCGCATCCTGCGGGGCTGTTTTTGCAGAGGCAGCACTTCCAGCACTCACATTATACAGCATGTGCCGCGGCAGCTTCTCGGTGTGGGCGACCCACTCCTTCATGCAGTCCAGGACGATGGGGATGAGGCTCACCACCCCTCCGTAATGATTCTTAGCTTCGTCGCAGCTCAGGTGGTTGACAACATCATGGGGGTATCTGTGGATAGGAAAGGAAACCTTTAGCAGAGTAGTTCTAGCAATCAACCCGGCGAGCCCCCCAGAGCCGGGCTGAGACCCCTGGGAAGGGCAGAAATGCAGGACCAGCCTTTTCCTGCCTGTGTTGTCCCACTCAAAATAAAAGGCCCTGACAGAATAGGACATCTCATGAAAGGAGTCCTGCCAAACACAGGACATCCTGGCTGCTGGGCTAAATCAGGAGGGGTTCAAGAGCATGTACAGTCCCTTGCCCCACAGGCGAATTGTATTCAGAGCAGGCATGGGGGAAATGGAGGTAAACAACCTTTCCATTGAATGTGACTTCAGGGTCACTCAGGGTAGTGCCCTCCAGGCATACAAACCAACCAACAGAAAAACCCTTTTGTGAAAGGAATTTGGTGCTGTTTTTCCTGTCCCTATTCAAACAGGAGTGGAAGTAATAAACAGAGCAGAACCATCTCCTCTCAGTAAAACTAGAAAGGTAGTGTGACGAAAACCGATGGAGGAAACAAGTACATATATCTACATTCTTGTGACAGCCCCCCTGTGTTGTCAATTATCTCACAGAAACTGAGCTGATGGAGAGACCTACTTGGCTCGGATGGCACTGAAGTCGTTGCTGGGGCTCAGGAGCAGCTTGCACCTTTCCAGGATGTCATTGGTTACACTGTTCCCGGGATGCAGGGTCTCCAGGCTCTGGCAGAGCTTGCTGAGCTCGTTGCAGATGTTCAGGAACATGCTGAGGATACGCTGGTCAGTGGAATTGTTACAGTGATGGTCCATGTAGGATTGTACCTGTACAGCGCAATACGGGGAAAGAGGGTCATGCAGGCTCAGTTGCACTGAGAAAAGCTGGTGCTAGAGGAGTGGTTCTCAAAGTGTAGTTTCTGTTAATGGGAAAAGCAGCTTTTTGTCACTATGCCAATTTTCTTCATTTTGCCAGAGATGAAGTAACTTCTCCAAAGAAATTTACAGGTACTTCAGACACAAGTCATCAGAATACAAAAGAGAAGGGCTGTCCTTGACCATAGCTGGATTCTTACACCTCAGTACTTTTTCTAAGATTTCAAGATAAGCATGAACTCACTGTTCCAAAATCAATTCCATTTGTACACACAAATAGAGCCACAGTCTGTACTTGGGCAAACTCTCTGCAGATTTGTAAGAAAAGTTAAATGGCTCTCCAGGGTCCACTTCCACTGCAGCTTCCTCATTCCACACTATTCTCTCAATATATGTCCCTGTGAGTGGCAGGAATTTTTTTTTTTTTTTTATTGCTGCTATGGGCAGACACAGTCCTAAAGAGAAGAGCATTTTTAGCCTGGGTGTTCATTAATGGGGCTACAGGACTACTTCTTGTCTGTATCAACCAGCAGAGACTTAATGCAGCTGCATCATCAGCGTGAGGAACCAAGGCCCTGGGCCCACAGCTGAAGTATCTTGGCATGTTATGTGATCAACTGTTTGCAAGGACTGCTCAGCGCTGTTATTTCTGCTGCTTCTCTAAGAAGTTTCATCATTCAAAACTAAAATGACTCTTGCAGACAGCTTTTAAGGGACAAAGCAGCCTTTTTTCTCCATCTAGGTATTATATATTTGTATTATATTTATATTTATATAAATATGCATTTATTAGAATATTTTCTGTTTAAATTCTAAAGGAGTGGCTGCATTTGAGCAGCTGGCATTACAATGGCTTTAGACTGAGAGCACAGGTATTTCTCTCTCTATTGCTTCTTTTACTCATGTGCTTCTCCACGCAGGAGTCAGTCTTCACCAGCCCTCCAGCTCCCTTCTGTGTCCTGAGGCTAAGGACAACGTGGCTTTCCCTCTGGTCTCGGCTTGCACTGGATGCTGTGCCTGGGTTCTGCTTTCCCACATCCACAATTTATATATATATATTATATTAGAACACTGAAAGAGATCGAAGAAAAATCAAAGTTCTTCACACTACTTAAAACATTCTATGTTATAAAAATTCCAAGACAATTCACTTACAACCCAGAAAAGTCCTAGTCCACTTGAGACTTTCAGCCCTCAATCCATCATCCTATCTCAGTAACACAGCCATTATTTTTAATAAGCGCTATAGAAAGAGCGAACGGCCCCACTACCAGGGGAAGAGGCAGCCAAGCTAGTTACAAGTTAAGGATTATGGATTCCATGTGTGGCTGGGGAAGGAGGGCTGCTTTGTTGCTTTTTTGTACCCTGTATTTCCAGCTACGCAGAGGCAGCAAAATGGCAGCATTTAACTCGATGAGGAAGTGATGCTGCGCTATAATTTCTTCTTTGTAAATGGGGAAGTTTAATGTAGGTGTTTCTTTCCCCTGCTTAATCTTTTGCCACTGTTTTGCAGTTACCCGCACTGCTACTGGAGGGGTTTGTGCGTCTTCCCCTCGTGAAAGCACTTGCTCAGCACTGAACTGGATCCAAGCGCAGCACAACAGTGAGTTATTCCCTGCTCCCGTGAGCAGCTCCCTTGGTGCTGGATCTGCTGGGTCCCGGGTACCTGTCTGATGGTGGCCACGGGTCTGATCAGGTCGTGCGCGTTCTCCCGGGTGCGCTGCAGTGCGGTGATGAACGTGAACTGCTGCTGCTGGAAGAGCCTGTAGTTCTGCTTTATGTTCCGTAGGGTCTCCTTTATCTCATTCATGTTTCCCCCTTCCTGGATGGGGGGAGAGGAGGAGAGAATGGCGGAATTCTGCATTATGTAACTCTGCCCTTTGCCTGGAATTATGCGGGTCTAGTTGAAAGCTGGGTGGGAGGGGGGAATTAAGAAAGTGAGGAGATTTATTGTGTCAAAGCTCTCCAGACTTGGACCAAGGCCCTAGTAACGATGCTGCAGAGGAGGTGGAGAGCCCAGGGGGACCCTGGCACTCGGATGCCACCAACCCGCGTGGGGCTGCTGTGACCATCACGCATCGAGCGTGGTGTGGGGAGACGCCCCCGGGAGCCGAGCTCTGCCCCGCGCGCTGTGAAGCCTCTCCCGTTACAGCCGGGCTGGGGGCAGCCCTTGGGCCTCTGCCCCTTCCCGCGGAGGCGCCGGGGCTCCCGCGCCCTCCTCGGCTCTGCCCCGAGTGGGGGCGGGCGGCAGCGGCCCCGCGCAGAGGCCTCGCGGCCGCCGGGCCCGTTGCGGCTCCCCGGAGGGTGGCGGAGGCGCCCGGGGGGCCCTCACCGGAGCCCCGCGCGCCCTCCCGGCGGGCCCGCCGCCGTCTCCCTGGTAACGGCGGCGGCGCCTCGTCGCTGCCCGATGACGCAAGTCCCTAGCAACGCAGCGCGGCCGAGGGCTGCGTTGCTAGGGGCGGCCATGGAGCCCCCCGCCTGGTCGCTGCCGCTGTGGCCGCCGCTGGGCGCCTACGCGGAGCAGCGCGGGCTCTTCCCGCTCCTGCAGGTGACGGCGGAGGCCGGCGGGGGAAGGCGCGCGGGGCGGGTGTCCTGAGAGGAAAGCGAGCAGGAAAGGGAGCGGCGAGTCCCGCTGCGCGAGAAGGTCGCGGTGCCGCTTCCGAGAGGGAGAGCGGCGGCTTGAGCCGGGCAGGAGCTCAGCCCGCGTGGAAAGGCTGCTCGGAGCACAGGGAGGAGGAGGAGGTAGTAACAAAAAGTTATAAATCATTAAAAAGAAAAGAAATTTTTAAAAAGAGCTGTAAGAAATCGCCCTCCTTTCCTGAGGCCAAGACCTGTGAGGTAGCACGTGTCCGCTGGCTGCTCCGAGCCTTCCCCTGGGTGCTCCGGCTTTTCTGTGCGTCCAAAATAAATAAAACAGCAACATACTTCTAACACCGTGTGATTTCAGCACATAAAGACCATTTTCCTGCGGTAGCAACCGTCTGCTCTATTCTTCAAGGCTTAACAGAAGTCCCTTTGCCAAGCATGGGACGCTTGGTCAAGAGACTAAATATTCCAGTGCTGTCCTGATAGCAAAGCTGGTTGCTCTCCATATTTGTAAGCATTAGCACTTCCTAAATCTCTAATTTAAGGGAGTTATGAGGTCTTTGTGCTGCTTCAAATCTCTCTGGGAAGCAAGAAAACTTCATTTTCTTTCCTTTTTCTCCTCATCTTTCTCTTCCTTTTCTTACCTTATTTCCTTGCAAATTCAATGTAGCTTAGTGTTACTCTTATTAAGGTTCTAAATATATATATATATGTGTGTGTGTGTGTATATATATTTATTTATTCTAAGAAGCTTTGGAGACAGTTGCAGGACCTCACATGAGATTAAATGCATATGGGATTTGGGAAGAGTGTTATGTTCCCCTCTATAGCAGTCTAGGTGTACAAACAAAGCTTGAAATTACTGTCCTAAACGTAGACATTTGCCCAAAACGTGATTCTTCCCTAGACAGTAACAGAACTGTTGTGTAAAAAATAAATTTAGATTAGCAGGAGATAATAAAACTAAGCGTATGTATAAATGCCGGTAGGTCTTGGGCGGGAAGGAATAAAACTGTCAATCAGTGTCAGCCTGAGCAATTCTAAATCATAAGATTAAATTTTCTAGGCTTGTTATTTTTAAAGCTGCTGATAATTATAGTGCCAGATGCAGATTTTTTTGTTGTTGTTGTTTAAATGCTACTGGAAAGTGCTTTTTTAAAACGAACTTCCAGTAACAATGTCAATTTAATATTTTATGCTGTTTGCTCTCTGGACCTTGATGCATCAGAACTTGCATGCGAAATAGTTTATAAACAAAAGTGGTTTATAATTAAGTGGATAAAGCAGAAAAGGAAAAATAAAGGACAAGCTGTCTGTTTCTGTTATGCTCTAACATTTTACAAAATATACAGACTTCCAAATATAAAAGTGTTATAAGTGATTTTTAGAAGAAAAGGGCCCTATTCCAACATTTGCCTTTCAGGTCAAAATCCAAGTCAGAATATCAGTGTCATATGTTTAATTTTAATTACAGAATTCTTGGCTGTGCTGAAATATTTTGTAAGAAAAACTATGGAGTTGGTATTCCTTGTTATTTCTTTTTATCCAGCGTTGCTCCTTTCTCTGTCTCTACCAGTCAAATCATTGCTGAAATCAGTGGAAAGATCCCCAGTGATTCCGGTGGGAGCTGAAGCAAGACCCGGTGCAAATGGGCTGAAAAGTACAAAATGAGGGAAAGAGTTTAAACCTTGATATATTTTTTTCCTTAATTCTTAGGTAGGAAGAAAACCAGCAAGGTTAAAAGAGAACGTGAGATGTGGTGCTTCTGCTTGGATTTGTGTGGTTTTTTACACATCTTTTCCCTTCTGGAAGCATCGAGGCCTGAGAAGGAGGTTTAACTTGGTCTGAAGAGACACTAATTTGACCCTGTTCTTGAGGCATCTTCTTTAGTTTTTGTGTTAACGCTGACTTAACTGTTACATGCACCAAACCACTTAAGCCAAATGTTTCTGGGGATTGTATATATCCTATATAAGCTAAAGCAGTAGGTTATTTTTTCATTCTGGCAAATTTTTCACTATGTTTTGTGTCAATGTTTCAGCCTCTGAAATAGGTTCTGTATTCTCTATTTCACTTAGGCAAAGGGACATAAGAAAATGAATTAGCCTGTATAAGCTCTTTTACAACCTCATTTTAATATTGCTGTAAAAATGAATGTATTGTGATTATGTAGCTATACTGAGTTCTCTTCTGATTCAATCCTATGTATTTTCAGAGCATGCTTGAAGATTTATTAATTCATAAGCCAGAGGAGCCCATTCAGTATATGATAAACTATTTAAAGCAAAACAATGATGATGGTAAGTGAAAACTGAGAGACCATAAGTAGATCAACTCGTTATTTGTAAACAGCTGTTGTGAGGCTGCAGCTCAATTGGCAAATGATAGATAAAACTTTCAGACCACGTCTTGAGGAAAAAAAAAAAGAGCATTTTGGAATAGTTATAGGTAAGATGCTTTTTAATTTCTTTTTTAGTGGATAATCTAATAAAAAATGCACTTTAACAGTTACAACAATGAAACCCTCTAAGGGAATAACAAAGAGTTCTAGTGTATCAATTATTAATGCATTCTGTGCCCCATCTGATATTTCCTGTTGTCTTTAAGCTCGCTAATTACTCCTTTTGTCAGGTGTAAATTTGGTTTCCCATTCTACCTGGGCTGGCAGCTTTTCTGTTTTTTTGATTAGTTAGTTAGTAGCTGCTGTTAATGAGTTCCACAGCTCAGTGGCATCTCAGATGAGGAACAGTGAGCGTGCCTCACTGTATGTGTAACAAAACCTGGTAAATTGAATAGGAAGTCAGTATTCTGCACAATAAAAGCATGTACACTCAATCAAATTATTTGATTTACAAACTGTTCACCCTTAGGCAGATTATATTTGGATATGCACAACTGAACTATAATTTTTGTTCTGCATGAGCTGTCAGGAATAGCTGGTGTCATGTTGCTTTGATGTTTCTTTAAAACCATAGTAAACCATTATGGAAGTTCTGCTGCAGCATCAATGAAATCACTATCACTAGAGGTGCTGTGAGCTCTTCATACTTAGTGGTCGTGATCAGATGATCATCGACTGAAATGCTGCTAAATATCCAAAAAAAAAAAAAAAAATCAAATCCTGCAAATTGCGTCCAGCCTGTTTTGCTGTGGGCAGCATGAGTAATCAGTCTGTTTTATAAACCCATGGAAAACACGCCGAAGAATTTTGTGCAGTTTGATAGAGGGCTGGTAAAATTTCTTCCCATCACGCTGAGCTTTGTCCTTTAGCTCCACAGTGTTATTTGAGCAGAATTAGGCAGGTTTCTGTTTTGTGACTTCAGCACTTAGAGGCTAACGCTAGAACTACAGCAACTGTTTGTCAACGGAAAACGCTGTCTCTTTTTTGGTCTGGAAAACCCTAGTAAGAGAAGGAAGGAAGTCCAATTAAAATTAAAGTCTAAATGTTGTTTTAAAGATAAATTATATGGAAAATAATGTAACAGAAATCTGTAGCAGAGTCGATTTTACTTTTTGATCATGACAGAAGGTGTTGACTATTTAGAAGAAAAAACCTTATTAGAGCCATCAGTAAAGCAATGAATTTTCATGATCTTGCCTTGCTAGACAGTTTTAGCCCCAGAGAAAATTTCAAGCAGAGAGAAGCATTGCATCTATCCCAGGTGTGAAGTTAGAAAATGTTTTAAATTAATAATAGAACCTAAAACATGCTTAAAAATATAAACAGGATAATGATGATTATAGCTTACAACTGTCTCAAAAAGCTCCTAGGTCAAATAGGTGGTAAAGTGTTCGTACTCAAGCCTCTGTGCTGTTGTTCTTTCATGTGATTCTCCTTTTTTTTTAAAAAAAAAAAAAAAAAAAAGCAAGCTTGTGGGGGGGGGGGGGGGGGCGGAAAAAAACAACCTCCTGAACGCTGGTAGTTCTTTAGTACAAAAATGTCAGTTTTGTGTATTTTATCCTGGTTTGTGCTACTAAATAAGCTCTCGGGATCCAAGTGACATTTTTGTGAATTCTTCTTTTACAATCATACTCTGAAGAAATATAGCAAAGTTCTGCAGGAATGTTCATTGTGCACTTTGCACTTTTCCTGTTTGGCAAAGGATTTCCCTTATAACTTAAGTAAATTTTGTTGCATTGATATTAATCATAGACCCTTCTGGACTTAGAGAGCTCTAAGTCCAGCTGGTCTTTTGCATTATTCCAGGATTAATTTTGTTATTACCAAAATCACTTTTGGATGTTAAATCTTAAAACGGCTTGGAAGAGTAAACCCTGCAACATTTCATCAAGACTAAACATGAAATGAAATATAATTTTACACTGAATAAAAGGTTATTTTCTTCAGATTTCTCAAGCTTCAATTACCCGTTCGCACAGACCTCGAGTATTTAATAGTGATTATTTGCTGAGTTGAAGAGGTTAAACATTACATACAGTGGTGTCCTGGTTGTGCCCTTATGTCATATGTTTAGGGAAAATGCTTTAGAAGAGTCTTACAAGAGTGCAAATGAGTAAATCAGTGAATTACACTGCCCCATCTGCTGCCAGCCACTAAGCAGAGAGAAAACCAGATTTAGTACAAAGTGAGCATTTACAGTAGCCCTGGGCAATATTAAAGCATGATATGGTGTATATAATGGTATGTTTCGTTTTTTATCAAACGTTTGTCCAAGAAAGCTGTGTATTAAAGCTTCAATACCTAAGGGTTTTCTTGTGAATTTTAAATCATGCTCCTAGTTAAACCTCAAAAGGATCTGTGGATGGAAAGGTTTTTTGATTTTCTTTGAAGTGGTTTGAAGAAGTTGATTAGTGTTGGCACCCGAGCACTCTTTTATGACGCTGTTTATAAATAATTCCTAAGTACCGGGCTGGAGTTTCAAGGTGTTAGATTAATAAAAAAAAAAAAAAAACTAGGATTTAATCACATTACATTTGAAGGAAATTAGGTGATAAAAAACAGCTGATGTATCCTTTTAAAGTATTTTTCTACATTGTGTACTAGTTCTGTTGCACTTGCAAGAACCAATGAGGGGGGAGTTTTTCTTAAACCTTCCAAGTCGAATAACTTTGTAAAGATGAATCTGTAATTTGGGTTTCATGCATGTTTAAAAATTGCACCTGCCCAATAACAGCTTAAGCACATGGAAGGCCTCATAAAAATACATTTCACATCCTTCCCTGTCTGCTGCCATCAGGTACCACCTCCCTTGGCTATCATGAGCTAAAGAGGTTTTTGGGTGAGTAGATCCCTCATCTGTGTTGACCTGCATTGCTCTCAGTAAATACCTCTTGGCCCTTTCTGTATATGGTCTGTTCTGGTCTGAGTGTAGGGGAAAAACATCAAAGATGTTAATATAACATGACAGCTCAAGGGATTGCAGTCCAAAGTGTGTGTTCATGGAAAAGGTCCCAAACTATCCCCAAAGTCACCGCTTCCCTTGTTTTGTTAGGCCTCTACTCCCTTCCCAGTGCAGCTTAGGATTGTAGCACTCATAGCATTGTCTGTAAGCATTAGAGCAAGAATTCCTCAAAACAGGGATCTTGTACATATCTTTTTCTCTTCTATTTCTTTTATATAGAAACTACTAAAGTCCACAGAAGTGACAGAGGCACCTGGGTGCCAGCAGAACATGCTACTTTTCCCCACCTTGCTCTTGCATGCTCCCCTTAGAGCAGAGGGACACAAGGAATAATACACAGAGGAAAAAGTGAATTTTAATGCTCAATAGAGAAACCGAAGGTAGCCATTAAAAGGGTAGAGAGAAAAGTGTCTAATTGCTTAATATCCAAATCTTCTCTGAACCCTGGCTCAGCATATTTAGATGAAAACCATAAGGTGAAATTGTACTTTCTGTGACAAAAACCAAAAGATTTGTCAAAGAATTATTTTACTACCCTACTGAGTCAGGGGAATGACAGAAGGAACAGAAGAGCTCCAGAGGTCCCTTCCAGTCTCAACTGTTCTATGACTGTATGAAAATGGTCACTTTTTAAGTAGTCTTATCCTACAGGTATAAACTTTTTTTTTTTTGGTCAGAAAATGTCCAATCAAAGTAAGTGTTTTTGGAATAAAAGTCAAACTTGTATGAAGACATGTTCATATCTTACACTGTTGTTCAGCAAGTAAACTATCCATGTGCTTAAATTGATATATATGCCTAAGTAACATGTTTAGAGTATTAATCTTATTAACTATGGAGATTAAAGAAAGACACAGCTGACGCTGTCTTATTGTTCACCCTTTTCCCCAGTGGAGCTCAATCCTGAAGTGTCCATTCAGCAGACTTCCAGCCAAAATAATTGTTTCATTGTAATTACATTTATATTATGCAGTGTAATAGCACCAAAGCAGTTGGGATTTCTGCTTTTCTACATCCTCACATTCATGTTTTTTTTGTCCATAGCTCCAAAAATTTGTATACTTGGTCCACCTGCTTCTGGGAAAACTACAGTTGTGAGTATGCTACCTTCAGTGTTGCAATACTGACCACTTAACATTTCGTTTTCTACTGAGCTCAGTGCTTTTGGCAATCTTATCCTAAGAAAATGATTTTTGGGATTGTCCAAGTGCTATAAGAGCACAAGACTTGTTGAAGGCAGCATTCCTAAGGATACTGAGCTCTGCAAGAACCTGCTTAGGTAGTGCTCGTGGGACAGGTGTTCTGCTACAGAACTCTTCTTGGGCTTGCTTATACCGTGTTTTAGCAGGGCTAATTGGCCTGGGAGGCTAATGGGTTCATTCTTGTGGTATTTCCAAATTGTTACTTGTTCATTTGCCTGGCCAGTTCTTGCCTACATCTGCTGGTACCATTTGATTGAAAATGTTAAAGTTCCATTTGTGCCTCTGCAAGTTGACCCACAGAAAGTTTGTGGCCGATGGTAGTGGATACGTGCTAGGAAGAATGATTTCTTCTTTAAAATCCATGTTATAGTCTAGTAGATAAAAAGGCCTTCTTCAAAGTTGTACATTCTTGAATACCTTTAAAAGAAGCCGCTTGAAGTCACACACACACAAATTGGAGGCTAGTAAAATGCTCTCTGACTTTCTGTAGCATTCTGAAAATGTTTCATTTTCTTTCCAAATATTTCAACTTGTATTTTTTCTTCTTCTTCCCTTAGGCAATGAGGCTTTGTAAACACTTGGATGCCATACGTGTGTCTCAGGAGACTTTGTTATTCAAGGAAGCATTACCACTGACAAAAGAAGCAAAGGCATATAAAAAAAGAAAGCAGGTATGTAAGAGGGAGTAATAATAGTAGTTCTGCATGCCACAGAAGAGGAATTATGTGGCACTCCCATGATTTCCACCGTTAGGAGTTTAGCAGATCAGAATAAATATTCTTGTATCTGGTGGTTTGTACATTTGTTAATACATGTATACGTGCAGAGTTTTTCAGGAGCAAATGTGGAAGACAAAGGGTTTTGAAGGTCTTGGAAACTTTAATCTTAGACTGGAGTGACAGATTTAAGAGAAGTCCAGATACACATGATATAATTTAAAAAATGTGTCATTATTCCATTAAACAAAGTTTATTCTATTTCAGCATGTTTGATAATCTCAGTAAAATAAGCATTAATTTCAGATGTCTGCTTCAGTACAAAATGCTCTGGAAAATACATACACAAACATTTTTTTTTTTAAGGCAATAGAAGTACTTAATAGTGAATGTTTGATTTTTCTGTAGTATGATATAAATAACTTGGTGCACTAACTTGTTGAAGGCATATCCCGAGTATATGGGAGCACCTCTGTCCTGATGCCTGCCCTTTTAGCTGATTCCCTTCTCCAAAAGTCAAGGAGTTCCAAGGATAATGTGATAGAGGCAGCCTAGTCTTCGGTGACTCTTTCTGGCAAAACTACTAGTATGAATTTCTTCCCTTTCCCTGGTCCCCTATTTTCATAATGTTGGAGGAGCTTTGCATCTGTGAGACTTTTTGGTTGAAAAATTGGTTGAAGTCGGCCAACAGGTTACGAAGTTGCTGAAAGAGCAAATAATACGATTGCATACATTTAGTTTCAATAGAAAACTAGGCTGAAAATAGA
Organism: Tinamus guttatus; assembly: GCF_059628265.1. Lineage (NCBI taxonomy): Eukaryota > Metazoa > Chordata > Aves > Tinamiformes > Tinamidae > Tinamus > Tinamus guttatus. The sequence continues at coordinate 1,751,988 of NW_028288760.1, read as the reverse complement.
ATAGTGTTTATTACATTGAATTAAAGAGTGAAGATTGGTGAAACCTCAAATAATTTATTAAAGATCTGAGAGAAGAGAGTTCATTGAGCTCACTGAACTTACTACCAGAAAGGTTTGCTTTTGACTGGCATAATATGAAATGTTTCTTTACTGAGAATATGTGCTTTGAAATCTTTGTTCTAATTATTAAAGATTGTTTTACTAGATTCATAAATTTCAACCTAGGGTAGGAGAATTTAAAACAAAAATTCCCTTTGGTTTAATTACGCTAATTATTAACATATTTCAGACTATGCGGACACACTTTCAAGGGTGTCCTTTTGGGCTTATTTGATTTAAAAAGACGAGTGGTGTGGAAGATGAAAGTCAAAAATGTCAAGGCTAATCAGGTAGTAAGGAGTGCCTGAAGAGGAGAGTCTGGTGGTGTTTAAGGACTGTGCAGCGCACCTTTGTTTCTGAGGTGTTAGGTGCTAGGAGTCTTCATTAACTCACTTTCTTTTATTCTTTTACATGAATGTGAGTCTTCATATGTAACTCCTTAAAACTAGGAGGGAACTCCTGCCTTCCTCTACGCCAGTGGAAGCTCTACTGTAAATTAAAATGCAGCCAAAATATAATCTTAATGAGCTATGTTTTCCTTTAGTGATTTCTGTTGTTGGCTAAACCTCTTTTTTTTAAGTGACCCCTGGCTCGGCCGAAGTGAGTGGTAAATGTGACTCCTCTAATGCACATAGCATCCATTAGGATTTGAATCCCAATAGGATCCTAAATCCTAGTAGGATTTAAATATCTGTTCAGGAAGAGAACAACAGCTGTTTTTGCAATCTTTGATACAACCATGGCATTAGAAAGTTGTGGGCCTAGCCAAAGCAATTTAATAAATGGAAAGAGAAAAACCCTGAACTAAGTCTGTGTTTGTGAAAGTCTGGTCGTGAAGGTCATGTAACAGAATTTAATATAGTTAGAGGCCCATTTCATGAGTATAAGGTTACTCTGACTAAATTAACCCCAGGGCCAAAGTTTGTTCATTTTCTAGGTCAGTAGGGCAGTGTTACTAGATCTGGGCAAACACTGGAAAAAGGTCCACTAATATTTGCTCACATAGTTGCTTTTTGTGCTTTCATCTCTTTTGGGTTCACTTCCAGTGAACGCTATAGCATTTTAGTTTTACTAGGACAGGAATTCATGAAAGGGTTATTTAAAGTACCTGATTATTCTCCAAAGCTCACTTTTTAAATTTGGATATGTAATCATTCGCTATCACACACCTGGCCACTTACTAATGAGCACAGTTCAAGTAGTGAATTTTAAATATCAAATGTTCAAAGCAAAGTGTGATCATTCCACATGTAAAAATACTTCCAAAAAGTCTTTTTTTTTTGAATATTCAGTAAATTTGAGGCATCGTGAGCTACCAATAAATATTCCATGAGCAGAAAAAGAGGCTACATTTTTGGATAAATCATTGCAAATTATTCCCTCATCTCTAGTTATTATAATGCTAATAGAAAATACCTCCAAGTTTTTTTCCTGTAGAGAAGTATAATGATGAGCTATTGCATGTTTCACTTTTCCTGCTAGCTGGATAAAATAAGAAGTTGAAAGAACCATGGTAATCGTGGGTTTGCAGGATGGGTATACTCCTAAAGCGATATGAAATTGCAGTTAAGGTGATTGCATCTTGCTTATTGACTTAAAACTACTGTACAGTTGCATCATATCCCTGTGCTTTTGAGGAGACATGTAACAGAAGAGAGGAAAACCCAAGGCATCCCCATCTATGCGTGTTCAGCATCCTGTCTGTTCCAGAACAAGTCACCATAAAAGGAAAATATAGGAACTGTTCCAGCCTTGTGCATACATGAAAAGGGCAGTGTTTTGGTGTGTATTTATCTAGACAAGCTAAACTTAAACATTCATGATTTTTCAAACTACTAACCAAATTTCTGGAAGCTTGACTGCCTTTCTCTCCAAGGGGCCAAGCTATAAAGCAAACCAACTTGGATGATTTGGGCCAGAGCAAACATGTCTGAAACTCGCAGTAGGAGCATCTGCGGAAAGTCCTTCCCCCTCTCAGTCTAAGCAAAAAGTGTAGCAGTTTTGTGAAAGGGTTACTAAAAACATCACTTTGAGGAGAGCAGGCACATAAGATGAAATATGGTATCTCTGGGATAATGTGGAACATTTAAAATCATGAATGAGTATGTTTTTTCCGTCAGCATGGGAATAGGGATTAGAACAGTGCGTATAGCCTAAAGCAAAATATACATGTGTCTGAATATAAGAAAATGCCACAGCTTTTAGAAAGTTTGCTGTTTCAAAAAGCATTTTTTTCCATTAACTAAACCCAAGTATTAGGTCAAGCTCAGAGGGCTTTTGATAAGCTCTGCTGTTATCAGTGCCTGTCTCATTGTCCATTACTACAAATTACTGGGAGGTAATGTCCTATCCATTGGGCTTGTGAAATACTTGTGTATTTGAGAGGGGAAGGTATGAATGTGCTGTATGGTGATGGATGTGTCAGAGGTAATGATTGCTAGGTGATTAATAGGGCATAGTTTGTCTAGTCTATTGAAAGTGATTTTTTAGGCCACTGTTCAATAGAAGGAAAACTGAGCATAAAAGAGTTGGAATTGAACCACAGAGAGCAGAGGGAACTAACACACCAAAATATCTGCTTGTGTCCCTTGATTGTTTTTGTGCAATAAACCCCGCTCAAAAGAGAGGACTTAGAATATCACTGCACTAAAAGAAGTTAGTGTAATTTTGGTTTAAATTGGTTTGGCACAGCTTAGCAGAGTGGACCCCCGGCAGTCGCTCGCCTCTCCTGACATGACACATCAAAGAGGCGAGGAAGACACGCGCTGTTCCTGGGAGCAGCGGGATGCACCTTTGGAAGGTGACAGCCTCAAAGCCTCCAGCCAGGCTCCAGCGGCGAGGGGCTGCGGGAGGCTTTGACACACCTCCCGAGGAGACCTGCAGACTTTCCAGAAACAGCCTTTTTTCTCCTTTTTCTGTGTTACTTTCTTGAATGTCGCCTTATGAATGGCTGAGAGGAAGAAAGGCACCGAGAACGGGGGACAGTAGGGAGAAAGAAAACAAAACCACCCCCTGACCCTGACCGCCTTCTCCGTCCCGCAGCCAGCGGAGGACTCTTCTCTGCTGCATGTTCTCACGTCCTTTTTCCAGTCTACTTCAAGGTGACTTGTGCAATAGTTTCTGCCACTCCTAGTGAAATTTTCATGAGCTGATGAGGATGGTGATTATGAAGTTTTCCACACAGCCACATTTTGATTATGTCGAATTACATCTTTTAGTGTAATGCAAATCTAAAGAAACACTCTCTTAGGATTGTATCCCTCAGAGTGGCTAGAATAAGAGGTGAACGCAAACCCGTGATGCGTGTAGCTGTTTGCGTCGTCTGAAGTTCTTTGTATGAGTTGAAAGACAACTTTGCAACACAGAATGCAGAGAATCCATCTGCGCAGGACTTTCTGAGTCCCCATTTTGACAATAGTGGCAAAACAAATGAGACGAGGCGGTTTGATATAGACAAGTGATTAATGGCTTCTCTGACCGGCATGGGCAAGGTTTGGACTTCAGCCAGGCAAACTGGCTAACACGGAGCTCATCTAACCAAGTTCTGCCTTGCTTAGAAAAATAAAATAACCTTAATGTTAACTTTAATTTTAAATTAACTTTCTGGCTGAAGGAAGAGATAAACTATAAAGCAAACCTGAATATCAGACTTTTGGTGTTTATGTGTTTGGGATTCTGCTCATCTCATATGGTATCTTTTAATATTACTAATGCTGTATGTGTTGGCATAGGAATAGGATCCATAGGATTGGATACTTGCTCTGGTGAAAGGGATTGCTGGAGGATGGGATGTTCTTATGGATCCCTTTGCAAGTCTGAGTTCCAGGGTGGTAGCTGGTATGCAAAGTCTGGCACTGTTTCCATGTTAGTGTGCAGTAAGGTCGGATGTGGGCTTTAGCAAGTAGAAATTTGTTTAGCTTATCCTTAACATTGATTTTTGTGCCCTTACTAACTCTCAGATACATTGTGCTCATGACTTAAGGCCTTGTACGGTTCAATTTATTTATTTATTTTAAGGAGACATCTCAGTTCACCTTTAACCGGAATATGCCTGCCTAATAAAATTCCTTTTGAACTTTACTGTGAATATTCAGCCTTATTTTTTTTTGTTCTTTCTTTAGAAAATCCCCAACGCGCTTTGGGCCAATCTGATCCAGGAACGTCTGTCAAACGTGGACTGCATCAAACAAGTAAGAATTGCTCCTCCGAGGGCCTCTGGATAAGCACTTACACAACTCGTGCATCGTAGTTAGCATTCCGAGTCCTGAGCAGAGGAGGGAATGGGGGCAAATCTTTGGGGGCTCTGGAGCGAATTGCTTTCTTGAACATCAGCAGAGGGACTTTGGAGCTTTATTAACAGGATAAAGGGGAGGCTGAGAGTATGCATATGCTAATCTTATAGCACTGAGATGATCAAAGGCTGAACAAGCATAGCTTTGTTGATTGCCTGGGGCAACTGGCAGAGTTATAGTGGACAAAGCAGATAAACAGAAAATATCTAAAAATCAATAGCTTGAGTTAAGTTTTTAATTCTTCCTGATGAAAGGAGAAAAAGTCTAACGTTATTCATTTCAATTTTCTCTCTTTCTCATTGTGTCTTTTTTTTTTCCTGTGTTGGGCATTTAAATATATTCTCTTCTAGGTAATAATTAATATCCTCACTGCTAGCTTACAAAAATAGACAGCTGAGAATAGTTTTGACTGCTGCATCCATGGATCCATGTTGTTATTTTTTTCATTGTACTTAGACTTAATGTAAGTAGAGACTTTTCAAATAGAACTAAAAGAGAACTTAAATAGATTAATGTTGCTTGAATATCTGGACTCATGGAAAGCAAAATCTTTTATGTGTTTTCTTTAAACCTCAAATGTTGTTATGGTTTATTGAGTCCCTAATCAGCCCATAATAATGGATTATTTGCAAGAGACTTAATCTAGTGGATAAAAATGTTTGCCTAAACAGTGCCAAGATATAGATTGTACATTAGTTGAAGGACTTTGTGGGAGGGAAAAAATGCATAGTCTAAATAAGACGTTACATTCATGAAGAACTGAAGAACCTTTTCAGTTAAATAATGCCTGTTTTTAGATCCACCTGCTCAGCTAAACATGTTCACTTGCCGGGTCATAAAAGGCTGCGTTGCAATATGGTCATGTAAGCAGTAAACTTCTCCAGTCAGAGCGTTCAAAATATATTTAAATGCATAGAAATGAAAATAAGCAAGAAAGATGGTGACCCAAGAGTGGAACTGCTAACTCCTGGACTTTTGACTGGTGTTGTTAATAGTTTTGATTAAATATTTTCTCAAGTGAGCTCTTTCAAGTGGTAGTTTTGGGGGGGATTTTGTCCTGTGGGGCTATCAGGAGGAGAGTTGTTTTGGTGGTAGCGCTTGCAATGATCTAGAAAGTGGCTGAATAACTCTTCATTTTAGGGCTTTTATAATAGTAGCTATAAGATCTTTCTAAGGTGCTCATGTAAGTCGCTTCCTGTGCTTAAAAGCAGATGTGTTTTCAGCAGCTATTTATTTTCTCCAGTGTTCTTTGTGATACTGTTAAAGTTTTAGTAACCACCAGTGGGCAAAATCTGCCAGTCTCCAAAGGCTACATCCCCCAATGCTTTTTTTTTTTTTTTTGCCCTATTTATTCTATTGCTGGCATTGTTCTTGCTCTCCTTATAGCAGTGAGTGAAGGATCTCTCAGTGTCTGTGTTTTTAAGTCCTATAAACTCCAAATAAAGTGACAAGATAGTTTAAATGACAACAGCTGCCTGCATTTTATGTTCCTACCATTACCACCGGCAGCACTGAACCAGTGCATGTTACAGAACAGCAGGGGAAATAAAAGCTTCCTTTAGAAAACTGCCCCGATACTGAGCAGGATTGGAGTGTGCATTATTAGTGTAGAAAGGATTGCAGCTTCTTTTTAGGAAAGATGCATTATTGGCTTGCCCAAAGTTGTGATAGTTGATTGAAAGTCCTTTTATTAGTAGACAGGAATTCAGGGCCACTCAAATGACCCCAAATTGTGCATCGTCTCCACTTGAAGAGGATCTATGCATTTTAATTGCAGCATTCTACTATGAGTGTTAATGAATTCAGTCCTGCAGATTTTGTACTTCAGTGCCCAAATTTATGCCATCTCACTCAAATCATGAGTCAGCATTTTTAACTGAAAATGTAAAGAGATTAGGAACAGTCTGTTGGACCATAGGACCACAAGCTGTTTGTTTTATTTCTCCTTGTGGTGTCATTGGCTTGGCATTAATTGCACAGCTTTCATCCCACTGACAGTAGGAATGCAGAATTTTTGTGCCATTGTTTTGACAGTCACAGGTTTATGGATGTCACTGGCATCCTCCAAGGAGAGCATTTTTATTGATCAACAGCTCTTCTGAGACAGTGCTGTGTGTTCCTCCAATACAAATGTGGTTAGGCCGGCAGGATCACACGGGTAGGGCTTCCAGCATCCGCAGGGAACGTCGTGCGAGCGTTGTGTTAGAACCTGGGACTTGGGCAGCTCATAGGAAGACTCTTGATTTGCCTGTTGGTGCTGCTGCAGTTGTGGAGGGAATTTGTAGAACTAGGGAAAGCCAGTGGGGAGTTTGCTAGATGAGGGGGACAGCTACAGCTGAGCAACCTTATTCACATTTTGGAGAGATTTGGAAATTAAGCCTAGGCCAGTGAGTCATATGAACTCAAGGGCAGATTTACTTCTGACTGATACTAAACAATTCAGAGGCAGGCTGCCATTCAACAGGAGGGACAAGAATGCAGTGGCTATTGGTTGCTTTGAGGTTTGTACAGAGATCATCATGTTGTCTCCGTGCCTCTTACAAGGACAGCAGTTTCATCAATATAGCTGCATTAGTCTAAGGCAGAGTCAATTTTGGATTTTGTAACAAATCCTGCAGCTGTGCAGGTCAAATAACAAGAGAGAACTGAATATCCAAGTCATTATTATTGAGGTGGAAAGTTGACAGAACACAGATTTGGTGTTACAGCTGAGAGCACGCCTGCAAAGGAAAGAGATTTATGTTTGGGAACGACCTGGAGGTTTTCCTTTCCTCCAGGTTCCTTAAATTTGGAGAGGAAAGTGATGGCTTTGAAAGTACTTCCCCGTTGCTGATTTTCAGTGTGCCGTGGGTCTCCAAGGAGCACTTCACCTGGCATTAAGGCAAGAGCAGAGTACTGTATTTATAGCAGTTGTGATGTGGGAAAGGACTGAGGTTCCAGCTCAAGGAGAGGGAATAGTGACCACAGAATAAGGTGCCGTAGAATTTCAGACTTTTTGCCTTCATTCTAGCCTTGATGTGATAAGATGCCATCCATGCGTGGTTGTAAGGTTACTGCTATCAAGAACAAAAAAATGGATAGCTTCTAAAAGAAACAAATTCTCACCATGTGAAGTTACTAATTACACTTTAATGACAGGCAGGAGGGCAGAAAAGAGCAGTGTTTGCATAAAGCATGATAGGCATATTTTAAGTCAGGTCTTGCTCTGCTGTGTCTTGCTTCCTCTTGCTTAGTTCCCAAGCTGCTCTCCCTTTTTACTCTTTTTTTTTCCCTTCCATTTTTTTTTATATCAGTGACATCTGCTTGGAGCTTGTCCCTCCTGTGATACCACACTACTTGCAGCTGTTCAGACCTCCAGCTCTGAGCTGTGCATGGGGTGCCCTGAGCATACGGCCTTTTTGATGTGTGATAAAACAGAACCAAGCCACTGGGGGTATGGAGAGGGAATGCATCAGAATATCAATAAACCTGTTCTGAACAAAGCTGCAGCTCTGTGCTGGAATAGACATTTCACTGAACTGTCAAGTAGATGGATAATGTATTCTAATTAGGGATTGACTGATACCTTGGAACTCGGAGTCCGTTGGATATAAGATCCAAAATGCTAGCTATTTTTGTAGTGTTTACTTATTATGTATTTGTTTAAAAATTATCTGTTGCAAGAAGCTATTTATTGAGCTGTGATTTCCTACATTGCAAAAACTTTTAGCTTTAAAATTGCATATGGCCTCTAAGGACCTTTGAAATTTGTGCATAAGCATCATGAATTTTGCTATGTGTTGTTTAAAGAGCATCTTCTGTGTTTGCTGCCTGTTGCTTAGTATTTGCTTCTGAGCTGTAAGTATATTTACACCAGAAGGAAAAGGCTGTATTTTTAGTTTCCAAAAGTATTGCATTGGAGTAGAGAAAATGAGCCAGATTTGTAGTCTGTGTAAATTGGCATAGATCTGTTGGCTTCAGGGCTCTCCAGCCATTTCTCTCTAGAAGAGGATCTATGTATATGTTGTACAAATACAAGATATTCACAACCAGTTCGAAATTCCTAGCACACTGCTAAAAATATTGTGCAGCCTTGCCTCTCTCCTGCAAGTCCCAATGGATAAATTGATTTCTTAGCACCTGTGTGACCTTAGACAGTGGTTCATCCTAATTTGATAAAGCAAACACCAGGAGTGGCAAAAATGTCTTGCAGTTACTTGAGTCTCTTATTTTCTACAGATACCAGCCAAGATGACATGTTCCTGAAACCAGGCTAATTAAGGAATTTTAAGTAGTCTACTCTATTTTCTTGTATAATTGGAATGTCCCAATTTCCTCTTACAGAAGTCATGGGGATATGTTTCCCTGAAATACTTCTAAAACCTTTGGACCCCATACTGACAGAGCTTCTAATTTATATGGGAGATGATAATGATTGCTAGCTAATGCAATATTAAAATATCTTCTTTTTTTTTAATACAAAGATGACCTTTCAGATTTATTATAGTATCACAAAGCTATTTTGGGGTATAGGATATGGTGACAAGGGCCTGTGTAGTTAAGCAACTAAGAGAAAAATTTGGCAAAGTTCAGAAAATTCAGACTCAGGAGTGGTAAGCAGATTAGATTTCAAATACTGCATCACACAGACACTGAGTGAGGCTGCAGCACTCCTACGGTATTTCACAGCTCTGTAAATGTTTTTTTAAAGATGCTCAATCCAACACTTAGCTGGCTATAACAAGGACTTAAGGGAGCAAAAGGCTCTTTTTTCTTTTTTCTTTCTTTTGCTCTGTTGCTTCATTAGCTTTGGGAATGCTGGTTCCATTACTGTGAGTTTTCCTGTATAATTTAAGAAAATAATGAAAGCATGCATATTTTCCTTACTGTTCTTGGCATTAAATCTGTCTTTAGATTTGTTTAGCCTCTATTTTTTTTTCTTTTTTTTATACACAGTGTAGGCTGGTATCCTTTTAAATATTTCAAAACCACAGAAATTGTTTTGGGTTGTTTTTATTTAAGAGAGAAGTTTAAGGTTGAAAATATGGGAAAAAAATCACTGCTACAATACATAAATGTTCTTTACATTGTGGTAATGTTATTAGTGCCAGTTCACAGATATATCACTCTTCTGTTTGCTTTTTTCTGTCATAAACATCCTTTTTTTTCCCCCCTGTGTATTTCCTGTTCCAGAATTAACAACTGGTTCATGGTTTTATTCAATAGGGTTGGATTTTGGAAGGCTTCCCTGAAAACCAGGAACAGGCATGGATGCTGCAGTCATCTGGCGTCATTCCTACGCACGTTGGTAAGCAGTGCAAGGCTAATGTGTGATTGCGTCCAGGAGCTGAAAGCCTAGAAGCATTTTTACCCAAACATCCTAAATAATAATTTCAGGACATATCTCTAAGACACCAGAATCAGTAGACAGTAAAATGGTGTTTCAGAATGGTTCAGATTCACTGAAGGACTTGTGTTAACCTGGGAGACTTTAAATCGTGTCTTTTTTCATGTAAACCCTTGTCTTCTTACACAGAGTTCTGTAAATTCAAGACCACACCAGCAAGTGTCTCAGAGCAGTTAGACACAGTTTTGCCTCTATCCACAGTTTTGCTTCTATTTTGCTTCTATTTCTCCACCAAGTGAAATAGAAACATCTTGTTTTTTAAGCTTGAGTCTCCTGAATATGGACGGAGTGTGGCTTAATTTGAGGAACATTTCTTCAGTGGCAAAGTGCTGATAGACAGGACCTTGACAGCTGCCTTCACCAATTAGAACAGCCAGTTGTCCCAAATTAATAGTTAGAAAACCTACGTGCAACATAAGAAACAATTACAGTTGGGTGGAAAATGCAGCATAGAATGATAAAGGTAGAGCTTGCAAGTGGATCATGAACTTGCCAAAGTGTTAGTGAACTTGATGAATTGTCACTTTGGATTTGATTTGGATGATATTCCACTATTAATGAGGAATTCAGAATCACTGCAATAGAGTTAGGAAAAAATGTTTAATGTCTAGTACTTGCATGTATTTTTCATATAGCTAATAACATCTGAAGTCAAGTTTTGTTCACAATTTTATCTCTGCGACCAAGACCTGAATGAGAATCTTAACGTGCAGTCTGTCTAGTTAATCAAAAAGAAGATTGAGAAGAGATATAATTTACAGTATATGAGTACCTTAATAGGGAGAAAAGTGCCTGAAAGAGCTGTTTGATATGGTGGAGAAAGTCATAAAAAGAACCTGTGTCTGAAGCCTGTAATCAAATACATTGAAAAGAGAAATTAAATTACTGAATTAACTGTGAGGATGATTAGAGTAAAAACAATCCAGGGAAGTGATAGATTCTCCATCTTTTGATGCTTTTCAGTCCAGCACGGACACTTATCTGTGAAGTTAACCAAAAATGTTCACTGGTCTCACTACAGAAGTATCTGGGTGAGAAGTAATTGCTTGTGGGGTAGAGGAGAATAAGACCGAGTGACCTGCAGATGCTTCTAACCTAGACTTCTGGCTTGGACTCCATCCAGTCAGAGTGTAACTATGGCTTGTTAGTTCCTATGGATGACTGGGTCAGTACTTCGGAGTTCTGAACTGTTTATTATTGATGAATACTTTCTTTCAATATACTTTCTGATTAAAAGTAAAATCCAGCATTTGCAGGTAAAATAATGGGAAATTAATACAACGAGACAAATGGAGATGAATGTGGTCGAAATACTTTCATCCGTCCTTACTACTAGCATTCATCTAAACAGTTACAGGAAATAAAGCAAGTAACTAACAAAAGCTACGCTCTTTCTGTTCCCTTTTTTGGTGCCTAGTTGTGCTTTATGCTCCGGACACTGTACTCATCGAGCGGAACAGTGGGAAAAGGCTCGACCCCATCACAGAAGGTGCAGTATACTTTTGTTTGTGAGCTCTGCCAGAGACTGGAGTGCTCCTTGATTCCAGAAACACCACAATATCAATGGGATTAACATTTAAATGGTACCTCTCCAAGGAACAGTAGGAGTTTATAAACTGTTTGGAGAAGGTGTATGTCAGCAGTATTTTATTTTATGTGACTGTAAAGTACACGGAAATGTAAAGCTTGGCATCGGGCCTGCACAGATTATCACTTGTGCCACAACGTAAGGCTTAAACAGGATATTCGTTAGAAAGGCTTTGAAATTGGACAAGACCTGTTAAATCACTCTCTTGGTCCCTAATCCGTGGCTGCCTTCTAGAGGTGTTCCACACCACCTTCGACTGGCCGCGCGACCCTCGAGTGCAGCAGCGCCTGGTGAAACCAGAGGATGCGTCTGAACAAGAGATATCCAGGAAGCTGCTGCAGTATCATAGAAGCTTTCCTGGAGTCTTCCAAGCCTACCAAAAAGTTCTGAAATCAATCAATGCAGACCAGCCTTGTGTGGATGTTGTATCACAGGGTAAATATACAGCTTTATGGCAAATTGGATAGTTGATAAACTCTTATCTGAAAGGCAGTTCCTAGGCTTTGGAAATGGTTCATAAGAATAGGCTTAGTCAAGACTCAGGGCTCCCAGCTGAGCTGTGAGCTTTCTAATGCAGTGTCTGGGCTGTTCCTGGTAATTCTTTTACAGGACTAGACTAAATGCGATAAGTCTTAGTCTGACAGTCCTAACAAGGGATAGTTGAGTCAGTAGAGTAAATGTCACCATTACTTCTGTGAGAGATGCTCCTAAAAAGCTACACTGTGGCTCTAGTCTTAATCCCCCCACATGGCTAGTACCTTCCACAAGTCTGATGACAAGATGTAGGAGTAGTTCAAAGCAGGTAACATTTCATTTAAAAACTCTCTGTGGTGGTAGCTTTCCTTTTCAACAGTTCCTGTTTGCCTTTGCTTGACTTTAATGCAGTCTGACTTTTAATGTCGGTTCTTCAAGAATAAAATAAGTAAACTGCCAGAAAGACCAATTGATAATATGCTTTGTAGCTGTCAGTCTGTGGATGATCTATCTCAGTAATTTTGCATCTCAAAAAGGTCTTTTTTTAATGACGAGTGCTGCACTTTTAAGATAAACAAGTAGGAAGTTTATAATCTGAATTTACACATTAATTACCTCTAAATTACTTAATTAAATTTAAAAGTTCATATCATCATTCATAAAGAATTCATGCCTTGAATTGTAAATAAAAATGTGAGTGCCTGAATATTAATTATTATTAATTAATAATGTAGTGAGATAAATTGAAAATTGGAATGAAAAAATCCTCTCTAGATCTTTTTTCTGCAGTGCATCAAGCAGCCAGCTTTTTCTTTTTTTTTTTTTTTTTTTTTTTTAAGAATAATTAGATGTGGAGACTGTCTAGGGGATCATTACTCCTAATTAACTTGGTTATTTACTGCAAATTAAGCATCATTTGTAAGCAGGGTGCTTTGCCTGTAATGTTTGTGCTTTTCAATACACTGGGTTATGGAAAATATTCAGAATAACTAGAGCACTCCTTGGTTAGCTGATACTTGTTTTTGGAGAAGTTATGCAGCCAGCAGACTATACTGTTGTGATTTCCATTTTTTAACGCGTTTTTGCTGCTATAGATAAGAGATTAAAAACAATTAAGAGAGAGCATCTATATTAACATGGTAATGGATTGTTTGATACAGATATAATGTTTGAAATCTCTCAGATTTTAATGGGATTACTGATTGGTGCTAGGATAAGGGACCTGAGAGTCCATTGTATGTGTAGTATCCCAGCACAGCTTGTGGGGCTGGACTGAGCTGTGCAGGATCCCAGAGCGTGTTAGGTTCTCCAAGCTCCTCAGGCAGCGTTCAGAGTCCTGATTTTGGTTGGAGTCTCAAGATACTTCAGTGGTAAAATAAATTATAATCTTAAGAACAACCTTTAAAGAAAGAGAAGTTAATCAATGTGTATCTTTTTTCCCCTTAAAAAAGGGCAATCTGTTATAAACTGCATTTCCTGTCTTCCTGCCACATTCTAGCTCTCACCTATGTCCAAACCCGGCACCGATCGGCTGCCCCCTTCACACCACGGATTCTCTTTTGTGGACCCCCAGGCAGTGGGAAGCGCCTGCAGGCAGCTCTAATAGCTCAGAAATACAGCATTGTCAACAGTAAGTTCTCAGTAAATATGCACTTTGCTCAATTCCCCCTTTTCTTTCTTTTTGATCATTTATCTTTTGCTGTCTTTCTTTCTTGCACGTAAAATTTCTCTGTTAGGCCATCACTGTGGATGTCAAATTTTTGAGGGGTCTGAAAAGTATTTCAATGAAGAAATATAAACCAATAAAACATATATTCGGTGACAAACCAGCTTTAACATTTTTTTAGTCCTCATCTTTTATACTCTGTAGATCAGTAGTTTTTCATGTGTTACATTCTTGTTGTGCTCTGAATTCTTCATTGTATCAGTGGATCACAAATAATGTCTTCGGAGCTTCATCTGTCTTGCCAAAATTGAGGCACTTTTAAGAGAGAATTTGCTGTGAACTATGAGGAAGCCTCTTGGATTCCATGCTTCAAAGGCAACACACTGGAAAAGGACACAATTATCAAAATGTACATTCTAATTTTTTTCATAAGGGAGGCCCAGAAAATGCTGGATGAGGCTTGATCATGTTGGTACGTGCTGATGTTAAAGTGCTATAATATTAACACCCAGGAGGCTGCTAGGATCAGTGCAGTTTGTGTTTGTGTTCTGTAATTCCTTCTAATATTGGAGTAGCCATGAATTATTTTAAGTAAATGTCTGGTTTCTGTAAAATTTGATGATTAGCAATGTCCTCTTTGTTAAGTAAATCAGCATTCCTCCACTGCATATCAAATGAGAAAAATAAGAATTAAATAGATAGTACTCTTTATGTGATGGGAGACTTGTTTAATTAATGGAACTAATTCTGTCCATAGTGTGTAGCCCGTCCTTCTGTGTTCTCCCTGAGCTCCCGGGGAAGTCAAGCCAAAGAATTCACTGAACTTGGATTTGGCTTTCCAAGTGAATAGTAACTTAAAGTTGCAAGCTGTATTGTTTCCAGTCACCTCTTTAGTAGAGGTGCTCAGAAAAGAAATAATTTTTAATTTCAAACTTCAAACCTTCAAAAAGGGGTATATACTTTCCATACAATCATTGCTGCTTAATGGTTACGTATTTAGTTTTGGTAGTGCCACTAAAGGCATGGAAACAATTCTGAAACTGGTTGTCTATCTATCATTCAGGAGTCTAGGTTTCGTATTTTTGTGTTCTTAAGTGTTTATCATTATTCATATGCTTCAAAAATACTGAATGACTAAAATATTCAGTATACTTGAAAAGGATAAATTTATATGATTTTAATCTATATTAAAATACTGAAAACTACAAATAAAACTGATAGAACTTTTATGATATCAGATGTTTTAATATTGCAGTATTTTATCATCACATTAAAAATTAAAGATTTTTAGAGATTTTTTTCAAAGCTGTATTTTTAAGTATTATATAATTGGCATAATTAAAAATGAAATGTGTCTGCTTTAACGTGTTAAAGAAAACTGTTAGCCGTGTTAAAGATTACTTTTCTCTTGTGTTTCTGAATACCTTTCCTGAACTATTTTTCTAAAGCTAAGTTTGATGTAGTGTTTTCATCTAGGTCAAAATTTGCATTTTATTTTCTTTAAGCAACTATTATATAAAACAGCTGCTGCTCTCCTTACTAAATTCCGTTACCACTACTTCATCCATACGGTGAATTTCATTGTAAATATTACTCTAAACCAATTATTACAGGAATTAATATTTAAAACAGAGCTGGAAGGCCATCCTTTTTAGAAGAGTACTTCAGCATATGCTTAATTTCTGGTTAGGCCTTTGGGAGTGAAACAGCTTAAAAGTTTAATCCTACATTTAAATATTTTCACAAATTGGATTGAATTTAAGCCATATACATGTTTGTTGTCCTAAGTTGGGGTCTATACACAATTTCTGCTACATATTTAGACTGTTTTCTGGGAAGGTGAATTTGCCTCTGTGGGGCAAATAGTGACCATTAATATTTGTGTTCATTCCCTGTCACTTCAGTACTAAACTTGGTCAGCTTTGTCAAGAAATGTTCCAGTAGTTTATTCTTAGTCTGCGTGCTGGACAATGTGATAAAACAGATTATTTCAGAAAGGGTGAAATGAATTTATGATTATTAATTGAAATGCCATGCAATAATATACAGTGTTATAGTTACCAAAAATTAAGCAAAATCGAGTTGGAATTAGGACTTTGTGATGTTGTGCAAACTCTTGGTGCCTCTTGTGATGCTACGTGACCCCTTCACACCTTAATTCGTTATTTGTAAAATGAGGATGAATACTATTGTATCTAACTCATATGGCCAGTAAGATTTAATAAGTTCGTGTATTCAAACAGTGCTATACAGTACCAAAATAGCATTAGTTGATGCATAATTGTCCTGTCTGGAACTTTAAATCTAGATATCCTGATGTTCTATGTATTTGAAGTCAATGATAATATTGCATTAGCACAGTTTTTTAAATATAATTCTTACATGATCATTAAATGATCCAGGGAGTCACTTCCTTGAACCACGTATTATCCTGCACCTCCAACAGTGCAGTTCAGCTGCTGTTCAGCAGGTGTAACTGTATTCAGTAATTAAAAGTTTATAAAAAGTGAAAACCACTAGCAGTCCCTTGAGTTATTATTTCAGTAACATATTTGATTAGCCTCTTTCTCTCTCTGTTTTTAATATGTTCTTTGCCAAATGTATTCTTTTTTATTCAGTATTCTCCCCTGCTCAGTCTCTCTGCTTTTTGCTCTGCTTGGCCAAAAAAAAATCGCATCAACAAACCCAAAAACCTACAACTTTTATTTTATTCAGTGACCTTATTTCAGTATGCAGCTTCTGTTGTGTGGGGTTTTTTTTCTTTTCTTTCTTGCTGCCTTTTTAAAATTTAACCTTGTATCTTTTTGTTCTTCCTTCCTCTTAGTTTGCTGTGGGCAACTGCTAAAGGAAGCTGTTGCAGAGAAGACAAAACTTGGAGAACTCGTTAAGACTTATTTTGACAATGACCGCCCAGGTAGGGCATGTTGGTGTTTCATTGCACTGGATTTTTAGAGTTGTGGGAGAAAAATACATTGTGAGTGAAATTTTCTTGGTCAGAGTCTAATCAAGTTACAGTAGTCAGAAAGCTGATTAATTCCATTTCATTAGATGTAAGTTAGATGTTTTTAGCTCTCTGATTTCTTCATAACGAAGAGCTCACTGTTAAATGAAATAGTTTTTTTTTTTTCCACACATCCCAAAGTCTGAATTCCAAGCTTTTTCATCTCTATATCAAAAATCAGAATTCTAATATATATATATGTGCACTTAAAAAATGTTTAAACTGTTTTTAAAGCATAATACCATCCTTCATTTTGATTTTAGTTTCAAGTAGACTATAATAAAGACTGACTGCCTTTATATGTACATTTTATCTTATAAAATGTACCAGAGATTAATCAATTTTCACATAAGCTTTTTGACTTACAAACAAACTTTCTGAATATTTTGTTTCCATCAGCATTTTTGGTGGTTGGAGGGGACTACCACAGAGAATACCTAAGCACACGTTGCTTTTGGAAGCCTCTCCAGTGATTTCAGATGAATCATAAATACTGTAAGCTCCTCAGGGCAACAATTTAAACTTACGTGTTTGTTATTTGTCTTGAACAAGGATGACTCTCTATATGTGGTACATATTAAATAGAAATATATATATATATATATGTAGTTCTGCAGGATAGGTTGCCTTTCAGCAGGGTGGAGTAATGTTTATTTTGTGGCTCTGTCCAGCCTGGACGAGAGCACAGAGAACAACGAGGGGCTGGACCTGAGCACCTATAGGTTCCATTCGCTCATGGGTTCCTAGCTTCTGGCTGCTGTTTTTAGGAGAGGCCTCCAGGAAGATTTAATTTAGAGATTCTGGCAGCAACAGTGCCTACGTAGGTAAAGGCAAGAGATCTGAGCGTATATTAGTCACAATATATGCCAGGCTTTTATATATGGGAATAACTTTGGAATATGCGTAGTCTGCTTGACCTGAATGTAGCAGAGAACAGACACTGTAAACACCTCCCTCTCTTGACTGCAGTTATGGCTGAGATGGGGGTTTGGATGATCTACATTTTCAAAGATATGTCCTTTAAGAGCTCATGTGCTCTGTGTGTATTTTACAAATTTCACTTTAGCTATTAAGGTTCCTTACAGGAGGTACTGGAAGTGTTCCCAGTAGGGTGAAATAATTTCACAGACTGTAATGTTTATCCAGTCCTAAAAATATACTTATCCCCAGTCCAAAGGAGCTATTTTCACTTCAGGAAAATGGAATTGGAGAAGTAATGCCTTCCCCAAATTAGAAATTATTTCAAATTTAGATGGCTTTTTTTTAATGTAACATGCAAGAATAAAGCTGTACAGTGCATCTGAACATTAATGGGAGTCATAACTATATTTCTGTGTATTGTGCTAAAAAATTTTGCTTGGTTTTTGTTTATATGCACATATATTTTATTTGGTGGGACATGCTACAAAATTAAGGGCTGAATAAAAATAAATATTATATAGCAATACTAGAAATAATAAGTTCTGTCATTTTGCTAATCCCCCTCTCCCAGGGATAACAAAGAATGAATTTACATTAGTAAACACTAACAAGAATTCATTACTGCCCTCGCAAAAAGCCTTGGAGAAAATGAAAGAATGTAGTGTAGTGAGGAGGAAAGATGGGCAAAGAGTTTTGTTGTCTTGGTACAATCACAATAAGATTAAAGCAGAGATTGCATTATTACAGATTATATTAAGAGATTCTTGCATTATTATTGACTGCATCCAGTCTCAAGAAAATCATATTTGAATGGAGCTAATTTAGCCGGTTACAATGTTTATAACTGGAAAAGCAGTTACGACTTGATGAAAGTTTCATCATTTCTAGTTTCATGCATTTCTAGTTATGTACCAAGCAGGCTCAGTCCTTCCTCTGGGCAAGGAGTCGTGCGGGTGGTATCATCACAGTGCAGTATGCCAGGACCAAGGACAGACCATGAGAAACATTAATCAAATTATCAGCAGTCAAAATCAACCTAGTGTCACAAAAGCTTGAGGGATGCCTCATATATTCTTAAAAGGATTGCCCTGGGGACTGATCTCAGTATGGTTTCCCTTCCTGTTGGCACAGCTGATTGCATATAGTTAGAGTCACTTAGGATATGCCAACATGATATGTTGTGGTGTCATAAAAAGGCAGAAAAACGAGCTTAGTCAGAGATAATTTTTTATTGAGTTATTGCAGCTGTCCCCTATCTGTTTTAGTTCTGGTTGACTTACTCGGATTTCTAGATTTTAGGATTCACAAACAATCTTTGGGGTTTTTCTTTTTTTTTTTTTTTATTGTTGTTTTTTCCTGTATGGCTTCTTTATATAGACTACATCTCAAGAAGAGCCCAGCCAGTTCTGTTATTCACCACAGAAGGAAACTCAGAGCATTCCCATTTTCTAGTGATCCCCGTCTCCTGAAGATCCTGGCACTTGCTCTATCAAACTCCTCCATTTTGAGTAAGGGTGATTCATTTTGCTTAATGAAAGCAATGTAGATGGCCTTGAGCCCATTAATTTTTAAATTCCGAGGCCATCCTATTCTACAGTTGGTATATTTAAATATATATACATATATTTAAAATATATTTTCAGTGAAAAATTCAACCTCCTGACTGCTTTCTGTGAGCACTGAGAATGCAGAGGTCGTCTTTGGGCAATGAAATGGCTTTTCCTTGAGGATGCTGTGTGGTTTCCACTAAATTCAGGGCAGTTTTTGCTGAGCTTACTTTGAGCAAAAAAAAATGAAGTTTGGTGGTGGTTTACCATGTTAAATTCTGCTGATTTCTATTCTCATTCTGCCTCTTGCTCAGTAGTGTCCATGCCATGGACAGATTTATCATGTTCTGTTTGCAAGGGCAGCCTAAAAGGACCCTTATTTCAAGCAAGAAGCTGGTTCAGTGGCCAAAAACCCTCCAGGCCCCGAGAGACCTGATGCAAATCGATCCATTCAATTGGATTCCTTCTGAAATGCTGTTAAGAGGCTGTTCTCCAGACTGGTCCTCCCTTCCCAGTATTTCAGGGTGTGGATAAGTGATGCAGCTGTGGGCAGCCCAGCCTCAGACCCATCGGCTTGACGAGAACCTTTCTGTCAAGTTTGTGTCCCTGGATCCAGGGGATTCTGAGGAGCACTGGGCTGCATCCCGGGCCCTGCCACTGAGATCACGGGCCATGTTAATTTAATGCTGCATCTGCAGTATCTATCATCGCCGGTTGTAAGATGTCCATTAGAATTTGATACCACAGGAGAATACAAACTGCAAGAAGCATTTTTTCTTTGTTTATTTGTTTTTAAGTCCCTGCCATTTGCCCCATGAGATGTTTCCATTTTATTAATGAAAATACAAGTGGCAGCATTTTGGCCCTGGGGTCGTTTTAGCCCTAGGGTCATCATAAGAATAGGACACATTATCAGCCACGTGAAATCTGCAGGTCATTGCGTTGAACTCCACAGGTCTTCATGGTGAAGTAGCATGAAGCGATTAATACTAATTAATACACCTTTTTGCAAAGCTGGAGTAAATGGAGCCAGGAAAAATGAAAGGACAGAAAACCACCATGGAAGTGTCTGTGTGTGTGTGTGTGTGTGTTGTGTTACCCAAACAGGAAGATTCCGCTTTTCAGTGGGGAGAGGTGCTATTAGTTTGGGTAATGGTTTTCTTCACCAAAATGAAGATTCAGGTGGTAGAGAGAGCTGATTCACAGAAGAGAGGTAACATCCCACTGTTCGCAGCCGGTTAGAGCTGAGCACACACAATCCATGTTGTTTTTTCCCCCTTCCTTTTTCTGTTTTTATTTTTTTATTTTTATTTTTTTTTAAAGTAGTAATGTCTGAAGCTGTCCCCAGTGGCATTCTGCATGTGGGCGGTAAAATCTGGAATTCCCTAATTTTTTCTATTTTCTCCTAAAAACTATTACCAAACAAATGTAGATATCCCCCTTATTTTAAATGGAAACAGTTTTAAAGGGGTGCTTGTTGGTGCAGCCTCTGAAAGTTAGGCTCCCTTGGCGATTGTGATCACAGCCTCACTGCAGCACTTGTGTGTTTTTTATTTTATTTTATTTTTGACATCAAATTAATATTCTCATCACTAAGTGTGAAGTAAAGGTTTGACAATAGAGTAGCTTCCTCTTTGTTAAAAACTTGCCGAGAGTTTCAGAGTTGAAAGGCTGGGTAAATCTTTCCATCTGAGGAGGTAAGCTTAGTGTTATTTCTTGTTTTTAAGAGCGCTGTACTGGCGAGCTGCAAGCTGTCTGAACATTGCAGAGAGACCCTTTGGGAGCTCCGTTGGTTTTCAGCAAGTCTTTGCATGCAGTGTGTTTGTACTAGCTGAAGACAGCGCATGGCTCTCTAAATAATTTACAAGTTGATTAATAGACTCACATGGGTATAATTAGAAGAGGGAGAGACAGCAGCTACAGTAACGGGTACAGTGCTTGGGGGAACTAGAGACTTTATTTTTTTAAAGAAACTTTCTAGGGTGCTGG
This sequence comes from Tinamus guttatus, assembly GCF_059628265.1. Taxonomy (NCBI): domain Eukaryota; kingdom Metazoa; phylum Chordata; class Aves; order Tinamiformes; family Tinamidae; genus Tinamus; species Tinamus guttatus. The sequence continues at coordinate 1,731,025 of NW_028288760.1, read as the reverse complement.
GCGTTTGAAGATAAGTTGGGAAGAGCTCAGTGCCTCTTCTCTTTTGAAGTGGAAATAGGACAGTTTGAATCCGTCGAGTTTAATTTTTCACAAGCTTTAGGGGCCCTGCAGTGCAACTCCCTTTTTATTATTGAAAAAAACTCTCCATTTTTCTTTCATTTTTTCCACACGCATGCACACATACACGGAGTCCAAACTGTAACTAATAAACAAATTGATTTTCTATTTTATTTGTTAGTTTTCTAACGACGCTGTCTGTTCACCTCTATATGTGAACCCACATCACAAATATACTGTGTAAAGTTACAGGGATATTTATGAATACACTATTCTTTAATTTATGCATTTTTAAGAAACCTTCACCTCTGTTTGACAATGCTTTTGAAGTAGCTCTGTTTTTCAAGTCAAACTTTTGACTTTTCCACTGGGACTGCTACAAAGGTTTTTTATGGAAAATAGGTAGCAGTCTTTTTTCCTACCAGGAGAAAATTGGTGGTCAAGAGAACAAAATAAAATTTAAATATACTTATTTAATTATTTATTATTTTTAAGGTGTCCATACTTCAATAAAAATACAGGACCGGAGAGTATAAAGTTTTACATGAAGGCAGTAAGTTGTCATCATCTTTCCTGAATTTTACTTGTGTGTCTCTGTGCATTGAATTGCTACAATATATTAAGCCAAAGGCTCCCTTTTTTTAATTTGAATGTTGAGGAGTATATTCTCTTTAAGGTGCACCATATGCAGGAACCAAAATTGGCAAATTTAGTTACCAGGCATGCAGGTCTGAAGTAACACTGGAGAGAATCAGTTTACGAAGATTTTTTTTAAAGGTCATCCTATTTAAGATAAAAATGCTGGAAGGCAGTCCAGAAGTATGGAGCGTATATGATTTTATTAGAAAGATTCTAGTGAGGTTGTTTTCTGGAGTTTTGTGGCCATCAGTCAGTTAGTGGATATGGGTATACAGATTTTACCTGTCTCCTGTTGTTTTTGTCAGTATTCCTCATTCCTGATGCTCCAGCATGTAGGTATCCTGCCTCCCAGGGCTGCTGGAGCAGTGGGTTTGCACGGGGCGGCACTAGGACAGGACACGAGGTGCCCGGGATCGTGTTCCGCAGCACCAAGGTCCGCAGCGCCCGCGGGCGCTCACGCCAAGTTTGGGTCCTCAGCCTTGGCAATCCTGGAACTCCTCAGCAGCAAAGTGTAGTATACATGCAAAGTGTTCATCTCTTATTTTGGGGGGGTTCCTTATTGTTGACAGTCGTTCTTGGCGAGGGGGGGGAAAAAGCTTAGAGGTGGGTTTATTTCTTTTTGCTGCTCTTTTTGCAGCCTAGCTGAATAAATCCCAAGCTCATGAGCTTGCTGATTTGGAACATATTTGCTTTTCTTTTTGCAGTTTAGAGTGGAGAAATCACGTGAGGTTTTATAAGACAGCAGGAAATGAAAACACGTTGCCTATTTGCAGCCTCCCTTTTTAAGGTCTTTGGAGTTTCAATTCAAAGTCACTGATGCCATTGATACAGGATCAGCCCCCTGTATGAAATAGACTTTAAAAAAAAAAAAAAAAGACAAGCAGAGCATGTAATTACTCTTGTGCATGCTTTACGTTTTTGAAACATTGCATTCATTCACTGCTCTCTACGTGAGCACAAAACGAGCCTGGCTGGTACCGCATTGATTGCCCCTTGCTAATTTGTTCAGTTTACAGGGCTGGATGCCCCTTCCATGTGGTGGGGGGGCAGCTGGGACCCCCTTACAGAGCTGGAGCTCACGCTGGTGCCAGGCAGCACTAGCAAGGCACAACAAACCCTTTATCATCCTCCTTTCTATCCCAGTGTTTGGTTCTAAACCAGTGTTCGGTTTAGAAAGCAAAGGGTTTTTTTCCCCTGGTAGCAGACTAAATCTATTCTTTTTGAATATTATTATTGTAAGAAAAAAAAAATTACAGGGAATATTGTGTCCTGCCACAAGCCCTGTACTCTTCAGCGGAGCTAAACCAGTTTAAAAATAAGGAGGAAACAAGAACCTTTGTTGCTAAGTCTGGCAGTGATGGATTAGCTGAGTTAGAATTGAGCTGCTGTTTTGTGTGTCGCTGCATTAGTGCTGCAGAAGCAAAAGGAGTAAAAACAAATAGCACAAATCTCCATTTTCTTCCTCATCTTAGGAACGTGCACGTTACAAATATCCGTGTGGGGAAATTCAGGGTAAACCTTGTCTAGCAGGTGGGCAAAGTGAGGCAGGGGGCTCCTTGGAGCCAGCTCGCAGGTGGGATGCGAGCGGGGCCACGAGCCCAGGGGTGCAGAGCCTGCCACCAGTGTCACCTCCCAGATCATCCTGCGGGGCTCTGATAGCCCCTGTCATTGCACAAATGCACAGAGACACCGAAAACATCGCAGAAGGTATTTTAAGGAGGGGGGAAAAGGCTTTTTTATGTCTCTGTGTTGGGTTTCCCAGTTTGGACTCAATTTCTATTCCTAGATCTGAAGTTGCCACTGACAGGTAAAGCAGTGCAGGGAGGCTGGAAGCTAAACAGGTCCCTCAAGGTGCTCAAGACAAAGATTTCTGAAACTCCAGCTTGGTGGTGAGGGAAGGCACGATGCACTGCTTCCGCTCTAACGTGCGTTTCTGAGCGTCCTCATTAATCTTGTGTATTTGATGATTTGGAGATCACACAATGATATACAAATGTTGTGACTTCCTCTTTCATATGGATAATTTCTATTTTAAATGACAACAAACCTCAAAAAAAAAAAAAAGCCCTCTAATAATTACAAGACAAAAAATTAGCTAAAAATGTAGAAATTAAATATTTTATTGATATTTATTTTATTGTGTTAAGAGTAATTGTTTTAAAATATGTCGTTCAACAGCAGTGTTTATGCAAAAAAAAAGTGTGCAAGTGGAGACCGTAGGAGCAATTCTGCATAAATACTTAATTGGGTGAAATTACTAAATAAGCGGCACGGTGCTTGGCCAGCGCCACATCAATACGGTCATTTTTGCCTCTTTCTTCGCCGCCTGCCCTCGGGAAGCAGCAAACGGCGCAGCCCGTGCCTGTTCCGCGACCCCGCGGGCATCAGCGGCGGCTCCCGCGCAGGGTCCGCGGGGCGGGCGCGGAGGCGGCTGCGGCGCCCGGCGCGCCCGGCAGGTGGCGCTAGAGAACAAGCAACGCGCGCGGCGCCCCGCGCCCGCCTGAGGCCCCCGGCGGCGCCTGGGCCAAACCTGCTCTTTTTCTCCCCGTTTCTTTGCGTGGGAGGTCCGTGGAATTCTGTTTGCTACGGACAAAACCGGCTCTGGAAATAAGAATCCGCTTGTCACAAATCTGCTCTTTCGGCAGGATTAAACCGAGCTATTGGTCAAACGCTATCACAAACCATCACTTTTAGCTCCCTCTCACACATGAGAAGCAAATTGAGGCGATCTCTGAGGGCCATAAGGTGAACAAGGAATCAGTCTTTATCCAAAAGCCTCAGCTGAAGTGACCCGTTGTGAATAATCCGGAGCTTATAGTGCAATGAGATATCCAAATCTCACACTTGGCTAAATTTAGAGTTGACAGGACGAAGTAGCCCTTGGCAGTAGCTTATACTTAGGGCAAGATGTTAACTGTCAAGTACTGGGATCAAGCCTCAGGCATCTGAATTAGCAGCGAAAATCTTCATGCCTAACTTAAAAAAAAAAAAAAAAAAAAAAAAAAAAACTCCAAGAGAAAGATAAAGAGTAAATGGACAATGTTGTCAAAAGGACCTTAAACTTTTTGCAGCACAAAGCTGACAGATTTTATGTCTGCCAGCACATTAGTGCTGTACTTAGAATCAAGGATTTATGGGTTTGGAGGAGTGAGTCAATACCCTTAAAAAGTCTGTTTTAAAGGGAGATATATGGAGGAGGAATCAATTTAAATATGATAATTGTATAGCTTGGAGCAGTGACTGCATTGGAGCATTGGAGAGTAGTGCCTTGTAATCTCAGTGTTTTTGCTGTTCAGATTCTGCCTTTAACGTGCTGTTGCCTTTGTCTTGAGCACTCGGTATGATTTTGTCAGTTGATTGCCTGTTACTGTCCTCTATTAGCCCTGCAAATCTGTGGGTTGGGTAAGAGCTAATGGCTTGCATTCCTGTGAGATTCATGAGAAGAACCTCTTAGTTGTGAAAAACTTTGAAGCTCTGGGAAGTAAAATTATTTTTTAAGTGGACCTCCTAGAGGCACTGCCTGGTAGTCCTGGCGGCCAAAGATCTCTAGGTGTCCACACAGCACACGAATACCTACACTTTTGAGCTTCTGTTCCCTGTTTGATCTTATCCTTGAAAGGACTAGATCGCTTCTTAGGTCCACATCTACTAATTCAGCTGTATAATCTAGACATGTAAAATAGTCCGAACAGTCTGTGGGATAAAGGGGATATAGGCTGCGGGGTTGACATCAAGCAAGAACGTATGCATGAATGGATGCCACTCCTGTATGGAGCTAGTTGTGGCTCAATTCTGCCATCTCTGAGGTTCCCCGTCACCTCAGTCCACAGCCACGTACAGTCTCGCAGCATCAGGTACCACTGTAGCTCAGCTGCTCTGCAGAATTGCTTCTGTGGGGTGAATTTTACTCCTCTACCTTCATTTCTCTCCCTAATAGAGATGTGCTTCCACATTACCTAATAGGATATCTCTCTCTGCTAGCAAAATTGTAATTTTTACAAGAAACTTATCTTTGGACTTCTCTAACGATAGAGTAAAATCTCTCTAGAGCCTCGTTCGCCCAACTTCTAGAGACAGAGTTGGAAACTCACACAAGCTTATGTTGAAAAGGAATTGATTATTCAAAGCTCTTGTGCTTCATAATCTACTTAAAACATGTAGATTGACTGTCTCGTCAGAAAAGCTCTGAATTTTACTTTGCTAGATAGCCCTCTGGGTCATGTACTTGAGGCTGGGAGACCCATGGCTAGTTACTTCCAGGCTGTGTGCCACTCCAATTACAGGTTATTAATTTCCCTTGCATTCAAGAGGCAGTTCCACATGACTGAAAAGGAATACCACACTGCACAGTGCTTCATTACTTTGTACATCAGCAAAATAAGAAAAATACTGATTTCTTTTTTCCTTTTTCCCCTCCTTTTTTTTTCTGCTGGTCTGTGGAAGATGTTTTACAGCTTTAATGCAGCAGTTTTAAGCGTGACTGTTCCTGTTCAAGGGCAGCTGATGTACTTTGTAATGCCACCGAACAGCCAACAAGCTCTGTTCCCCTATTGTGTTGAAGTGATAGGTATGTTTGCTAATCAAGAGCAGAGCAGAGCTTGCTGTCTGACTTGTTTATGTTTTATTTCTCCCCATCAAGCTTTACAGGGAGACACAGAAAATATGTAAGCATCTATATTATTCAGTGATGTATATGCGTACAAGAGTACAATCTAAAGTGCACTGCTGATATTTTCTCATCGGTTGTCATTGAAATTACAAATATTTCAGGGTTGCCACATCTACCTAGGATTATTCAAGAAATACCTGGCATTCTATTAGCTGGACCATTAGTTAATTTCTACTTCATCCCATTTCAGTGTTTGTCCTTTTGTGGTTGCTTCAGCCTTGTTCAGAAAGAGCCACAAATGTGTAGGAATTTGATACCAGTCTTCACAGAAGACCTATGGGCTGTGAAGAGAGAGAGATGGGACCTGGTTCTCATCAAAATCACTTCTGAGTATTCTTCTAGGCTGTAGAGTTTCTCGTTCCCCTGTGTAGGATGGAAGCAATTTGAGACCCGAAACTGGAGAGACTTCTAAGATCTGCTGGAGGGCCAACAAGAGCATCCCACGTATGGGTGTACCCAACATCATCCCCCATTCCTGGGGTTTTCAGCCTCTGCCCTGATTCCCTGCTCATCTTGCAGGAGTGAGAATTGCCTCCTGGCAGCAGCAACCTACTTTAATAGGGTTCTGGTCAAGGGTTTGTGTGTCTCATTCAACTCGCTTGCCAAGTTGGGTTTACACATTCTGAAAATACTTTTAAAATCACATCAGTTAGGCTTCTTAGTAAATCCATGTTAATGATTCCAGTAGGAATCGTGTTAAAATGATATGCATTGAGACTGGAAGTTTGCTGCAGACAGAAATTCAGAATTACTAGGAAAATTCCATCAACTGTTATATGTAATACATTTTAGGGAAGGAGAAAGTTAGATATTGTTTTTCCTTTTTTTTTAATTTTTTTCCCTGGAACTTCTTGGTTTTATATCAGTTCCTGTAACTTGGAGAGTAGAGAGAAGAATTTACTTGCAAAGAGCACTGATATCATCCTGCTCTCCCCTGTATGCCTGCCAGGAGCCAGGGTCTTAGATAGATAGGTATCATCTGCCTAATAACATTTTTACTTTCTGCTCCAATATTGTGTAGTTAATTTTATGAATCTCATTTTAAAAGGAATACCTAGTTTTGCACTGTCATTTTGCACTGTCAAGTAACTGGTACTGATTGTATTATATTCCATTCTCCTTTTATTTTAGCAGCTGGAGAGAGTAGTCTGCCTAACCTTTTATTTTTTTTTCTTTTATATAATATGAAGTGGATATCCTCAATTAATACACTAATCTGTTTTCTAATTAATTCCCTGTGGTTTTCCTCCCTTTTTGCTGGTACACTGAATCCTGAGTGCAATTCTGTGAACTCAGTGCTTATTTAAAGGAGAAGTAATGAATGTTGTGATAGAAGTACAAGTTTTTAGGAAATGTAAAATTTCAGGAAGCAAAAGGATTCTAAGGATTCTATTATAGCTGTTTAAAACCTACTTCTATCCCAGGCTTTAACTGTGTGCTGACAGTAATATACTCTACTAAAATACAGGCACATACCTGTCAGCTATTCCTAAAGCAAATTGCATTGTTAGGAATCTGTCGCATACACTTCTCTGCAAAGAATTCTTGTTGTATTTCTGTATGCAGATGCAATGGCAGGATGAGTATCAAAACATCAACGCTGCATGATGTGGATTTATGTAGTGAATTTTATTGCTTGTTTCCAGTAGAGGCAACGGTGTATTAGACATACTGTACAAATAAAGAGAAGGGACTGTCACTGCTGCTTGAAAATTGTTTTGGCTGCTTGTTTTTGCTGACTTTTTTGTGGTTATTTGATACGAAACACAGAGCACTGCAAGGGTCCTTTGAAAAATTAATAGACACCCTTGTTGAACCTGAACATTTAATTCTTCTGTTGGGGGGAGGAAAAAAAAGAGGAAAAGAAAAAAATATAGTTAAGCATCTTGATTGAAATATTTTACTTTATGAAAACTATAGTGAAAACATGCTGGATACCTCTTTACCAGGGTGTTCCATCAAGTAAAGTGCAAAAACTGCATGGTAATTCTAAACCCTATCGTGTTGCTGTTACTTTATTCACTAAAGATAAATAGTAATAAAGGAAATAGAACTTTTATGTCTAAAATTAGGGAGTCATCAGTGCAGTAATTACAGTAAATTTTCAAAATTTATTTTCAGTTGTAAGAGCTTCAAGGTTTGGGCAAATCAGAGAGGCCCATCTCTGATTTGGAATCCCATCTAGCTTGCTGCAGCAGAACCAACATCCTCTCCTAAGTTAAATACAGTTTGCTATGCAGTCTTTTTTCCTTCTTTTTTAGGGTTGCTTTTATACAACTCCAGTCATTATTTTTGCATTTTTATAAGATTGTGTCATGCAGTTCATTGTTATATCAGCCTAGTGTTGCTGAGAGAAAAAGTACATTGTGAAATTACGTAGGCATCAGTTTTTACCACCACTTTCCTCTAGTCCTATGACTTCTGATGAGCTTTCCATGATACTGCAGTCAACAAAGTCAACATTAATTCTTATCTCTAAAGGTGTATCAGACATAAAGAGAAATATCTCTTTGTATTTTCCTCCATGTAGCAGGCTGGCCAGAAAGAGTACTGTGTTTCTTGTTTAATTCCAGGTCCTGCAAACAAAATAAGTGTCGTCTTTTTAATCCTTTACAGTCCCAGACAACCTTGTTGTAAAGATCGTGGCCAAGCGGCTGAACACGCTGGACTGCGTGACCAATGGTTGGGTGCTCTGCGGTTTCCCAAGAGACGTAGAGCAGGGAGAACAGCTGCAAAGAGCAGGAATTATTCCAAACAGGTGAGAGAGACATTAGCAATTATGACATTAATTATGTGACAAACGAGACTGCGGCAAGATACAAAGCTTTACTAACATCGTATAGATGGTTCCTTCCCAGGCTAGAAAAGGGGTCTCATTCCCAAGGACTAGGAAGTAGAACATTGGCCTCCAGATGGCCAAACTATGAGAAAGATTAAAGGTTTGTTTTTCTGGTTATTTGTTTGAGCTGCCTCTAAAGGCAAACTATAAGAAGTGGATTAAAGGTTGGATTATATCAGAAGGTGTGTTTTATTTACTACAGGAGGGGATCTGCATCTTCTTAGTTCAGGATTGGCATAGCATCATGGAATTTATTAGTATTGCGAGGAGCTCATTATGAGACTTTTGGGTTTTGTGAAATAATTAAAAACAGCATACGAATTATATTTTATTTGAGCTATAGTGAAGTGTTCAGAAATGTAATATAAGAGAAATGAGCATCAGAAGAGAACTGTTGTGGCTGCCAGGTAAATAAATGGGATTATTTTTCTCAGCTGGTCCAGGAGTGCTGGGGGTTTGAAATGCTATTTTGGCTCGTCAGAGCGGAGAGGCTTTTTCCCTTCCTCCCCAGCAGCTCCTGGTTCAGTCCATGCTGTTGGCTGACACAGCAGCTGCTCCAAAGGGACACATTGGGAACCTGTAACCTTTATGCTTTCTAGAGGCTTGTCTTTACCTAAGAACCAGTACTGGGAAAGGTGTAATAACCACATATATGTTTAAACTGGCAAAGTTGCTCTTCCTGTGTCTTCCTTGTGGCTGCCTTCAACCTTCTTCCCATCCCACATCCCCCATGTGGAAAGGACTGAGAGGGCCAGACTGTGCTGGGGAGAGATAAAAGGAGCAGGGGAACTTGCAGTCATCAAGGCTTGGGAAGGAAGGATGTGAACACAGAAGTGGTTTTATTTTTTAAAAATAATACAAAATACATCTTAAACAGAAATCCATTGCATGAAAAGGGAGAAAGATTCTGGATCTTATGCTAGATTCATTTAAATATCACTTCCTTTGGACTATTCTTCGTATGCATTTTTAAAGTAGGTCCTGGGTCCCTAAACACATACGTGAATGCACGCAATCAGTGTGAATACTCATTTGTCTGCAGCATGTTCCTTTACAGAACTGAGACCTTAGCAAGCAAGGAGGAACAGCTGGTTATAAAATCCTGTTTTAAAAAAATTTGCACTCATCCATTTGCTCAGCTTCCCTGAGCACATTTAAAGGGTTCTGCACATTCACATTTGCATTAAGAATTTGGCCCTTACTATTTCATATAGGGGTTGAAGTGAGGGACAAAAATAGGACATCATGCTACCTGATTGATTTTGGAGCTGATATTTTCCTTGCAACTAAAGTAGTAGGTATATGAGGTAGAGAGGGTGATTATAAACAACAGGACATATTGCAGCATAGGACAGCAGGGCAGTAATTCAGTTTCAATTGTGATGCTAGTTATAAAACACTATCTGCAGAGGTAGTGTTTCTGACATCAGGAGAAAACCCTGATAGAATTATAGCCTTGAAATCAATCTGGGAATAGGATGCAGAAATCTATAAATCAGACACAGAACAATCTACAAAGTCTCAATTTTAGGAGGGCTCTGTTGATGAAATTAGATTAAAATAAATTTACATATATATCAAGTTTATTATTAAAATCTAGTCACATCAGTAAACAAAATTATTTGTGAAAGAGTATGTTACTCTGTGTTTTGAACTCAAAGTAGGCCTCTTTGGCTGATCAGAACCTGGAGTTATTGTCTGGTTGTCAAGTCATAAATCTATTCCTTAGAGCTAATAAATGGTTAGTGTTCAAATACTATGTTTTATCTGACTCCCACCTCATAAAGCTGGTATACATAATACTAAATTATACAGCATTGAGCAGGATCAGTCTCCTGGCTCCTCCATCTTATGGAAAGAAAAAACAAACCGAGTAATTGATGATCGGAAAGAAGGAAAATAAAGTTATTTGAAAACAAACAAAATGGGCTATAAAGTTTGTTAAAATGTAATAATAAAAAAACTCATACAGCATCAGCCACTGCATCCAAAGAACTGCCCTGGTGCAAAAAGGAAAATAATTCATTCCCACTGAAAATCTAAGCTGCAAGGTTTCCTTAAATTGGAATTTGCAGTAGAACAAACACTTGCAGAACAGTGCAGGAAAACTTGGCTGGTGTCAGACAAAACCCATCTTCCTGGAGCACTTCCCTCCCTGCGCTCCGAGAATTCGGGTGTTCTGTGTTCCTGCCTGCGAAGCAGTTAGGGCTTAAGCGGACAGGATCCTGATCCTATTGAACTGTGGCACCTTTAGGGCAAATAAGAAGCTGAATGTATTAGTGGTCTCTCAGCTCTCTAGCAAAAAAAGCACCATTAACTACTTAGTGTCTAAAGAAATTGGGAGTCAAAATGCAATTACAGGTTGACATCTGAAGCTCAGGACTACTGCTGCTACAGACTGAATTCAATTCCTCATACAAACAGGTATAAATAGCTATTTTTTGCTTTTTTTAGTTGTGAATACTTGAGCAATAAGAGTAAATATCTAGCCCCAGACATTTCTAATATAGATAAAACTATTGGTTGCTTGTAAAATCCTGCTTATACCCTTTTCCATCCTTATATATGTTTAAATTAAAGCTGGGACAAATTGTACTTCAAGACATGTCTTTAAAAAAAAAGGCAAAAATCTCAAGGTTGGGTTTTCTTAACAGTGCAAATTGATTAAGGCAGAACAACTGCTCTCTTCCAAACTCACAGTTAAAATAAGATTCACCAGCAATGCTGTCATCTGTTATATATCTCTCCTGTAATTAACTTCAGCCGGTTCGTGACCAGCTGTCTGCTGGTCCCAGGCCAGTTTCTGGCAATCAGCAGTTTCAGGATTTCCTGAGCCAGAGGGTCATCTGGGCCACTGAGTCTACTAGCCCATTTTCATTGACTTCATAATCCGCTTTTCAACACATTATATTTTGGGCCTTCACCAAATCATCTGGAAAGGAGTTTATCTTTTTGACTGGGTCTCACAGGAACATACTTCAGAGTGTTTGTTTTAAACCTCCTGCCCAGGGATTTCTCTGAGGTTCTTTAATTTTTCCAGTACGAAAAATAGTTATAAATGTTCCATGATGAACCTCTCCTAATACTCCTGATTTTATAGACCTTTCATATGTTTCCACGCAGTCGTCTCGTATCAGAACCGTTCATCTCATCAGAGCCTTGGTCTGTTTTTCCTTTCCTTACCCGGAGGTCATTTCACTCTTCCGATCATCCCTTCCCCCTGTTCTCTGCCTTTTCTGGTTATTCTAACTGCTTTTTTTCTGAGATGGGATAACCACAATGCATTCAGTTTTCCTTATAATTGCTGATATTCTAGTAGATATTACTGTGATAGATTTCGGAAGAATGCTTTGTGTGTATGTAGAATATAGTAACTATTTTTAGAGTGCCTTTTTTCGTTGAAAATATGCTGAAAAAGTGTCATGCATCTCAATTTAGTGTATATAAACTTGGCAAGAAGAAGCCTTTGGGCCCCTTAACTCAAAATCGCTAAAGTTGAAATGGTGACCAAATCTGTGTAGAAGTTCTCCTCAGTCTGATAAAACAACTCCTTCCCGTTGTTCCCATTGCACCAGTTCATCCAATCCTGCCTTCTTTCCCAGTACAGCAAACAAATAGCACAAACATCTGTTGCCTTCAAAAGGATATGCTTGTATCCCCTTTTAATGTGATATTTTTAAAACTTGTTTTTCATCACACTACTAGGAACCCATAATCAAGGAGTTTAGGGTAATGTAGTTTCTAATTTCTAAGACAGAATCTGTGAATATGTGGAGAACAAAAGTTAAAAAACAGAATGGAAACAAAGATTTATTTTTTTAACTATTTGGTCTTTACATGGGGCTTTCATATTTCTGCAGCTGATCCCAATGTGGATTAGGGATAATAAACAGCCTATTAATGGAGGCCTGAACTAGGAAATGGAGTTTGAATCAGCAGCAAAATTCAATGGCTGGTGAAGGTTAATAACTCCATTACTACCAGCTCTCTTCTTTAGCCATTTGAAGAGCTCGGTGTTAGCCTTATCTTACTCCTCATTAATTGAGCTAATAGAACCCCAGTGACCCTACCATGCTGCCATTATCTGAGAGTTTACCAGACATGGACTGGAATACTTATCACTGAATATGTATTCCTCAGATGCACTTTTTTCCACTTTTTTTTTTTGTTAAAGATTGTCTGCCTTCAGATTCTTTTCTTCTTTTCCGTGCCGCTATCTGTCACAGCTACGTATTTGAAAAATACTGTAAATGACTTAATTACAACCCTATCAAGGAACAAACTAAGTCCCAAAATAGTTGCATCAATGAAATAAAACAGTGATTGAATTATTCTGACATGGAAAACCTTATAGGATGTTTTTAAAACTTTGGTCTAATCTAAATGATGGATACTGTACATTTATAATAGATATGTTTTAATTCATGGCATAGAAAATCTGATGAGTGACAAAGAAGTAAGGTTATAATAATCTCTTATTTTCCCCTCCATCAATAGGGAAAGGAGTAAAATAATAGGCAGGTTGGTTCCGTTTCACTTTTTCTCCTCTGATTAGAAAGCTGTTTCCTCTTCTCAGGCCCCTTAGCCTGTTTGCTGATGGTTGTTTTCACTAACGATAATTGGTTTCCATTTATTATCACTTTGCAGGTCTCTACTCCCACCCCAGCTGCCCTCTTCCTCCTCCTCCTCGTGCTGAAGGCCCGGCAGCCAAATGTGCACAGTCTAAGGAGCAAGTGATGGGCAGCCAAAGGGGGCAGGACAGCTCTTTCTTGAGGCCAATCATGTCCTTGCAAAATAGAAACATATTTTAGAAGATGTGTTTTAGGTGACGAATTCTCACTCACTTCCCCCTCCCCAGCAGTGGTATTTGTCAGCTATGCTGACTGTACCCATGGGTTGCTTTACAGTGACAACTGATTTTCCACATGCAATCTGAGAGCCTTTTTCCTACCCAAATCTAGTAGAAGTAGCTTCTTGCGCAGATTTCTGAGGTTTGGTGGCCAATTTTTACTCTCTCTCCTCCCTCTCTTCTTTGCTAGATTGTCCTGTGTCTTCTCTCATAAAACAACACTGATCCTAATAGAAGCTGTGGCTGTTAAGGAATCCAGTAGATACCAAATCGGATCACTACAATAAAAATATTCTAATGTCACTTTTGCAGCCTTTACTGCACGTTCTACCTGACTTCTAGCTTTTCTAGCCTGGGGAAAGCCATTAATATGCATCTTGAGTCAACAGTAGCAAAACATCAAGCACCATATTAAAATCATTCTACAGATTTTCTATAGGATGCTGTGTTTGCTGTCACAAGAATCATTTCTTGTTTCTTGCTGTGGCTCAGCAAGAGTAGGTGGTATATTTGGCTTCAGTTGTGGGAGGCAGGTATTATTTTTAGACGTCACCTCATGCAAGTGCCTTTTGATGGCTGGAGGTTGTTTGGTGAAATTCTGGCTACAGAAATTAAGGAGATCTCTGATTTCAGCAAGCTTCCTAAGACTCCAGGAAGAGGAAAGAAGAAATGCTCTTTCTAAGTCAAGACTTTTTTTTAAAGACACAAAACCACATGCACGATCATTCCTTTTGCTGCTGAAAGGAGGGATATTTTTCCACAGCAACTACCTCTCACAGATAAAGAGAGATTCAGAAACCTGAAGATTTCCTCTCCTGATTTCCTGTATGGTTAAACTGTTTTTCCTCTAAAGATGTCACCTGTACGAGGGTTACCTTTCCGAACTCAACACCTGACTGGAAAGAGAAGGAAAACTCAGCAAAAGCAGAAGAGTCTGGGCTACTTCTCATCTCTTTGGCAATGGTAGCAAGTTATAACAAGATGGAGCAAACCACCCAAATCTCTGTGCTGTCTTTGCACGGGAGCAGGTACAGTCAGACTGTGAAAGCCCTGAGCTTATTATCAATGCTTTCTGTGCCTCACAAAATGTCATGAAGTATCCACACCTTCAAGGCAGTGCCAGTGTTCCCAGCTCCCCTTTTGGCTCCCACAGTTGGGTGCCTGCAGAGCAGCAGTGGTCTGATCAAGGTAACTTCGGGTGGGTGACACTGGTGCTATTTGAATCTTGAGGAGCCAAAGAACTTTGAATTATGTCAAATTTGCAGGAAGCTTTCTGTTTGAATACTTGGCGCTCTGGTTTGTGAAAAAGCTAGCTAAATTTGGAGTTAGCTAACATTTCAGAAAGAGTCATGATTCAGGATTCCCTGACATGATCTGCTCCACAAGAGTTCCTGTGCCCTTCCATGCTTAAAGGACGGGCTTGTGCTCCTGCAGATGAGAAGGATTTATCCTGGAATACTTATTTGAGATTGTCTCAAATTCCAGAAAGGAACTGAAGATTTTTACTAAATCCAGAAGCTAAGTTCCTTATATGAAAACCTTTCCTATATTATTCAGGAGGCTGAAGTGACGGGCTTCCTGTGTTCAGTACCTTGGGAAATTTGCATTTCTATTCTTGCTAAGGGCAAGTATATTGTTCTCAGGAGGAGATCTGAGAAGTGAATGAAGAACCAGGCTTTCAAAACGGTGAAATGAAGAAGTCACGGGGAAGGAAAGCGCTAGTCAGACCGTCTAACCCTGCTTTTCCTCGCTGAGCGGCCCTTTGGTGGCCTCACTGAACCCCCAGCCTTGGGTTCCCTCAGGTCCCTGGTTGTTCCTCACCTTTTCTGGGTGGGATCCAGCAGCATCTGAGAAGCTGTTGGGATGTTGCGGTGTTCAAACAGAAAGCCCATCCTGCAGCTCTCATCGGAGACCGTTTTTGTGATCTAAGTAACAATTCAGCTAAGTTTGGTATGAAGGAAACAAGTTAGCTATATGCTGCCATGTACCATCAGTTGCATTTCATGGAATATAATGCAGGTAAATCTCACCAAGGTAAAGCATGATGTATTTTGCCATTCTGAGTATTTCTTCATAGACTACAGCAGTCATTTTAAAGAAAATGTACCTTAATTTCCACAGTAGTTTTTGGGACAAGCTTGTGCCAGCTGCGCTCTGGTTTGATAAATCAATTTGGTTCTGCCAGAACCAGGCTTTACTATGAGCTGGCAAAACTGGCCCACACTGAAAACCAGAGCAGAGCAGGAATTATGCTCCTTTTGCTTAGATTTTCCAAGCTGAAGATCTGGGAAGACAAGTGCATCAGTCTGTAGCAAATATAATATGGCTTGGGTGATTAAAACTGTCAAGTAATATTGCATATTGAATGGAAACTGGTTTGTCATTACCATGAGGATTAGAAGGCGTAATCTTCATGAAAACATCACTGGATTTACTGCTGTTTGCCTTGGAACAAGATATTTGCTCAGAATTTTCTAGTAAGTAAATTTAGCAAGTGCAGGGCAATTTAGGAGAGCAGAGCTGAATCCTGTCATGGCTTATACTGCGGAGAGACACTGCAGTGATCCCTGGTGTCTGACAGATGCACTCGATCTAATTCTATTCGTTTGGATCACCAGCAGTCACATAAATGTATTAATCACTATCACTTAAAGTGGCTTCTTTGGCTCAGGTGCAAGTAGTGACCCAATGTTTCTGTGCTGTGTAAAATCATATTATTTGTCCTGAGATGTGTAACGTTCCAAAAAGTTGGCATTACAGAACTCTGTCCTTCATAAGGCTTCAAGTGCTTTTAAATAAGACTTTCTTCTGTCCCAGAGAAGCTTTTATCTTGTACTATTCTCAGATGTACTGTGCTTCTGTAAGACTAGTATCGTGGCTTGCACATGATCTGGTCTGAATGCTGATTAATATCCCACTGATATGCACCAAGGGAATGATCCAGAGAATGGTATGTCCTTCCAGTATAGTCCTTGGTTATAGCAGACCAAAGATCACAGTACAGCCAATTAAAAAATAATTATTTCATTTTACTATTAGTTGCTGCCACTTTTCCGAACATGAGACTGGGACAGTTAATTTCAACAGATTTCCTGGCAAAAAAAATAAGAATTTGCCCTCATGTACTTGCAGTGAAATCAGTGGATTTTTACTGGACAAAGATATGTCCAAAGATTTTAAAAACAACAACAACAAAAGTGATTTCTCAACCCTTTGAGTCTTTTGGACTGCTCAGACTGACATATTTTTCTTAACAGTATTTCCAATAAAACACTGACCTGTCAAAGCTAAGTTGCAAATATTTGAAAACTTGCCATATTTTTTTAAAGTTTACCTTCTTTTTTCAAAAGTGGAGTTTTCTCACAGAATTCTGTCTCCAGAGGTACATTCGTAACCTCCACGGATGAGACTGCACAGATATAACTAAAACCTTAGTTTTCTTGTCACCATGCCAAATATAATTGCAGCTTGGAAACTTGCTGCTATTTTTTTGGTTGAAAATGTTACTACCAGCCCGTTGTAGTGAATCCAGGATTTTATTAATGTTCAGTCTCATCTTCTGACCTCTCCCCTCAATTGTGAATAAGTTACTGAAACGCGTTTTGCTTGGTGGTTATTAAAGAACAGGTTGCTTTCCGATTCCGTAGTTCTTGCTCAGACCACGTGTCTGCTACTCAGGAAAAAATCATCCCATAGAACCCTGGAAAACTTTCATACCCTGTGGGGGCAGGACGGGAGCTTGGGCAAAAGAGATCCGGAACCAGCTCCGGTTCTTCAGGTCTTCCCTATGCCCTTTTCTATTGCTGTACATTTGCGTTATAAACATAGCAAGTTCAGCCTTCAGGTTGTCCCTTCTACAAAACCTTGAGCCGAGTTTCCCCTGATTTTTGAAACCTCTTCTTGCTTTACTGCTCAGCGCAGGAGAGCCTTGTGTTAGGACTGAATCTTTCGTTTTAGTTCCTGCCTTCTAGAGAATTGCTCTGTGGTTCCTAAGTTTCTAATCATGTTGTCTTCCTTTCCCCCACCCCTACCTGACCCTGCTATAGAGCTCAACTGCTGTTTTACCTTGTTGATGGTTTGTCTATATTTGCTTTAACCAGATGCCCCTCTTTGCATGCAGCACTGGGACTCATCCCTTCTCTCCTATCAACAATAATTAGCCTTGTAAGACTAATGGAAGAAATCGTGTCTAATTACCCTGTTGAAGGCCCAATTATGTTATTAACATTTGTGGGCTATAAGCTAATGATGAGGAGAGCCTCTCATTTGCATAGCATTAAGTTAATTGAGCTGGAAGCTATGGGGTGGATAGCGGTGATGATAGCAGGATTCTGTTACAGAATGGATAATGATGACCGGAGCAGGACGATTCACCTGACAGGTTTATTAATTAACGGCTATCTGATTACCTAAAAGAAATGGCAAGTGGCAGTCCTTCTGAAAGAAGCGGTGGTGTTTTTTTAATGAAAGATGTTATATCGTTGCTAATATTCTGGGGTGATTTATGGTAATGGCAGCACAAGCCTTTTACTGAGAACCTGTTTTGGGCCCCCCCTGCCCTTGCAAAAATGCCTTATGGGTGTCTGATATTTCTAAATACTCTAATGCTTATAGTGGCACATGAACCAGTGCTGCACTGGTGGATTTGTTTGGCTGTATGAACAGAAAAAAAAATCCAGAATTGTGATATAATCTGGAGGTCTTGCCCTAGGAGGAACTGGAGGCTTTGATTCTGTATTTTGTTATTAGTGTTTTGCAAAGGATTCTATATTGTATTAGGGAGAAAAACAACTATAAATCTTTAGCTTTCGGGTATTCCTAATATGTACGAACTGGGAGCGAAGGTGAGTGTGCTTTATCTAGATACAAAAAACTGTGCAAAGATATCAGTTCTTTCAAAGAGCAGGAAACTTTTAGTTTAAAACAGTTTTAAGAGTAAAATTCAGCCTTTATCCATTTTGATTAGACATCAGGTTCTGTCTGGTGCATTGCAAACCAACAGTAACTCGCAACAAATTTGGACAAATCCTCATGCAAGGTATGCCATTTACACACACAGAAAGTGACCCTCTGTTTAGAAATTGCCCATGCTAATCAATGTAGCATAACTCTGAGTAACTTGGTGCACACTTGCTGCTTGTCAGAAATGCACACCTTGCCTCCAAACACCTCCCAATGTCAAATACAGCTCCCAGTCACTAGGTCTCGTTACATTATTTTTGTTTTCTGCTCTACTGAAGAGCCCATTATTAAATCATGTGAACTCCAGACCTTACCTCCTGACTAGGATACCCGCTTCATCCTGGAGCAACCTTTCACCAGACTTGTCCCAGGAAAAAAAAAAGATAGAAAAAAAGACCAACACAACAAGTTTTAACCTTTCAGAGAATGACCTTTTATCTGCCAAGATGGTCTGTTAATTATTACTTCAATAGAAATAGATTTGTGAAGAGTAGGGGTCTGTAGATTGAAATCCAATCACTGTTATTTTGCTGTTAGAGATGATATTTTTCAGTTTATTTCCTGTATTTCGCAGTCAGCATTTGCTGGGTATAACGGAGCTAAGGAAATGACCTTAGTCTGATATGGCAAATGCATGTAGAGGCCAAAAACTTTGTTTACTAGGCACATCCATGCATTTCCAAATCAGCACTTTTGATAAAAGGAGAAGAGAGGAAAATTGGCGAATGAAGGATCCAGCTGTTAGCACTGGTTGAGGGAGAGTGACTCTGTGCAGCTGCAGACACCTGGGAGGTGCAGAGCAAGCGACAGCCTGAGCAGTGTTTGAATGGAGCATCTTCTACCTGCCTCCAGCAGGTGATGGTACAGATCCTGCTGTCCATATTTGTGTAGAAATTGCCTAAAAATCTTGTGCAAGAAACACAGCACAATGCCCGAGTTACCTGTGCTGAAATTTAAACCCGACAATCTCCCAGTCCTCATTAGCTTTCTGCAATCGCTAACCCGCCTAGCCAGTGTTGGATAGAAATATCATTACTATATAAATTAGCTTTTTCTGCAAGGCAGTCAGTGCTTCACTACAATGCCTTGTGTATAAAATAGACAAACACAGCATCAAGCTGAGATCTGATAGATCAGGAATTATGTATTTAATTCAGAGTCCTCCATAGAGTGCTCATAAAAGCTTGATCGTGATAGAGAGGCCCATAAACATTTGGGAACATAAATATTTCTGTAGGAAATGGCTTTGTGAAACATTTAGTTGTTGAGTAATAAGAAGAACAGAGAAAATCAGATGAGCAGAAATCTCTAGGTACTAATCTGATGGGTTATATATGTTGCAATGATAATTATGTTGAGAAAGAATTTTTATGGGACCAGTGCCAACAAAAACATTGAGTCCTGCACTTTTCCTAATATTTTCATCTTCTTGTGCTAGCCCCACTTGTTATCTTTGCTGCTCGAGAAATCAGCTGCAGAGCCCAGAAAAGCAGCGGTTCCGACGCAGAGCTGCCGCGGCGCTTTGTGCCCACAGAAACGCTGAGAACTGTGAGCGCCGACTGCTCTGAGCAGGCAGGGGAAGAGCCTGCTCGGAGGCTCCCTGGAGCCGTGGATTTGGCAGCGTGAGATGCACCTGCCTCTCCAGGAGAACCGGTGGGTTTAATGATGCAGAGGCCCTCAGTCACATCAGCCACGGGAGCTGAAGCTATTGGTGACATTGGTACAGTGCCCAACTGGCCATTGCATCAGTGAGGGGACACTCACATGGTCCCACCAACCAGCTCTGCTGCTGGGACAAAACTTCTGCCACTGATGTACAGGGAGCTGCTCCTGTGCTGGCGGCCAAGGGGCAGCTTCAGCCTGGGAAAACTCCGTGTGGATTGGAGGCAGCAGCCTCTGCAGCCAACACCAGGGCACTAGAGGGAACACAGGAGTCCTCAGGCACTGAGTTGCTGGTTTAACAAGTGCTTGAGATCCTCGTTGTGAAGGGAGTCCACAGGCTAGAAAATCAGAAGAGATCCAGTAAGGAAAACAAAACACAGCAAAACAAAACTCTGGGAGTAGCTGATCAGGTTAGAAGTGATGTTTTGGCTGTAAGGATTTTTGAAGGCTATAGAGAAAAATGGAATAAGATTAGAAAATATTTGTCCATCCTGCATGACAGATGTGGGAGACGAAGTTATCATTTGTTACTTCTCTTCTTTCCTCTGGAAACAGCCACAGCAATGAGCTGGCAGGCACAGCGAAACGCAGTTAGCAAAAGTAATGGGAGTTGAAAGTCTGACCTTTCGTGATAGAAATTTGATATGAAAAAAGGGTCTTTTGATAATTTCTCTATCCAATCGGGTATGGGAGATGTCTTGATCCTGTTTCCTCATTTGCATGCTGACTGATCTCATTTGAAAACCCAATCATTCAGAAATATTGGGACGTCAACAGAAACGTTACAAGCGAGGAGCTGTTTTATCTGAAAGGTCTGCAGGGTGTCATCTCGTGTTTTTCACTCCAGTGGCCTGATCTCTTCTTCATGATTCCTTGTTTGTTATTGGCAGGATAAGCTGAACATATTGAAATGCAAATAGCCCTTTCCACACTGAACCAAAGTACCGGAGTTTTTCTCTGTGTGATTGATTGTATCCAGGGCACTTCAAAAGCGACCAAGAAAATACTTTCTGCATTGCTTCTGATTTCTCGGCACTGCCGGGTTCTGATGTTTCCTGTTAGCAATCCTTGGCAGAAGGTGATTTCTGTCCCCGCATCCTCCTCCTGCGCCCTGCCCACGCCAAAAGAGCCGCGTGTTGGTGCGGTTTCTCGTTTCTGCCCCGGTGTGTAGGTCACTTAGCTTGGATATGCATGCACACACATGCACGGGTGCTTACAAGTGGTTATCCCGGGTGCCAACATAGTGTCAGGAAGGTCTTTAATGGATTTAACCAACCTGTGGGTGTGTTTAATGCAGCAGTGGTGTCATTCAAAGCCTTTGCAGCTTGGCTTTCAGCTCCCTGCAGTCGCCGTCCGGGTGATTATCTGCCTGCTCAGGTTTCACATCCTAGGCACTGCCCACTTAGGTGAGTTTAGCATCAACTTTATCTCCCAAACAAACAATTTAACCTTTCTTTCTTTTTAGAACAGACAATCCAATTTCCATTTTACTCAACCATGCAGTGGGTTAATGGCAAGCTTTCCCGCTGCGTAACTGGTGTTATTATCCCTTATTTCAGAGACCGCCTATTAAACTGATGTCTTAAGCCAAAGTTTTGCATTGCTTAAGCCAGAAACTAGGAACAAACTGACAATATGCAATAGTTCTGAATAAAAGAAGCAATTTAAGATAGTTTTTTTTTGGCATAATACCTTCTTAACATCAGAATCAGGCTGTGTAAGATTTTCTTTTTTAATGTCCAAAGAATTTTTTTTTGATTAAAAATATCTGTGTGATTTCGCAGATGCAGCTGAGACTCTTAAAAGCTACTGACAAAAAAATAATAATGAAAGTGAACAAGGGGAGCCTTGTTTCTCCACCAGGGCAGCCCCTGCCTGTCTTGGGATGTGGGACGTCTTGTTCAGGCCATAATTTCTGGGGGTTCTTGGGCTCATTTTCATGCTCTGGGCTGTGAAGTCGTGAGCCGTGGGGCATGAGAAGAAGAGATGCTTGTACATGTGTGACAGGCTGGGAGAGGAGGTGCCACAGGGCCACTCCAACGGGACCATTCCCAAAGCTGCCTCCTGAAGGGAAGGGGTGCAGGGAAAGGGATGAACATAAGTTTTACATAATAGAGTATTTTTACATAATAGGGTATTTTGAAAGTCATTTGGCCAGTGTTTATCCATCACTTCGAGATGTAAGGCTTTGTGTTAGACAGCAGGTCAAGAACCACGGCGGTGCTTCCCAGGTGGGGGACAATATACCTGGTTAGGGCTCCACAAAAATCAGTGGTCTTCATCATCAGGCTGCAGAAGTAACGTTCTAACCTGGCTTGCTCTTGTCTCAGATCAGGAGATGTCAAAGTGTGACACTGGTTTGTCTGTGTGTGTAACACTTAGCTCGTTGTTCCTAATTTCTTCTGCCACAAAGATGCTCGTGCACGTGGGTTAGGGATTTTCCCTGTTTCTGATGGAAGCTGTAGGTCTCCTCAGTTCATCTCTTCAACTCATCCTGTGTCCTGTCGGCCAGGGGGACACACTTGGTAAAACACCAGAAACAGCAAATTTCCCCCGTGCTTGTGCAACACCCTGGAGTTGATGGTCTGATAGTTAGTCTGACTGTGCAGCCCTGAGCGAGGCGTTGAGCATCCTCCCCAGTGGGAAATCAGCCTCCTTCATCTCCTGTATTTTGGAATATAGAGCCATGTAAGTTAAAACACGACGTATTATTCTTGATAACCCCCGTAATCCAGCTCCTCCCAGGTGGATTTTTTTTTAACGATACTTCTCTTCCCTGCTTCCTCTCTTGCTCTCCGCTATTAAAAAATAATAAACGCAGTTTAGCTTACCAATATTTTCTCTGCTGTGAAGTCAGCCTAGAATATTAGTGTCCAAAAAGTTGTAAAACAAAAGACTATCATATGTTGCACCTTTTAATCATGTAATTGCTGAGCGACATTTAACTCGGAGGCTTCAAGTTACTCCTTTGTCAGGGAGCCTCCTCCTCCTGCCCCTCTCCTGCCTCCCTCCTCCAGAGCAACCTGCCTTTGCAGAGGAGGCTTTAACTACACTGAAGTTTGGCTGGGCTTCTACATATTACAGCAGCAACACGAAAGCAAACAATTGAAGTATTTGAGAACAATGAAATATGTATGGCTATCTGTGACAGCCTTATAAAGCAGCGCAATTAGCCACGTAATCCGAGAAAGCCAAAGCGACCGGCAGCCCACGGTTCCCTATTAGTTAAATGCTTTTTGTACGTCCTCATCCCATCAAATCAACTAACACTTCCTTTAATTGGTTCATGAATTATACAGCTCGGCTGCATTATAATTTAATCACCAGTAAACATTCCTGGGGCCCGCTGTAAAGTGTATAGCGCTCATTAATTCCTTAATTTCAGCAGATGGAAGGGGAGATCGGATGAACGGTGGCAGTACAGAGCGCCTTGGGCAATGGAAGAAGGAAAAAAAGGTGGGGGGCCGTTTAGGTTTTTTAGGGGCTGTCAGAAACTCAATCTGGGAGCTGTCAGCAGCCCGGAGCTGCTCCCGCCTCCCCTGCCTGCACCCTCCTACCCGGCAAGTGACTGACGGATTCATACGGAGCCTTGTCAAGCCGTCTTTAAACATCAAGCCAGCGGGTAAACCAAGCCCAATGTAAATTAATTCTTGTCTTACGGGCCCCCCTTTCTCTGTCCCCATGAATATTTCATGGCGGGCAGCATAAATATTAATTCTAATAGCTCTGCACAGTGGTTATTATTTCTGTTTTATGACAAATATTCATAAAATATTCAGGACCCTTTTTTAGAACATTTACACACTTGATTTTGAAATTTTCCAGCTTCCTGGGGACACAGTAAACATATTGGGGTTCTCTTGATGGACTTTTTTCTCTCTTAATTAATACTATGCCACATTAATATTTAATAAGATTTAGTTTTCTTTTCCCCAGAAGTGAACCCTATTACATTTGAGAATTTATTTGACAGTATTTAAACAGGGAATTTTTATTCCCTATTATGAAATCGGTTTCCTTTGACACATATATAAAATGGCACATTGTAATCCATTCTTTTATTCCCTCCCCTTGGCCCTAAATCATTCACTTTTAGGTGTTGGTTCTTTTATTTTATATAACAAATATCCTACCTCCAACAAAAGTTAGCATTTAAATGATTGGGGGGGAGGGGGGCTGAATGTAATAGCGGTTAAGATTAAACATCATTTACTATAAATTTGGTTCCATTTATTCCAAAGGAAGTCTAGCTTTCCTGGTTAGGAGCAGCAAATAGCAGAGAGAAGCTGCAGCTGGGTAGCAAAGACATCAGAGCTGATGTGAGTTTGCTAGTGCTTAACCCTGGAGTTCTTGCTGCACTCGCAATTTGCTTTGCAGGATCGAAGCGCTGCAGGGGAGCTTGCACACCTGGAAGGAAACACGGCTGCAGTTGGGGGCAGTGGATTTGGGTTCCTTGGGCCTCTGGGGCTGCAGGGGCTTTTGGTGCCTGGGACTGAGTTTGATTAACCTTAGAGACAGCAGAAATTGTGCCAGCCACGTTACTCCGAAGCAGCGGCTGCTGCCATCTCACTGTGTGATTCATGCAGCCCCGCTGGAATGAACTCCAGGGGGAATGCAGAGCTGCTGGAATAACAGCTGAGAGGAGGAAGGAGGCAAAGAATAAAAAATGACGGGAGCAACACAAAGCGGTTCTGAATGGAGGTACCAAGGCATCCAGGCGGCTGATTAGGTATGGAAGGAGTTAACGTTGTCTTCTCAAAAGAAGGTTTAAAAATGCATTGAAGCCCCCGCAGCGGTTCCTGTGCAGGTGTTTGCCTTTCACTGGGCTTCAGTAGCCTCTACGCGGCAGCTACGGAGGCTGCTGTTCATCCTGCGCCCCTGGCCAGGAGCCGCGTCCTGGGAATAGTGCCCCACTTAGCTGCCTTTTGTAGTTATTTAACAGAAATGCAGCCATTTGA
This sequence comes from Tinamus guttatus, assembly GCF_059628265.1. Lineage (NCBI taxonomy): Eukaryota > Metazoa > Chordata > Aves > Tinamiformes > Tinamidae > Tinamus > Tinamus guttatus. The sequence goes on along the minus strand of NW_028288760.1, from coordinate 1,706,390 downwards.
AAGGAAGGATCCAGCGTCTGGAAGCAGCTTGTTATCAAATGAGTTATTAGGGGAGCGCAATGAGCGAAACGCTTATGCCAATTAACCTGTGTTTTGGAGTTTATGCAATGTTTTTTCCCTTATGGTCAAAACCTTGTGGGTGAAATTACTTCCCAAAATAGAACCGAGCATCTTTCATCAAAAGATGTCCCAGAACTTCAAAGACATTAATGAATTAGGCCTCCCAACAACTCCTTCTATAGATAAAAAATAGGGATCATTTCATCCATTGCAGTGACTTGCAGAGACAGTATTTAGGGTAGGAAGGAAGCAAAGGGCATGTTCAGGTAGTGCAGCCTCCAAAGAACCTTTCTAGCCTGCATTCCTCTGGGCAAAATACCTGGTTTGTATTCTGCACTGTGAGAAAAAAAGAAAAGATAGATGGGATTTGTTTATTCCATTTGATTATTAAGAGGGAATTTGGGATACTGAGTGTCATGATGGAGGTATAAAGTGACCAGGATCCTGTGGCTGGGCTGCTGCTTCTCGAGCCAAGGTTTCAGGCCTGAGGTGTGGCTGTACTACAAGAAAGGGAACGTTCCTTAGAGCACCTGATCAATGCAAATCCTTGAAATACCTTGAAATAGAAAAACCAACATGATAAAATGGTCTGGTTTTATCTGGGAGTAGTCACGTGGGTTCAGATGTGAACTTCCTTGCGCCTTTCTGCTTGACCCAGTAACCTGCTTTGCCTTGGTTTCCGTACTGCTTTTGGTACCTCAAGCGTGCCAGACACATCCTGGGAGAGCCGAGTTACTCGCTCCTCTGTCTGCTTTGGCCCTGGTTTAGGAGCCAAAGGAGCAGTTTGTGTTTGTGCCGACGAGCACATAAGGATTTTACCTGTGGAAGCTTTTCAGAGAGTTGCAGCATCCATGCACTTTAGCAGCCTCATCTCTTTTTCAGCTTTATATCTCAATTACAAAAGGGTAGCCATTGCATTGCCAGAATCAAGTCCTCTGGGAGAGTTATTTTCCTGGGGGAATTGTGCCATAGCATCAGATAATGTGTTGATATCTCCATACTGTGTAAAATGTCCTGTGCCTTATCTAAAGCTCTGTTTTCCAGCCTTGATTTGACGTTTTCTACTTGTCTGCCTGGAAGAGAGGATAAGTTTGGGTTCCTTCCTCCCCTTCCTCCACTTTTCCATCTTCTCTCTCATTCTTTTTTCTTTTCTCTTCGGCTGTGATTTAGCTGGGTTCTGTCAAAGTTCTGACAGTAAAGTTTGTGGCAACTTCGAGATCAGACAGGAATCTGATCTTCACGTTCTCTTTTTGAAGCAGACTCATGTGGTACGTTGTAAACTGCCAGGAGCACTTGCTAATTTAGTAGTTAATGACAGTCACAGAGACTGTTTTTCTTGCCCCTGGAGAGGTTTTAGACACAGCTGGGGTAGATTTGCCACTATCAATTATGCACAATTTTAAACAAGAATTGGCCAGCAGGGGCCTCTTTTTTTATGGAGTGCAGAGCGTGAAGAATGGGAAGATGGCAGCTGGTACCTGCCTATGGGGGAGAAGATATATAGGACTCAAGAAAATATGGAAAAGATTAATAGCCTACTATTTTTAAAGTTGCAGTTTCAACTTAAAAGTTTAAATGCTGCAATAAAAGTGGTCCAGTATTTTTCTTAAATCAAGCATATTAACTTTATTGCAAACCTTGCCCTGTGCAGCCACAAGCACATCTGTAGCATCTGTTCCTGGCCCTTGCCTGTCTTTAAAAGCCACCCAGGGGGTCAGGATTTTGCCTTGGATGTAATACTGTGTTCTGATTTCATCCTTAAATGAAGACAAGGTGGGAATGCAATTGGATTTAATGGTGCAGGTCAGCTTCCATGGGCAATATTTACACAAAATCCACTCCACTAGTGGCAATCCAGAGCAACTCCTGGTAATGAGTGATGAGGACAGGAGTCCACCTAAGTAAGTGGCTCACATCTAGAATGGTCAACATGCAAATCATTCATGCTGGCCAGCCTTGTAAAATAGCTGTGTTCAAGTTACAGGACCAAAAGGTCAGTACCTGTCTGGGGAGGAGCAGTGTCCCTTTATCCTTAGCGCAGTCATATCAGAATTCAAGCACCCAACATGTAGTTTGTTATAGTGCCTTCCTATTTTTTCCATTATAGTTGCATTGACTCAGTGACATCAAATCTAAAATATCTATAGCTGGAATACTAGCTGGCTGGTAGCAAAGCAGCACTGTATTCCTGCTGGCAGGTCCCTGTATGTCCCATTGGCACCCAAAGGTGGGCTCTGAGTGTCCTCACAACAGGACATTTGAGCAGGGGCACAATGAAGGTGTCACCAGCAGTGTTACTTTGCTGGAATGTAATCTCACTAGTGTGTCTGAAGGCTGGAATAGGTGAGTTCAATGATTAAAAGCAAGAGCACAGCAGAGGGAGCAGAGCTCTGTCATGAATCACTTCAGCCCTACACCCAGCGGCCGTGTTGCTTCTCCATGGGAGTTACAGGGATGTGTCCTCAGAGACCTCAGCTGAGAAAGCAGGCTATACCCACAGCACACCAAGCTGGGCCTGCATGCTAACGATTTTGGGTTGTCCACAGGGAGGAATCGAGCCTGGGATGCAGGAACTCAAGTTGTCCATACGGCTCCAGCCAGTCCTCCCTGGTTGTGCTCCTGCTGGTTGATGTTATTCACCTGTTGCAGAGCTGAACTAACAGCTTGCCAGCCTGGGACGAGGAGCTGTGCTGGATGCTCATCTCGCAGCCTCATATAGTATCCTTTGATATGAGGCTGTGTTTTCTTGCCTCCTTGTCTACCCGTTCTGATGACATCTGTTTCATATTTTCCCTTGATAGAAGTTGTGACACATTACAACATACAAAGCCGGGCTGATTCCTAAAGCAGCTTTGTGGAGGGTGCATTAATATGAAAACTATTACGCTCTGCGTGCGAAAGGGGCCAAGCGCTGCCTGAATCCAGTTCTCACTGGGAGCTGGTCCAGTTGTTGCTCCAAAACTGGACCGAGGCTGAGGATACAGCCCTGGATCTTCGGAGGATTTCAAGGGGAAAACTGACAGAGATGTCACCTGGACGATTCGAGGTTTGTTACTTGATCATTGTTATAGTAGCTGGAGAAAGGGACAAGATGCTCCTTGAGGAGCTGGAGAAGATGTATTGTATACCCAAGGCTGCAGAGTGTGGGCACATAAACAGCCTTTACTCCCGTGAGTAAGAGCCCTGGGGTCACTTAACAGTCTTTGCCTTATACGTGTCTGCGTCAAAATGATACTGAAGCTTCCTAATTGGGAGTATTTTAAGTCTAGCTGGTAGTTCCATGTGTGCCTTCTCCCTTTATCTTTTCTTCCTGCTTCTGAATGAGTTTAAATTGACAGCCCTGGGGAGTGAGGTTTCCTCTTATCCAGAGGAGATGCTCGGGATGGCAGGGGAAGCATCACCCCTTCTGCGGGAAGGACCCTGAGACTAGGAGCTTGTTGCGCTGTATATTCTGTCTGCACCGTTATACAATACATAGGTGGGAAAAAATCCATATTAACAGAAATGTCTATACTCTCCCACATCTTCCCCCTACACTTTTCTTTAATGATGACACCAGCCTGGCTAATAAGAAGCATCTTGTGTAAAAAAGAAGGCAATCTCAGACAAGGCTTTCAGAGTTCATTTTGTTGGCAGCTTTTAAAGTGGAGTTTTTTTAGGCTCCTCTGTTTCAAACACCGTAATACTTTTTGAGCTAGTAACGATGAATTACGACAAGCTTTCTTGATATGCCAGGTTATAATCCTTTAGTGTTTTTGTTTATTTCAGAATATAATGGGAATCCATATCAATTATCATGACTGTAAATGTTGTTCCTCTCTACTAGAATATTCATCCTGAGATACATCATCAGATGTTACCTGTTCTGACAATCACATTTTTGTGCCATTGTTGGGCAAGAGAAACAAAGAAAAAACAAAATGTTAAGAGTGTAAGGGATAAAAGAGCGTTGAAACTGTTATTCTTTTCCTGTCTTTGGAACCTCCGAGATCTTGAATGTTTTATTCCCGGCTGTTATTTTGTTACCACAATGCGAATGGAAGTCATTATCCGTATGCATTTGAAGAGAGAAATGATTTTCATAACTTTAAATCCTACAAAGGATTCTAGTAATCTGTTGTGTGCATGCCAAGGTAGAGCTCAGCCTTTCATCTGGTCTGATCCCACCCAGTCAGTATAAAATGTTCCTTTGGTGAATGTCTAACGCACGCGGTATCTTCTGAGAGCAGCAGACAAAAGTGGAAAGAGGAAACCTGGCCTTTAAGGCAGCAGCAGAGGAGTGTGCATGATAAAAAAAGTGCATTTGCAGCCCTGTCTGGTTGGTAAAAGTTTATTTCCATGAGGTTTCAAAGGAAACTTTATTCCTTGTTTTGCTTTGGAAGAACTGTAAGAGGTGACCCCTGTGCAGCCCTGCTTTGCTCTGACATTGCAGCCATCTCGCCAACCACCGCGCGACCCTGCCCAGCCCAGGGACTCATGTCACTGCCATGGCACCTGGTGAGAATTTGCACCTTCAAAAAGTCTTGAACTAGAATGTAAAATTAACAGAGTGATTGTAATGAGCTGAGAAGGAAGGGCCACTTTGGGACAGGCACGATAGTTTATACAACAGTAAAACGTGACTGGATAGTGACAGGTATTTTCTGGTTCAGCATCCTCGATTCAAATCAGACTCTTGCATAAACTGTAGGAAATAAGTTGGCAAGTCCGACTCCATTTTCAGTAGCAGACCCACACTTTCATGGAAGGGTCTGTATCCCATATGGAAGAGCTCCTGCCTCGGTGAGCTTGGGGGCTAAGTAAGACATAAGGAGAAGCAGCAGGGAACAGAGGTGCCGTGAACGTGCTCATCTTGCCTGGTTCACAGTCTTGAGCAGTACTGTCATTTCCACATCTGTGTGTGCGCCCTTCCTTTAGGGTAAGGATTAACTCATCCTCAAAAGGTCACAAGTGCCATTCTCAGGATGTTAATGATGTTAATTAATACTTTCTCCATAGGGTGTTCTTCTTCAGTCTCCCCTACGAGTCCATCATGGAACGTCTGTCTCAGCGGAGGATTGATCCAGTCACCGGGGAAAGGTTAGCACCGATGTCTCATGTTTGACAATTTTTAAGACTGTCAGTGAGATGAAAGGGGCAGATAGACTTTGCAGAAATCTAAGGAAACTCAGGAATATTGTACTCTTGCTTAGGGATTCCTTAAAAGAAAGGTTAAAAATTTCATAGCTACTCAAGTACCAACCTAGCTGCCTGCTGCAGCAAGGTCCTGGGCTCAGAATAATGCATTTTAAAATCCCCGAGACTGAAACCTATAGAAGCAGTAGCTCAGTTCTTAACATATTAATGGTGACTAAATTGGTCGGTAAAATAATGCTGAGCGAGTATGTCTGAAACCTAGCCTAAATACAGATGGTTCTCACCCATTCCCATAGGAATTTTGAAGGCTTTCTGGCTGAAGAAGTGGGAATTTTGCTGTATTTTATTTCCGCCAGCTCCTGTGGTGGTTCCATGTGCTGAGAGACGTTAGCAGGTTTCCTGCTCAGCAGAGCAAACCTGTTTGTGTCCCTGCAAGGTTTGGCTCTCAGATGTGGCATTTCTCTCAGTGGCAGCCACAGCACCTTGTTTCATCAGTGACCTTCGGGTTTATTATCTCCTCCCTTGTTCTCAGGGGAAAAGTTAACAGTGAAATATCTTCCTAAATACCTGGTGGATTTGGTGCTGGGTTTGCAACTTGTGCTTATGGTCTGTTTTTATGATTAATGTAGCAAATAGACACTCTTAAATGTAAAACACTGTTTTAGTATTTCTGGTATTTCAGTGCATCCTATTGAATCAAAGACAAATCAGAGAATCAAAGACAAAACCCTTAAAAATAAAGTCCATAAATATTGGACTCGTGTCAAAGTGGCGCATGATTATTCAGACATTGCGCTCGAGGTGTGATGTTAATTTACAACAAGAGTGATTTGCCCTGTTTTCTTCGTTTTGGTAATAAACGATGTGGTTGTTCAGAAGAAATTACCAGGCCGAGGGAAATCATTCACACATCTTTGCATTTCTTATCATTAGGATTAGCCTGTTCAGTATCTGCTCCAGTTAGCACGCTTTCTTCTTCCAAAATCTGGGGTTTATTCTTTCCAAAGTCTTTGTGAATTGAATTGTTTTAAATGCTGTATCTAATCCTCAGCATTATGTTAAAGCTGTACCGCTGGCCACGGCGTGGTGCAGAGGGTGCCCTTCAGCTGTGCTCTAAATAATCCTAATGTGCAGTGAGCACGGAGTGCACGGCGTCGTGTCAGCGGGGTCCGTAATGCAGCTCTCTGCAGAGACACCAAAACTTGGTTCCTCTCCTTGGGGCTTTTTTTGTTCTGTTGTTGTTTTTTAATATGTCCCAGCACTCATTCCAACAATTTGGCTTTAGAGGGGGGTAAATTGTTTTTGTGCTAAGGCCCAGGAGATGTTTCAGCAGAAATAGTGTAACTGTGGAAGCAAATTTAAATACTGTTTGCTAAGGAGCTTTCAGCATTTGGAAGCCTTTGACAGTAGAGAAACACTGTCCAAGTACTCCTTGGTGTGAAATTCCCCTGAAATCTCCGATTATTGTTTTGAAACCCACACCTAGAAAGAGGCACTTCCCAGGACCTGGAATAAGCAAAAACATAGGAGTTTCTTAGGCAGTAGCTGCGGTGTCCCAGCTCCCGCTGAAGTGGTGGTGTTTGGATCTCATCTCTAGGTATCACACTACATTCAGACCAGCTCCAGCTCTGAAGATCCAGGCCCGTCTCATGCAGAACCCTAAAGACAAGGAAGAAAATATCGAGAGGCGCCTGGAAGCCTATTACAGAAATGCCAAGGAACTGGAGGAGTTTTATGAAGATGCTTTTTACATCAACGCTGACCAAGACCCTCGAGTTGTCTTTGAGTTTATAGAGAGCTGTATCATTAAACCCCTTCCACGTAAGTCCTGACCTGGGAAAAAAATAATTGTTTGGCCTTGTTTGGCATATGCCATGAAATCACGATTTCAATCGTGAATTGCAGTATGAACAAAAAATGTAAAAGGCTTCCTAAAAACAAGGGTGAATTCTTGAAATCTCTTATGTGAGCAGTTGGTTTTAAACTTTCTTTTGCAGTGTTTGAAGTCCTATCCCTGGCAGGTTTTCAAAAGAGTATAAAATTCAACCAGGCTCTGTCTGGGCTGGGTGAAGTAATAAAAGTTAGAGACCATCCTTCACAGGGGAAATCTGAGTTGGCTTGAGAGCCGAGGTATGAAACCCTGTGGCCACAAAATTCATATGTTCAATTTACTTATCTTTTTTTCTGATTTTGTGATTCAGCAATTGGCAGATTTGTCTTGAACATGTAAAACACACATGCAGCTGAGTTGGAATATTAAAATTGTTAGGTGAGTTTGTGTCTCAGTTCACTCCGTACTTTCCATCAAAACCACCCTGGTGCCGCCTGTGCACTTCCCTGGGTGCCTGCTGTACCCCAACACACATGTGAGGGCAGTGATGGAGCTCGCGGCCCAGCGCTGCTCTTCCCCAGACCAAGAGCAGTGTTTTGTAGCCACCAGAGGGACATTTTCACTTCGCCTTAGCCCAGCTTGCTCAACGGTCTCACAAAACAGCCAGGCGGGCACTTTGCACCAGCCATTGCTTCTAGTCTAACCCTGCAGCGGGGACAGGCTCACAAAAAGACTTAGCACAACTTCAGGTAACACCTCAAACCCCAGAAAACAGCTTGATCGCGTTCAGAACCCAATTAAGGGTGAGCTGCAGGAGCAGCGGGGTCACTAAATTGGCTTTTCCTGGGGTGGGAGGTTCTTGGCTTGCGCGGAGCCCCCTGCTCATCTCCTGCTGCCCAGCGGGGCCGGTGCTCCGGGTCGGGCTCCGCGGCAGCCGCGCTGTGCCGGGAGCGCCTCGCCGCAGGGTGCTGACAGCCCGTGCCCTGGCTCAGGCTCTGGCTGGGGAAAGCCACATCCTGAGTTGCTTCTGGCAAAGGGAGTGATTTGTTCTTGTGATCAGAGAACCACTGAGTTTGATGCCTCTATTAGATACTTCCCTTTTGTTTTTCCACTCTCCCCTGTGTATGTAAGGTGATACTGAAAACACTGAGCAGGGACCTGTCCAGGGAACTGGGAGGCGCCTAAACTCTCTCCTCGAAGTCCCTGTGCCTGCTCCTTCCGAAGACTCCAGCAGCCTTTTTGCTTTCAGAGGACTCCTCTGTTCCTTAATGTGAAGTTTGGTTAAGTTTGTGTCTCTGGCTGTTGCTGATTGTGTGTTTAGGTCCCTACGAAGTGCTGCAGGGATGTGCATGCAACATCCCCTTCTCATTCCTGTAAATGCAGGTGAGAAGAGCCTGGCTATACAAACGGCTCCAATGCTGTTATGTTACTTTGGATGTCAGAGTTCAACATCAGACTCCCCCAAACCTTGGAGGGACTCGGGTGGATGGGAATCTGCCTTTCCAGCCTCGAGGATGGCTTTAAAAGCCTTGGAATCCGCAGAGTCCCGTGCGCCTGGTGCGCTGAGGGGCCTGGCCCTGGCACATTTATAACAGTTCTGCTGTTACAAATGTTGGTAACCTACTTGAGCAGCTGGTTTTTGTGCCATTGCTATAAAGATATGGTGTAACACTGGTGCATAATTGGGAGGCCTTCTATTAATAATACATGGGAAGCTCGTCTTGCTAATATCACCTTCATCTGAGTGCTGCTACTAAATATTTTGATAGATGAAATGGGTAGAGAACGTATTTAAATACTGTTTGTACTGCAGCGAGGGTACAAAAGGGACAGCGCATCTTTAATTAGACAGGTACATCTGCTTAATTAATTTAGCTGTAAAGCCCTTTTTTCCTCTTCATTCTTCCATGGATCTGCGGCCGCTCTATTAGTTCTGCTCTGCTGGCTCCATAGGAACTGCGGAGAGGAGGGCGGCTCATTGAGATGCGCCCGGCACGTCCGGGTGCCGCGTCCGGGGTCAGTGGTCAACCCCCCAGGGCCCGGAGCGGGGCTGGAGCCGGAGCGGGAGGGTTAGCAGAACATGCTAATACCCGTGTAGAACGCTCCCTCGGAAACGGCTAAAACAATTGACATTCATTTAATTACTGTAAACGAAACAGCCCCTGCATCACTTTGCATAGCAAAGCCTGTTAATACCAGAAAGGTTCAGTGGATAGAAGAAGGAATTAGGCTTTTATAATTGGAATACAACATTTGAAAAGCAATTTGGTAACTGCGCTGGATTTTATTAGCATCTTATTCTGGCAAAACAAATGTTAAGCAATAAGAAAAACAAGGTAAAGAGGAGGTGGTAACAACACAGCAGGGAACAGGCTTTACTTATTTTATAGTGTGCCCAGTTCTGAACTAGACATCTTTTATCACTCTGTTTTCCAAAGACACTTTGCAGAGAGGGCTGCTTGGAGGTTGTGTTATACCCTATATATTCTGCTGTTAATTATGTTGTTCAGCAACAAGATTAGCCTGTCCAGTTGCTCCACAAGATTTCGTGTCCGCCTGCTCCAAACAACAGATCCTTTGAGGCCGTTCGATGACCGCCAGGCAACTCCCCCATCCTCTAGCACCATCTCTGTGGTTCCTGGGCGAATGCCCTTCCTTCCAGTTTGGTTTCTTGCCTCTCCTTGCAGAATTGGGCGCTTCCTGTGTGATGACATCAGCACAAAAGCCTTGAGCGTGGCTGGTTCTACAGCTGCCCATTCCTGAGCCGCTGTGGGGACTGCGGGGCCGCAGGGAACGGAGGGATGTTTTGGGGCAGGATCCTGAGCGTCAGGGCCCCTTCCCGTGTGGGCAGCGGGAGCTGGATCCATCTGAAGTAGGAACAAACTGGGGTCATCACCCTGTAACTCCTCAGCAGGAGCATTCTCAAAAATAGAATCAGAAAGGTAATTTTTGCCCTGTTTGCATGTTCTTACTTGATACAGAAAAGTTGTGATTTTTTTTTCCCGCTTTATAAGCAGGTTCTCCTTGATACTCTCCTCTTTTCTGGAACAAGAACAGTTCAATTCTACGGAAGAGAAGAAGGTGAATCCAGAAGCTGCTAGTCCAGGTTTGCTGGAGCTGGAGTGCGGCCACTCAGGGCCTTGGGAGGCCGGGGCAGAGGATGAAACTGCGCTGGGGAGGAGAGGGGCAGGTTGTTAGGAGCCCACGTCCTCCCATGTTGTGTGACAGTGGCCTGTGAACTACAGACACTCTGATACTGTGGTGTAGAGATATTTACTGATAGCAACCAACATTGTAGAGACAGGAAAGACCTGGTACAAGTGACTTAACATGACCAGAGTGTTGCTTCCCTCACCAGATGCACAGGATCCAAATGTCCGGGCAGGTGGGACACGACAGCTGTGAGCAGAGTCTGATGTCTGCTCAGACAAGGAGTCACCTGGCTCAGGGAGACCAGGCCCGTGTTTCTGCTCAGAGGGTCTCTCTCCCTTGAAAGTCACTTCCTCAGATCTGTAGAACGACTAAGACTT